>NW_024055513.1:0-308551 GCF_902713615.1 Scyliorhinus canicula
TGGAGCTGGATGCTGTTGGCTGAGAGGCTGTCAGTCAGCGGCTGGAGCCGCTTGGCTGAGAGGCTGTCAGTCAGCGTGATTTTGTCAGCCCATTACTTAATCATTGATGTAACCGGATATTTTCACCGCGATCTTGATCTGTTCCCTGAACCTGGACTGAGTCACCACATAAATAATGTGTTTGTGCAGCAATATTACATCCCGCAGCATATATCGACTTGTTGTAAATTATCTGAGGACGGTGAGCCAACTATAATCATCTCAAATCGAATAGAAAAATTTAAAACGGACACGGTCCAGAGGAGAATGAAAGTCCGGAGCTGCTGAAGAGTAAAATCATTGCCTTCCTTCTGCTCTCCATCTCTGGGTTATGTGGATTGTCTCCTGACTCTGAGCCCCTCAGTGTCTTCCGGACCGACTGCTGAGTAAAATGTGTCTGACTGTCAGAGCGTTGATCAACAGGATTGAGAAGAACGGGATCAATGGGATTAAAACCTGATTAAACCAGTTATATCCAACCCATCCCGGGTCAGTCCAATAGCTGCTCTTTGTCTGACAGAGCCACTGGGCATTGTCGATTATCACCACAGGTTCCTGCGTAAAGCTCCCGGGGATGTTTTTCACACAGAACAGGAGGCCGGTTGTTGACAGAACCAGCCGCAGTTTTCCTGGTGCAATATTTAGTTTTCAGTTTCTGGCAGCGAATGGCCACAAATCGATCAAAGGAGAAAGTGAGGGTGAACCAGACAGAACAGTCCCTGGCTGCAGCCTGCAGGACAGCATTAACACGGCACACAGGGGTGAGGTCCAGGAAATTCCAGGGGAAATAATAACCATTGATCTTGTTCAGTATGGGGTGTGATAAAAACAGATCCGCCGTTGCCATGGCCACCAGGTAGCAGTGGTGCAGGTAGAGAGACCACACTTACCCCGACACAGAATCACAATTCCCAGTAAATTAACTGTCAGAGAGAGAAAGGAGAGACGATGGGAATTACGGATAATCAATCTCCCTGTCTGAACATAATCTCAGCATCAATATAATGGACAGTGGGTGGGTGGGGTGTTGGGAGAGGATGGACACAGAGATTAACATTGCAGAGAGGGAAGTAGCAATGTAACTCCAGTGTTAAAGATGGGGAAAGGGGGAAAAGTGTGAATTGCGGCCCTGTCAGTTTGATGGCAGTGGGAGGAAAATGTTTATAATTCAGATACCTTGGAGAGGTTACATTTCTCATTTAGTCTGATTTACAGGATTCACTGAGGCCGGCCAGGTTTCCCAAACAGGATACAAACATACCAGAGATTGTCATCCCTGCTCAGTTATTGGACCACACCCTGGATTGGACCGTTCCCTGGACTGGTTTCTGATGGGGTTGGACACCACTCCTGGTTTATTTGAATCATCCACGATCAATGGAATAAATAAATCAATCGCAGGACATTCCCACTTCATAATCATGGGATGAATAGAAATATAGCATGTATAGTGCAAAAGGAGGCCATTCAGCCCATCGAGTCCCACCGGCCCTTGGAAAGAAAACACACGTTAAGCCCACTCCATCCCCATAACCCAATGACCCCATCTAAATAGCTTGGAAACTAAACACAATTTATCTTGGTCAAACCATCTTTGGACTGTGGGAGGAAAACCGGAGCACCCGGAGGAAACCCACGCACACACGGAGAAAGTGTCTATACAGTCACCAAAGGTAGGAATTGATCCAGGGACCCTGGTGCTGTGAAGCAGCAGTGTAAACCACTGCGTCACTGTGCCACCAATGTCATTGGGAAGGGACAGAACAGGGTAAAGGGGATGGAATTAAGATAGGAAGACATGATCTTGCTTGGCTGGAACAGGCTGAAATAATGGCTCTACTGGGACTTTCCTGTTTGTGGTTTGGGAAGGAGGTAGAAGCTGGAGGTTGATGCAGGATGTGTGGGGTTGTGGGACTATGATGTCTGAGCCTGTGGACAGAGGATATCTGAGTCGATAAGGCCAATGACAGTCCTGAAAACAATATCATGATGTTTGGTGATGTGCTGCTGGTCCAGGGGGAGGTAGCAGGAGGGGGAGTAGCAGGATGGGCCTGAGAGTTGACGTTCAGCCCCTGTGAGGAAGAAGGCAGTACACCAGACAATAATGGCACCACGACGCTTGTGGACAGCTCAGATCACCAGGTCAGAGTTGAATATTAGAGAGAGGATTGGAGCAAGTTAGAGTGAGCCAGGATTGAGTTGGTGAGAGACACAGATAAATTGACACGGTCGATGTCGCACTGACAGATCTCAATGAAAAGATCAAGGGCTGATAGGAGGCCAGAGGGTGGGGTCCAGGTAGAGGGAGATTACTGGAGGCGGATGGATTTCAGCACCAAATTTTCATAAAATAGACAGTGAGAAACAGCAGACACAATATTATCTACTCACTGATCATCATCAGAATAATTACCGAAGAATTGAAAAGCAGAAGTCGGTCTCTGTTATTCTTGAATTTACAACAGAATATAATAAAATCTTCCAGTCACAATGTCAACAGTAGGAAAAATGGAATTAGAAGTCTGAGTTAAAAGAAATCCAGTAAAACAGAGTTTACTAAAGTCGGCACACATTCCAAAGTCAACATCATTCCTAACAAATTTCATCCAATTATTGCAATAACTATTAGAAATAATAGATCTGAGTAGTATGAATAATGTTAAACAATTTGAGTTTCTAAAGGCCGTCAGTGAGACCCGACATAACAGACTGATGAGTAATCTCAGAGCCAGTGGAGTTAGGGGACACAGCAGCAGAATGGACACATGCTGGCGACACACACACACAAAACAGGGAGAGGAGTTAAAGGGAAAGTGGGTATTTCAATGAGAAATTAATGTACCGACAGCTCAGTGTCCGCTGCTGCATTTTGATCAGAACAATAATAGTCCCCCAATCACTCCTTGGAAAACAAGTGTGTGAATGGACTGGAGGGTTTCTGGGTTCAGGTGAATAGATTCACAAATCGTGTGAAGCAGAAACGCAGTTTAAAAACACCCATAAAAATTGATCAAACATGTGAGTTCATTTCAGAATGAATAGAAATGAGAAAATATCACAACACCTATTGGAATACTGGACTGTTGTGGGTTTATGAAATATTAGAGTGGGGGTGATATCTGATCCTGTTGGAATAGGTCAATAGAAAACAGAGATAGGGACATTTCACTTCATACAATAAAAGTCAAATATCTTCAAACACAGCCAAACTCTTCCTGTTTTCAACCAATTCCAAAGTTAAAATACACAGAGAGGTCCACAGAATGGAGCGACAACTCACCAATAAAATACATCATTTCAAAATAGAACCAGCTAATGTCAGTCCAGTGACTGACCCACACACAATACAATTCCACACGGACAGATAGTCCCAGTAATAGAGAGATAATTGGATCAGATATTCCACTCTGGTTAGAGACACACACTCAGTACAATTCTACACTGACAGATACTTCCAGTAACTCTTGTTCCCCGCTGTCAGATATTCCACTCTGGTTAGTGACCCACACTCAGTACAATTCTACACTGACAGATACTTCCAGTAACCCTTGTTCCCCCTGTCAGATATTCCACTCTGGTTAGTGACCACACTCAGTACAATTCTACACTGACAGATACTTCCAGTAACCCTTGTTTCCTCTGTCAGATATTCCACTCTGGTTACTGACCCACACTAAGTACAATTCTACACTGACAGATACTTCCAGTAATCCTTGTTCCCGCTGTCAGATATTCCACTCTGGTTAGTGACCCACAATCAGTGTGATTTCATTCTTCCTGCCACTAAACATTCCTTCAGAGAGATTGCCTTCACTGAGATCTAATCTGACATTGTACAAGATTCCACTCAATAGAACAATTTTATTGATCAGAGATGCGGAGAGTGACAAATAGGTTTATTGTTAGTTGGTGAAATTGATTCAAACCATAGACATTATTAACGAGATTTGCATTTAGTGAATTATATCGTTGACCAGGTGTCTGTATAACAGAGCAGATCAGCGTTAAACATTTTTAGTCGCAGCGTAAATTCAGAGAGCCGCTCATACACAGATTTACACAACTTCAAAGGCGATAGTCACTTACCAGGAACACCAACAATAGCCAGAATTGGGTAGAATATTTTCTCAGCCGTCTCAACTGGATAAAGCATTTTCACTGTGAAGTGATGTGTCCCTTCCTGCGATTGGCAGTCTCTCTGTCTGAAACTTTCATGTTATATATTCTCCAAGCTTTTAATTAAAACCCTGTGGAACCACCTCAGGGATATAGAGGTTGTGACATCGTTTAATTTATTTTCAAAGATGTGAACAGATTACGATATTGTGATCAGTGAAAGCAAATATTATTTTTGAGTGAGTGATTTCTTTCCAAACACTGGACTGTGTTGATCACATTGACTAACAATAATAACAGAAAGAATGCTGTCCACTCAGACACTATCAGTCCCATCTGAAGATCTCAGATTGTTTCAGTGATATCCCTCACTCCACTGTGAGCATTGAGTGATTCAGTTACCATTGTCAGTGTGTTTCTCTGGGTGGTTCCACAAGACTCCGGGATGTAGCTGCCTCTGTACATGTGACCATTCAGTGATTCAGTTCCAATTATCAGTGTGTTTCTCTGGGTGGTTCCACTGCACTCTGGGTGTAGCTGCCTCTGGAAATCTGACCATTCAGTGATTCAGTTCCAATTATCAGTGTGTTTCTCTGTGTAGCTCCCCTGCACTCTGGGGTGTAGCTGCCTCTGTAACGGTGACCTTTCAGTGATTCAGTTCCAATTGTCAGTATGTTTCTCTGGGTGGGTCAACTGCATTCTGGGGTATAGCTGCCTCTGTAACTGTGACCATTCAGAGATTCAGTTCCAATTGTCAGTGTGTTTCTCTGTGTGTTCCCACTGCACTCTGGGGTGTAGCTGCCTCTGTAACGGTGACCATTCAGTGATTCAGTTCCAATTGTCATTGTGTTTCTCTGGGTGGGTCCACTGCACTCTGGGATGTAGCTGTCTCTGTAACTGTGACCATTCAGTGAATCAGTTCCAATTGTCAGTGTGTTTCTCTGGCTGGTTCCACTGCACTCTGGGGTGTAGCTGCCTCTGTAACGGTGACCATTCAGTTATTCAGTTCCAATTGTCAGTGTGTTTCTCTGGGTGGGTCAACTGCACTCTAGGTATAGCTGCCTTCGTAACTGTCACCATTCAGTGATTCAGTTCCAGTTGTCAGTGTGTTTCTCTGGGTGCTCCCACTGCACTCTGGGGTGTAGCTGTCTCTGTAACTGTGACCATTCAGTGATTCAGTTCCAATTGTCAGTGTGTTTCCCTGGGTGGGTCCACTGCACTCTGGGATGTAGCTGTCTCTGTAACTGTGGCCATTCAGTGATTCAGTTCCAATTGTCAGTGTGTTTCTCTGGGTGGGTCCACTGCAGAGGGCAGCAGAGCGGAGCTACTGATTGGTGTTTCCGGGGAGATTTGCATACGTGCAGGGCGGTCTGCCTAATTTGAAGGTGTACCTGCGATAGAGACCCGAGGAGTTCGAGTGCAAGCAAGCATCCAGCAGAGGGCAGCAGAGCGGAGCTATTGATTGGTTGTTCCGGGGAGATTTCATATGTGCCGTGCGATCAGCCTAATGTGAAGGTGTCCTGCGATAAAGACCTGAGGAGTTCGACTGCAAGCAAGTATCCAGCAGGGAGCAGCAGAGCGGAGCTACTGACTGGTTGTTCCGGGGAGATTTGCATATGTGCAGTGCGGTCAGCCTAATTTGAAGGAGCGATCACAATATGGTGGAATTTAAAATACAGATGGAGGGTGAGAAAGTAAAATCAAATACTAGTGTTTTGTGTTTAAACAAAGGAGATTACAAGGGGATGAGAGAAGAACTAGCTAAGGTAGACTGGGAGCTAAGACTTTATGGTGGAACAGTTGAGGAACAGTGGAGAACCTTCCAAGCGATTTTTCACAGTGCTCAGCAAAGGTTTATACCAACAAAAGGAAGGACGGAAGAAAGAGGGAAAATCGACCGTGGATATCTAAGGAAATAAGGGAGAGTATCAAATTGAAGGAAAAAGCATATAAAGTGGCAAAGATTGCTGGGAGATTAGAGGACTGGGAAATCTTTAGGGGGCAACAGAAAGCTACTAAAAAAGCTATAAAGAAGAGTAAGATAGAGTATGAGAGAAAACTTGCTCAGAATATAAAAACAGACAGTAAAAGTTTTTACAAATATATAGGACAAAAAGATGGCTAAGGTAAATATTGGTCCTTTAGAGGATGAGAAGGGAGTTTTAATAATGGGAAATGAGGAAATGGCTGAGGAACTGAACAGGTTTTTGGGTCGGTCTTCACAGTGGAAGACACAAATAACATGCCAGCGACTGATAGAAATGAGGCTATGACAGGTGAGGACCTTGAGAGGATTGTTATCACTAAGGAGGGAGTGATGGGCAAGCTAATGGGGCTAAAGGTAGACAAGTCTCCTGGCCCTGATGGAATGCATCCCAGAGTGCTAAAAGAGATGGCTAGGGAAATTGCAGATGCACTAGTAATAATTTACCGAAATTCACTAGACTCTGGGGTGGTCCCGGTGGATTGGAAATTAGCAAACGTGACACCACTGTTTAAAAAATGAGGTAGGCAGAAAGCAGGAAATTATAGGCCAGTGAGTTTAACTTCGGTAATAGGGAAGATGCTGGAATCTATCATCAAGGAAGAAATTGCGAGGCATCTGGATAGAAATTGTCCCATTGGGCAGACGCAGCATGGGTTCGTTAAAGGCAGGTCATGCCTAACTAATTTAGTGGAATTTTTTGAGGACATTACCAGTGCAGTAGATAACGGGGAGCCGGTGGATGTGGTATATCTGGATTTCCAGAAAGCCTTTGACAAGGTGCCACACAAAAGGTTGCTGCATAAGATAAAGATGCATGGCATTAAGGGTAAAGTAGTAGCATGGATAGAGGATTGGTTAATTAATAGAAAGCAAAGAGTTGGGATAAATGGGTGTTTCTCTGGTTGGCAATCAGTAGCTAGTGGTGTCCCTCAGGGATCAGTGTTGGGCCCACAATTGTTCACAATTTACATTGATGATTTGGAGTTGGGGACCAAGGGCAATGTGTCCAAGTTTGCAGATGACACTAAGATGAGTGGTAAAGCGAAAAGTGCAGAGGATACTGGAAGTCTGCAGAGGGATTTGGATAGGTTAAGTGAATGGGCTCGGGTCTGGCAGATGGAATACAATGTTGACAAATGTGAGGTTATCCATTTTGGTAGGAATAACAGCAAACGGGATTATTATTTAAACGATAAAATATTAAAGCATGCCGCTGTTCAGAGAGACTTGGGTGTGCTAGTGCATGAGTCACAGAAGGTTGGTTTACAAGTGCAACAGGTGATTAAGAAGGCAAATTGAATTTTGTCCTTCATTGCTAGAGGGATGGAGTTTAAGACTAGGGAGGTTATGTTGCAATTGTATAAGGTGTTAGTGCGGCCACACCTGGAGTATTGTGTTCAGTTTTGGTCTCCTTACTTGAGAAAGGACGTACTGGCGCTGGAGGGTGTGCAGAGGAGATTCACTAGGTTAATCCCAGAGCTGAAGGGGTTGGATTATGAGGAGAGGTTGAGTAGACTGGGACTGTACTCGTTGGAATTTAGAAGGATGAGGGGGGATCTTATAGAGACATTTAAAATTATCAAGGGAATAGATAGGATAGATGCGGGCAGGTTGTTTCCACTGGCGGGTGACAGCAGAACTAGGGGGCATAGCCTCAAAATAAGGGGAAGTAGATTTAGGACCGAGTTTAGGAGGAACGTCTTCACCCAAAGGGTTGTGAATCTATGGAATTCCTTGCCCAGTGAAGCAGTTGAGGCTCCTTCATTACATGTTTTTAAGGTAGAGATAGATAGTTTTTTGAAGAATAAAGGGATTAAGGGTTATGGTGTTCGGGCCGGAAAGTGGAGCTGAGTCCACAAAAGATCAGCCATGATCTAATTGAATGGCGGAGCAGGCTCGAGGGGCCAGATGGCCTACTCCTGCTCCTAGTTCTTATGTTCTTATGTTCTTATGTGAAGGGGCTGTTTTCAAGTGACAATTTAACCCGAAACAGTTCCTCAGTATTTCCATCCTGTCCCTTCCTCTAACCAAAAAAACAACCGTGGTTATCGGGAAGGTAAGTTTATCTCTTTAAAAACTTTCCTTGAAGGGTGGTATCACAGCAAAGCAGTGACCTGATTGACTGGCAAGGAAAGTGCTCCAATTAGCAGTTGCTGGTAGAAATTTAACTCTTTGTGTGTTGGTGAGTATTGTGATCGGTAAGTAAAATCTTTATTCCTTTCACTTATTAATTATTTGATACTATATTGTAATCAGTTAAGGTAAAGGGTAAAAATGGCAGGAGATCCCAGACCCGTGTTATGCTCCTCGTGCTCAATGTGGGAGTTCAGGGACACGGCCGATGCCCCTGACTCCTTCATGTGCGGGAAGTGTGTCCAGCTGCAGCTCCTGTTAGACCGATGACGGCTCTGGATCTGCGGATGGACTCACTTTGGAGCATCCGCGTTGCTGAGGAGGTCGTGGATAGCACGTTCAGTGAGTTGGTCACACCACAGATTAGGATTGGTGAGGGAGACAGGGAATGGGTGACCAAAAGGCAGAGAAAGAGCAGGAAGGCAGTGCAGGTATCCCCTGCGGTCATCTCCCTCTAAAACAGGTATACCGTTTTGGATACTGTTGGGGGAGATGACTCACCAGGGGAAGACAGTAGTAGCCAGGCTCATGGCACCGTGCTGGCTCTGCTGCACAGAAGGGAGGGAAAAAACTGGCAAGACTATAGTCATAGGGGATTCAATTGTAAGGGGAGTAGACAGGCGTTTCTGTGGTCGGTAACGAGACTCCCGAATGGTATGTTGCCTCCCGGGTACTCGGGTCAGGGATGTCTCCGATCGGCTGTAGGACATACTGAAGGGGGAGGGTGAACAGCCAGTTGTCGTGGTGCATATAGGCACCAACGATATAGGTAAAAAAAGGGATGATGTCCTACAATCAGAATTTAGGGAGTTAGGAGATAAGTTAAAAAGTGGGACCTCGGCGGACTTCCGGTCAGCAAGCGGAGCGCTCGCAAGGTGAGGGGCTCCCGTAGCGGTGGAGAACAGGGAAGGGAAGGGAAAGGACGCGCACCCCCCCCCCAAAAAACAAACAAACCGGCCATCGAAGGATCGGCGGCAGCAGCAGGAGAGGCCCAAGCGGCAGCAGGAGAGGCCCAAGCGGCGGCAGCAGCAGGAGAGGCCCAAGCGGCAGCAGGCGAGGCCCCAGCGGCGGCAGCAGCAGGAAAGGCCCCAGCGGCGGCAGGTCTATACCCCCACCCCAGGGCCAGAGCGGAGCAGCGTCTACACCGCCCCCCCCCAATGAGCGGAGCAGCGTCTACCCCCCCCCCCCCCAAGGAGCGGAGCAGCGTCTACATCCCCCCCCCCAACCACAAACAGGCCCGGAGCGGCGTCTCTCCCCCCCCCCCCACACAACCGGCCTGGAGCGGCGTCTCCCCCCCCCCCCCACCCCAAACAGGCCCGGAGCGGCGTCTCCCCACCCCCAACAACCACAAACGGGCCCGGAGCCGCGTCCCCCCCCCCAAACAGGCCCGGAGCGGCGTCTCCCCCCCCCCAAAAAAAAACCCGGCAGCGACCATCACGTGGCCAGAACAAAGGACTGGACAGTCTGGATAGAATCCTCTCTCTCTCTCTCTCCTGCATGAGAGAGGAAGAGGAAAAGTGGGGGGGGGGGGGAAAGAAGAGGACTTTTAGTTTAAAAAAGAACACTGTTAAAGAGAGAGGGGGAGGGATATATATAATATGTTCCCTCTTTATACACCCACTCCCATCAAGGCAAGCCCACCTGAGGGGAGTTGCATAAAAGGAGGAGGTGGGAGAAAATAATTAATAAACAAATAAATAAAATAAAAATCGGGCACCGAAAAAGGGGGAACAGAAAAACAAGGGGAGAAGAAAAGATGAAAGGGAAGGGGGAGAAAAAAACGCCAGAGGGGAGCCAAGGGAAAGGGGGCACCAAAAGCAGACGGGACAAAGAGCAAGCCGGCTCACGCGAGCGGATTAGCACACGAAGCGGCGGGACGGATGTTCCGCCATATCAAAAAGAGCCGGACAGACAGGTGCCCTCTCCCCTGGGGTTAGATGGGGGCGTGAATTGAAAGGAAGCCTTTACCGAGGTGGTGAGGGCAGCTGTAGGCAATCAAGGCAGAGTTGAAAGCAGACGCGGAAGCCGCAGTACAGGCAGCAGTGACCAGGGCCATGTCAGGGGTGCAGCAGGCTCTGACCAGATTGGAGGAGAAAGTGGATTCCCAAGGGAAGAAACTGGAAGCTCAAGGGAAGAAACTGGAAGCTCAAGCGGGGAAACTGGAATCCCATGAGGCAACCATTAAGGAGCTAGAGAAAGCAGCGACAGACTTGAGCGACCGGGTCACGGACCTGGAGAGGGAAGTGGCGAGACTGGGCGCAACACAGGGGAGCCTGAAGGGCAGGGTAGACGACCAAGAAAACAGCTCGAGAAGGCAAAATGTTAGGATAGTGGGCCTGCCAGAGGGGATCGAGGGTAGAAACCCCACAGAATTCGTGGCTGCAAAGCTGGGCAACTTAGTGGGGAGGAAAGCTTTCCCCACCCCACCGGAAATGGACAGAGCTCATCGGTCACTGCGACCGAAGCCCAAGAGAGGGGAGCAACCGAGGGCAGTCTTAGCCAAACTGCACCGGTACCGGGATAGGGAAGCAATCCTGCGCTGGGCCAAGGAAAATAGAGCCAGCAAATGGGACGGGCACACCATCCGAATCTATGAAGATCTTGGAGTGGATATATCTAAGAAACGGGCTGAGTTTAACAGAGCAAAAGCGGCTCTCTACAAGAAAAAAGTGCGTTTTGGTATGCTGTACCCAGCGAAACTCTGGGTCACATACCAAAACAAGGAATATTTCTTTACAGCCCCTGCTGAGGCGAATAGGTTCGTCGAGGAGCACGGACTGGAAGAACAGCAGGGGAGGTAGGGACGAGGGGCACCTGGCAAGGAGAAACGGCACGCCAATGGGTAGGATGGGGGAAGAGCGGGCAGAAAACCGTAGAGGCCAGGCGGGGGAAGCGAGACAGCAACCTCCGAGAGGGGAGCCACCGTAATAGCAGGAAAGCTAGCGCCGGGGCACGCAACAAAGCAGGGCCGCAGCGCACTCCCAACAGGGGGAAGGCGTCAGGCAGGGGAGGGGGGAGATCACCCACCAAAGTCGGGAGAGCAAACGGGGACAGGAATAGGGTATAGAGGAGAAAAGGAGGGGTATACAGGGGAGGAGGGTAGAGGGAGAGACCAGGGTGGGGCACACAGGGAGGGAGAGACCAGGGAGGGGAAAGGTAGGGAAAAAGGGACAAAAGAGGCCAGAAAAGGAACAGGGCTACAAAGTACCACAACCAAGGGCTCGGAACAAGGAACCGCTGCAAGCACCCACCCAGTACGGTCTGTGGGCAAAGGGCCCCCCCCAGAGTGCAGGGGACTACCCGCGTGGCGGGCACACAGTGGACGGCCATAGCGGGTGCCCCCAAGACAAGGGGAAACCCCGGAGCACAGAGACCCGAACGCATGGGGAGAGCAGTGGTAGCGGCCATCCTGGACGGCCCCCTAACAAAGGGAAACGCCGGAGGGCAGGGGCTCATCCAGCAGACAAACATGGTTAATCCCACAGGAACGAGGGGGCAGAAGCACCCCACCAGGATAATCACCTGGAACGTAAGGGGACTTAACGGCCCAGTGAAGAGATCTAGAGTCCTCACCCACCTCAGAAACATGAGGGCCGACATAGTCTTCCTCCAAGAGACGCATCTGAGGGAGCAGGACCAACTGCGGATAAGAAAGGGCTGGGTGGGACAAACCTACCATTCCTGCTATGGGACAAGGGCCAGGGGGGTGGCGATACTGATCGGCAAGAGGACAATGTTTAGGGCGACTAAGACGGTTACAGACCCAGGGGGATGGTATGTCATGGTCAGCGGGGCCCTGGATGGGGCGCCGGTAGTTCTAGTTAACGTGTACGCCCAACTGGGACGACACGAGTTTCATCCAAAAGACCATGGCAGAAATCCCGGACATAGCGACGCACCGACTAATCATGGAGGGGGACTTCAACTGTGTACAGGACCCAAGACGGACAGATCAAACCCCAGAACGGGGAAAACCTCAAACATGGCAACGGGAACTCGGTCACATTATGGAGCAGATGGGAGGCTGTGGCCCCTGGAGGCTCTGCGCCCACCGTGGGGAGAAAGAAGTTCTCCTTCTTTTCCCCCAGACACAAGTGTTCACCAGAATTGACTTCTTTTGGGTGGGGGAAAACGGTGCTTCCAGGATAGACAAGGGGAATACTCCGCAATTGTGATCACAGACCACGCCCCACACTACATGGACGTGCAGCTGGGACGGAAGGGCCCAGCGCCCCACATGGAGGTTTGACGGTGCCTTATTAGCTGGACAAGGCCTTCAGCGAAAGGATAGCGTGGGCCATAGCGGCAGTACACGGAGACAAACCAAACGGGGAGGTATCATCCTCCACGTTCTCGGAAGCGCTTAAGGCCGTACTAAGAGGGGAAATCATTGCCTTCAAAGCGCAAAGAGATAGGGAGGAAAGGGTGGCTGGGCAGAAGCTGGTCGACTCCATAATGAAGGTAGACCGTAAATACTCCGAGGCCCCGACCTTAGAGCTCCTGGCGGAGAAAAACGAACTACAAAGGAAAGTTGACCTGCTCTCCACCAGGAAAGCAAGTGCACCAACTCCGCCAGGCACGCGGGACACTGTACGAACACGGAGACAAAGCCAGCCGCCTGTTGGCACACCAGCCTGAGAAAGCATGGCAGCCACCAGAGAAATTGTGCAATCAGGGGTAGCAGAGGCATTGTTGGAACAGAACCAGAGAGGATTACAAATACCTTCAAGGCCTTCTACCAAGAGCTGTACAACCTCAGTGCCCCCCAACGGGGATGCTGGGATGAAACCGGTTCCTTGATGGACTGGTCATACCAGTCGTGGGATGAGGGCAGGAAACGGACTGGAAGCACCCACTAGCACTGGGAGAGAGTCATACACAGTATAGCTCCATGCAGACGGGGAAGGCGCCGGAACCGGACGGATTCCCGGCGGACTTCTACACAAACTTTGCGACAGCGCTGGCCCGCACCTGCGGGGAGATGTTCACAGACTCTCTAGCTAGGGGCACACTGCCAACCCACGGTAGCACAGGCCCTCAATCTCGCTGATTCCTAAGAAAAGACAAAGACCAAACGGAATGTTGGTCATACAGACCCATATCTGCTGAAACGCAAGACGCCAAAATATGGCCAAAATCTAGCCAAAGGCTAGAAGACTGTGTACCTGAGGTGGTCACAGAGGACCAGACGGGCTTCGTCAAAGGTAGACAGCTCCCCTCGAACATCAGCGCCTGCTGAACGTGATAATGACCCCTTCCGGGGAGAGAACACAAGAAGGTGATCGTCTCCCTGGACGCAGAAAAGGCCCTTCGACAGAGTCGAATGGAAATACTCATAGAGGTACTGGAGCGGTGTCGGGCTTGGAAAAGGGTTCACTGCGTGGGTAAAACTCCTATACAACGCCTCATGGCGAGTGTATGGACCAACAATACCAACTCCCAATACTTCCAGCTGCACAGGGGCACCAGGACAAGGATGCCCACTGTCCCTGCTGCTGTTCGCACTAGCAATCGAACCGCTAGCAATTGCGCTCAGGGCAGCAAAAAAAATTGGAGGGGATCCGAAGGGGAGGCAGAGAGCACAGAGTCTCACTCTATGCAGGACGATCTGCTCCTCTACATCTCGGACCCACAAAGCAGCATGGACGGAATCATCGCGCTCTTGAAAGAGTTTGGAGCCTTCTCGGGCTACAAACTCAACATGAGCAAAAAGCGAGATCTTCCCAGTACACCAGCAAGGTGGGGGGGGGGGGAGCACTAAAGGGGCTTGCCGTTCAAACAAGCCCGACATAAATTCCGCTACCTTGGGATCCAAATAGCCCATGACTGGAAAGGGATCCACAAATGGAACCTCACCAGCCTGACGGAGGAAGTTAAAAAGGACCTGCAAAGATGGAACACACTCCGCTCTCCCTCGCGGGGAGAGTCCAGACGATCAAAAGAACGTACTGCCCAGGTTCCTCTTTCCTGTTTAGATCCATTCGATCTACTACCCCAAGGCCTTTTTCAAAGCGCTGTACAAACTTATCATGGCGTTCGTATGGGGGGGGGGGGTATTAAAATGCTAGGATCCAAAGAAGGTCCTACAAAAAACAAAATCCAAGGAGGGGCTAGCCCTCCCGAACCTACAATTCTACCACGGGCGGCAACAGCCGAGCGAGTAAGGGGATGGATCCAGGAGCCATAAGCCGAGTGGGTGCGATGCGAGGAGGCCTCCTGCATGGGGACCTCCCTCCCGGCCGTCGCCACGCAGCACTCCCATCCCACCCAAAAGCACTCAGCAGCCCAGCGGTGACAGACACCCTCCAATCCTGGAACCAACTGCCGGCAACAATTTGGCCTGTACAAAATGTCGGACAAGGCTCCCATTCTGCAACAACCATATGTTCAAACCCGCGCTGTCTGACACCACTCAAGAGGTGGAGGCAGGACGGGGGGGACAATGACAGTCAGGGACCTATACACGGACGACAGGATCGCAACACTGGACGAACTGAGAGAGACATTTCAGCTAGCTGGGGGGGAACGAGCTACGGTACCTGCAGCTCAAAAACTTCCTACGAAAGAAACAAGGACGTGCCACAACCGCCACGACAGACCACTACGTGGAAGACCTACGGACGCAGGTATCCTAGAGAAAGGGAACTGTAGTGACATGTATGACCGACTGGTAGATAGGGACGGACACCGTACTGGACGCAACAAGAAGGAAATGGGAGGACGACCTGGGGATTGAGATAGGGTGGGGACTCTGGAGCGAAGCACTGCATAGGGTCAACTCCACCTCCACGTGCGCAAGGCTCAGCCTGACGCAACTAAAAGTGGTACATAGAGCCCACTTAACAAGAACCCGTATGAGTAGGTTCTTCCCGGAGGTGGAAGACAGATGTGAACGGTGCCAAAGAGGCCCGGCCAACCACGCCCACATGTTCTGGTCTTGCCCCAGACTTGTGGAGTACTGGACAGCCTTCTTCGAGGCTATGTCCAAAGTGGGGGTGAGGGTGGAGCCATGCCCGATAGTGGCGGTCTTCGGGGTTTCAGACCAGCCAGATCTATTCCTGGGGAGGAGGGCGGACGCCCTTGCCTTTGCCTCCCTGATCGCCCTGTTTGGCTGGCGGTCAGCAGCACCGCCCAGAGCTGCAGACTGGCTGTCCGACCTCTCGGAATCTCTCCAAATGGAGAAAATCAAATTCGCCATCCGAGGGTCGGACGACGGCTTCCACAGAACGTGGGAGCCATTTACGCGACTGTTCCGGGACCTGTTTGTGGCCAACGTACAAGAGGAAGAATAGTCGGGGGAAGGTAGCGGGGGGGGGGGGGGGGTGGGTGGGAGGTAGGGGGCTACGGGTTCGTTACAGGGGTTTGATGGCTAGCTAAGGCCCAAAACCAAACTAAATAAATGCCAATAAACATGTTGGGGAATGTCAAATATGTATGCCGACGAAAGGGGGGAGGCCACAGTTATTACTACGAAGATGCTTACCTGTAAATATGTATGTTAACTTTTGCGTGCTCTTTTTTTTCTCTCTAACAATTTGTAATTTGTTCAATATAAAACATTGAAAACTGAATAAAAAAACATTTAAAAAAAAAACTTGTGTGGTTCTTTCTGACTAAAGCTTTTCAGTTATACCATCTTGGATCACCGCAGGGGACATTGAAGTTGCGACATCAGTGATCTTTCTGCAAGAGAACAAACCGCTTACGTCATTGAGTTGGTTTCACACAGTTCGTATTGAATTTCTACATTCCAATTTTGGCGGCTTTCTAACCAGGTTAATTAACTATACAGATGTGAATATTTGATGTACGTCCAGTCTTGGTGCTGTTCACTACTAACACCATCATTGTAGCTCGCATGTTTGAACTAAAAATGTTTATAATGTCGGAAATGCGATGTCAGTTTGCAGTATTGAAGCATATGAGTTTGGGGATAATATATTAGCGTGTATTGAGTGCTGATGTGAGATACAGGTCGGAGAGTAGAAAGAAATGGGCTTTGCCCCCATGGCAGCTGATGATGAGCGGGATCCGCAGGAATCACCTCTTGGGCACTGTCTATTCACAACATACTTCAGAAATTTGGATAAAAGAAACATTTGCAATAGTTTCAAGTATTCTGACGACAATAAATTAGGTGGGAATGGGAGTGGTGAGGAGGATGTTGAGAGACTTTGTTGTGATATCGACAAGTTGAATGAATGGCCAAGATGAAAGTGAAATTACCACCTGGGGCAGTGGAGAGAACGGAAGAGTAATATTTAAGTGGAGATACATTTGGGATATGTTGAGGTGGAAAGACAATTCGGTATACTAGTACACCCATCACTGAAAGCATGCCTGAAGGTACCGCTAATGGGTAAAGTGGCAAATTGTATGTTGGCCTTCATTTCTAGCCGTGAGTACAGCAGTATGGATGTCTTACTGCAACTGTGCATAGTCTTGGTGAGACGACACTTGGAATTTTCTGTACAGATTGCATCTGGTTATCTAACAAACGATTAGTTTCCATGCAGGAAGTGCATATAATGCTCGGTGTGCAGATTCATGGACGACTACAAAGAACAAAGATCAATCCAGCACAGGCACAGGCATTCGGCCATCCAAGCCCGGACCGGTCATGATACCAAACTTTGCCAAAACACTCAGCACTTCCTTGTACGGAATCCCTCTATTTCCATCATATCCATGTATTTGTCAAGATGCCTTTTGAACGTCGTTAATGTAACTACTTCCACAACCTCCACTGGCAATGCGTTCCAGGCACTGACCACCCTCTGGGTACAAAACATCTGCCTCGCACATCTCCCCTATGTATGCCCTACGGACCATAAACATATGTCATCTGGATACTGCACCTTCCACCATGGGAAGGAGGGCCTGCCCATTAACTCTATCCATGCACCGGATAATCTTTTAGAAGTCTATCAGGTCACCCCTCAAACTCCACAGTTTTACTGAAAACAGTCCGAGTCTATTCCGCCTCACGGCATAGTTTTTTAAAAATTTTAATTTTTAAATTACCCAATTACTTTTTTCCAATTAAGGGACAATTTAGCGTGGCCAATCCAAAAGTAGCACATCAGCTGTTTAATCCGCCCAGGTACATCGCCCAAGAGATGCACTCGACGGGTCGTCCTTGAAACATCTCTTTAAATCCGCCCACGCCAATATTGTGCTGCACTGGGTCGGTCAGCGAACAGGGCACATATCGTTTTCATTTTCCACACTTGTCCGTATAGAAGTTCAAATGCAACCTTCAACGTGCGCCATGTGTCGCACACCATCTTCATTCGCAACAACGACACAATTGAAACACATTTCTTCAAAGGTCACCACAGCCAAGTTGTGAACAATGAGACAATCAAGGAGGATCGGCCAGTAACTCACGACTGCTCGTCAGGAACAGAATCGCCGATGCAGTTGACCTGCATGCTGTGATATTCAATAACGGTCTTCCAAACGCGACAAGAATGCAAAAACTGTACGCAGAATGTAATAATTTGAAGTACCGGATCATCTCGCAACACGCACAAGCTTCCATCCAAGAAAAGTGTTGTATAGTGAGGCATAGTGGATCCTTCTTAACCGTCTGTCCTGAATTTCACTTCTGTTCATTTTTGCTTCAATAACCTTTTCAATTTACCGAAGTAGCAGGAAATGAAATCAGCCTGTTAGTGTACTGAACGTCATTGTTCCTACATGCAGACCCTTCCCGTAGAGGCTGTCCCCTGGTCCCCCAATCTTCAGAGACAATTGTACCCAACGTCGACATGTTTGTGAATTTGGAACCTGCCTATCCCACCGCTCTTTATATTGTGTCCTGTTATTGAACAAAAACATTTAATTCAATGTGTTTGCTGGGAAAAGTAAGGGTACGCATCCCCTGATTTGCACAAAAGTCTGATGTCTAATGTTCGTGCTGACTTTTTAAATTGTGGCCCTGGTTAGACAACTGGTTAATTGAAATCGTGTTTTTACAGTGCCAAGTGTAATTTCGAAAATAATTTCTGCTGCATCTCATGCCTGTGGAACAGATCTCCTCAATATTCCTGTGAAGCGATGGCGATTGAGCCATGTAGCAAGTAGAACAAACACCACGTTAATGTCCAACAGGTCTGTTTGAAACACGAGCTTTCGGAGCATTTCTCCTTCCTCAGGTGAATCTGAGGAATCAGCATTCACCTGAGGAAGGAGCAGTGCTCCGAAAACTAGTGTTTCAAACAAACCTGTTGGACTTTAACCTGGTGTTGTAAGAATTCTTACTGTGCTCACCCAAGTCCAAAGCGGGCAGTTCCACAACAATTGAACCATGAGCCGACTTGCAGATGTCAGGGTATGAAGTGAACAACCGCATCAATACTTACAGCTCAACAGACACGGAATTGTTTGGGTGTTCTGCATTCTGTCATCCAAAGTTAACCTCGATCGTCATTTAACACGTTATGTAGTTGCCACAACAATTACTGATTTCACAGGAAAAGCAAGAAATTGCAGAAAATCGAGTCATTTTAGAGGGGAAGCAAACCTCAGTGTGCCAGACAGGGCCAGGCGTTATGCAGTTCCTCGTTAGAATAGTGGTTTGTATCCCCGCCTGTCACGCGGGAGACCGGGGTTCCCCGACGCGGAGTTCTGGAAGAAAATAGCAATCCTTTTCAAAACTGACATATCAGCTGTCAAATCCGCCAAGGCACATCGCCCAAGAGATGCACTCGACGGGGCGTCCTTGAAACATCTCTTTAAATCCGCCCACGCCAATATTGTGCTGCACTCGGTCGGTCAGCGAACAGGGCACACATCGTTTTCATTTTAAACATTTGTCGGTATAGAAGTTCAAATGCAACCTTCAACGTGCGCCATTTGTCGCACACCATCTTCATTCGCAAAAACGACACAATTCAAACACATTTCTTCAAAGGTCACCACAGCCAAGTCGTGAACAATGAGACAATCAAGGAGGATCGGGCAGTAACTCACGGCTGCTGGTCAGGAACAGAATCGCCGATGCAGCTGACCTGCATGCTGTGATATTCAATAACGGTCTTCCAAACGCGACAAAAATGCAAAAACTGTACGCAGAATGTAATAATTTGAAGTACCGGATCATTTCGCAACAAGCACAAGCTTCCATCCATGAATAGTGTTGTATAGTGAGGCGTAGTGGATCCTTCTTAACCGTGTGTCCTAAATTTCACTTCTGTTCATTTTTGCTTCAATAACCTTTTCAATTTACCGAAGTAGCAGGAAATGAAATCAGCCTGTTAGTGTAAAGAACGTCATTGTTAAAACATGCAGAACCGACCCGGAGAGGCTGTCCCCTGGTCCCCCAATCTTCAGAAACTATTGTACCCAACGTCGACATGATTGGTGAATTTGGTACCTGCCTATCCCACCGCTCTTTATATTGTGTCCTGTTATTGAACAAAAAAGTTTAATTCAACGTGTTTTCTGGGAAAAGCAAGGATACGCATCCCCTGATTTGCACAAAAGTCTGATGTATAATGTTCGTTGCTGACATTTTAAATAGTGGCCCTGGTTAGACAACTGGTTAATTGAAATCGTGTTCTTACAGTGCCAAGTGCAATTTCGAAAATAATTTCTGCTGCATCTCATGCCTCTGGAACAGATCTCCTCAATATGCCTGTGAAGCGATGGCGATTGAGCCATGTATCAAGTAGAACAAACACCACGTTAATGTCCAACAGGTCTGTTTGAAACACGAGCTTTCGGAGCATTTCTCCTTCCTCAGGTGAATCTGAGGAATCAGCATTCACCTGAGGAAGGAGCAGTGCTCCGAAAACTAGTGTTATCGGGATAGGGTGGAGGTGTTGATCCTGGGTAGGGTGCTCTTTCCAAGAGCCGATGCAGAACCGATGGGCTGAATGGCATCCTTCTGTACTGTAAATGATATGATTCCATCATTGGAATTGCTCAGTTTTCTTTGATGGAAACAGGCAGAGGAAATTCTCAAATTATGTGATTAATGGAATTAAAATGTGAGATCTAATTTCTGGTATCATAGATATGGGTGAGTAGCACGATTGCTTCACAGCTCCCAGGTTCGACTGCGGCTTGGGTCACTGTCTGTGTGGTGCCTGCACGTTCTCCCCGTGTCTGTGTGGGTTTCCTCCGGGTGCTCCTCTTTCTTCCCACAAGTCCGAAATACGTGCTGATGGGTGAATTGGACATTCTGAATTCTCCCCCACTGTACCCGAACAGGTTGTGGAATGTGGCGACTTGGGGTTTTTCACAGTAACTTCATTGCAGTGTCAATATCAGTCTACTTGCGACAATAAAGAGTATTATTATTTATTATTAAATACATATAATTGTGGGAAGTTAAAACATTTATACATATCGTGAGTGATCAATGGATTGAAAGTAATCAGTATCTTGCCATGATAATTCTCGTGGTAAATTATCCTCATTTCAATGGCCTGTGCACGGTTCTCTGTACCGCCAGCTTCGTTTTCCGGTTCTGCGTGACTCCGCGACAACAGGATTCTCTGTTCCGTCAGCCGGACAATGAGGTTTCCCATTGTGACCACCACATGCCGTCGGGATACCTGTGGACATGGGTGCGCTGCCGGCAAAGTGGAGGATCCCGCCGAGGGACAATCCCTTTGATTGTGATTATCAGCTGAACAAATGGATTTTCAATTAATGTAATTATAGCTGCGTGGTGAGGAATTACAGATTCTATTCCACTAAATAAGAAACTTAATTTGATTATTTTTTGAACAATAATTAGAAACTGCCTGTGATTATTGGAATGAACAATCCTTTGGCAATCACAGTGAAAGATGCAATGAAATGTTTTTAGTTATTTGCTGTGTTTGATGGACTGAAAACTATTTTGGTATTTTATCTCAATGTTGCGCAAATAATAATTGGGTTGTGTAATGTTTGTTGGACTTTAACATCATGAGCTATTCACTGATTTAATTAAACCTCGCAATGAATGAATGAGATAATTATTTATTGGACCAAACAATCAATTGAAGTTCACTCTGATTATTGGGAAGAACTATATTAACAGGTGACTAATCTTCGTCAGAAAATAATTAAATAATTCAAGTAAAGAGCACGAGATCCGTCATTATGTAATGTCACCGGTTTAAAGATAATTAAAGTTGGGACTCTGGTAATCATAGATGAAAATATTAAAAGCCTTTTTAACAGATTGTTCTTACATATTTGCTTTGATTATTGGTTGCAATGATTGAAGGTTAGTTACTTTGACTCGTGGACCGTCAAATAATTTGCTGTTCACTTTTATACGGCATCCAAGCAGTAGAAAATATCTTGGCCATCAGGACAATCTCAACAACTCTTTTTCTCCGTCGCGCCAGCCCCGTTTTCCGGCGGTTTCTTCCCCCCCCCCCCACCCCCCCACCCCCCCCCACCCCCCACCCCCCCCCCACCCCCCTCCACCCCCCACCCCCCCCCACCCCCTCCACCCCCACCCCCCCACCCCCTCCCCACACCCCCCCCCCCCCACCCACCCGCCCCTCCGGCAGCGTAATCCTCCATTAAAAAAAAATAGGTTACCCTATTAAGGGGCAATTTAGTGTGGCCAGTCCAACTACTCTTCACATCTTTGGGTTGTGGGGGCGAAACCCACGCAGACACGTGGATAATGTGCAAACTCCACACGGACAGTGACCCAGAGCCGGGATCGAAACTGGGACCACAGCACCGTGAGGCAGCTGTGCTAACCAATAGGCCACCGTGTTGCCCCAGCGGGATTTTCCATTGACGCAGCTATTCAATGCCACCGTTGTGACCACCCACACACTGTCGGGAAAACCGCGGGGCGTGAGTGCGCTGCCGCTGATGCGGAGCATCCCACCAATGGAGAATCCAGCACAGGACATTTGAATTGGGACCTGTTGCAGTTGACTGATGCTGTCTATCAAACTGGCACAAATCCCGCACCCCACTCACACCCCAGTAAAGCAGAACTGGGGAGAGGGGAATTTGACAGCTTCTACAGGAAAGCAATGATCACAAAAGTATATATTTCGGGAGTTTTCTGAAAATGTAACGCCCGTTTGGTAATATCGCAGTGAGAGACTTCATTAATTGCTTTAATCAGTCAGTGCATTTGGATTTATTGTCACGTGTGCCAAGGGAGCTCGTGTGTTCAGTGAGAAAGAAAGGGATAGCGGAAGAGAAAGTGAGAGAGAGGGACAGTGAAAGAGGGAAGAGAGAGAGATGGACGCTAATAGAAAGAGGTACACAGTGAGAGAGAGACACTGAGAGGGACAGAGAGAGAGGAATAGAGAGAGGAAATGAGAGGGAGGGACAGAGAGAGGGACGCAAATAGAAGGAGGTACATGGTGAGGGAGAGGGACTGAGAGGGACAGAGAGGGAGGAAAAGAGAGAGGGAAATGAGAGGGAGGGACAGAGAGAGGGACGCAGATAGAAGGAGGTATACAGGAGAGAGAGGGACTGAGAGGGATAGAGAGTGAGGGAGGAATACATAGAACATAGAACGATACAGCGCAGTACAGGCCCTTCGGCCCTCGATGTTGCACCGACATGGAAAAAAACTAAAGGCCATAGAACAGGGAAATGAGAGGGGGACAGAGAGAGGGACGCAGATAGAAGGAGGTACATAGTGTGAGAGAGAGGGACTGAAGCGAGCATGATTGAGAGAGAAGGAAGCAGACGGAAAGAGGTACACAGTCAGAGAGAGGGACACAGAGCGGCGCAGAAAAAGAGGTAGATACCAAGAGAGGGGCGCAGAGAGGGACAGGGCGAGAGGGAGGCAGGTAGAGAGATACAGAGTGAGAGATAGGGACACAGGGAGAGAGAGGGAGGGGGATAGAGTGAGAGAATGTGAGAGAGGGACTCATCGAGAGTGATGGAGAAATAGAAGGGACGCAGATATACAAAGGTACACAGATAGTGTGGGACACAGAGAAGGACTGAGAAAGAAGGGGATTGGGTGAGAGAACGGGACACAGCGAAAGAGCGATACAGTGAGATACACAGAGAGAGGGAGACAGAGATAGGGACAAAGATAAAAAGAGGCAGAAAATGAGATATAGGAACACAGCGAATGACATAGTGAGGGAAATAGATAGTGAGAGAAAGTGAGAGAGACGGACACAGCGTGAGCGAGGGCCTCAGATAATAATGGACAATAATGGGAGAAGGTAGATTAAATAGATATGACAAGGGATGAAATGATTCCTTGTCAATAACTGGGCCCGTCTTTGTCTAAACTGGAAGTTAAGTGAATGATTATGGGTTGATGTCACAGACTAGTGCACGGAGCCCAGCACTGCGGGAATGGACCACTATTGTGCGTTGATGTTTACTCCAGTGCATGGAGCTCAGCACTGCCCAAGTGCTACATTATTCTGGGTTGAGATCACAAACCAGTGCACGGAGCTCAGCACTGCGGGAATGCTGCTCTGTTGCGGATTGATGGCCCAGTCCAGTATCTAGACCTCAGCACTTCGGGAATGCTGCTCTGTTGTGGATTGATATCCCAGTCCAGTGTCTAGACCTCAGCACTGCGGAAATGCTGCACTGTTGTGTATTGATGTTCCAGTCCAGTATCTAGAGCACATGGCTGCGGGAATTCTACACTGTTGTGGATTGATGTCCCAGTCCAGTATCTAGACCTCAGCACTGCGGGAATGCTGCACTGTTGTGTATTGATGTTCCAGTCCAGTATCTAGAGCTCAGCACGGCGGGAAAGGTGGATTGATGTCTCAGTCTAATACACTGAGCTCAGCGCGGCGGGAATGCTACACTGTTGTGGATTGATGTCCCAGTCTAATACACTGAGCTCAGCACTGCGGGAAAGCTACACTGTTGTGGATTGATGACCCAGTCCAGTATCTAGAGCACAGCACTGCGGGAATGCTACACTGTTGTGGATTGATGTCCCAGTCCAGTATCTAGACCTCAGCACTGCAGGAATGCTGCACTGTTGCGGATTGATGTCCCAGTCCAGTATCTAGACCTCAGCACTGCGGGAATGCTGCTCTGTTGTGGATTGATGTCCCAGTCTAATACACTGAGGTCAGCACTGCGGGAATGCTGCACTGTTGTGGATTGATGTCCCAGTCCAGTATCTAGAGCACAGGGCTGCGGGAATGCTGCACTGTTGCGGATTGATGTCTCATTCCAGTATCTAGAGCTCAGCACTGCGGGAATGCTGCGCTGTTGCGGATTGATGTCCCAGTCTAATACACTGAGCTCAGCGCTGCGGGAATGCTGCACTGTTGTGGATTGATGTCCCAGTCCAGTATCTAGAGCACAGCGCTGCGGGAATGCTGCACTGTTGTGGATTGATGTTCTAGTCCAGTATCTAGAGCTCAGCACTGCGGGAATGCTGCACTGTTGTGGATTGATGTTCCAGTCCAGTATCTAGAGCACAGCACTGCGGGAATGCTGCACTGTTGTGGATTGATGTTCCAGTCCAGTATCTAGAGCACAGCACTGCGGGAATGCTACACTGTTGTGGATTGATGTCTCAGTCTGATACACTGAGCTCAGCACTGCGGGAATGCTGCACTGTTGTGGATTGATGTCCCAGTCCAGTATCTAGAGCTCAGAACTGCGGGAATGCTGCACTGTTGTGGATCGATGTCCCAGTCCAGTATCTAGAGCTCAGCACTGCGGGAATGCTGCACTGTTGTGGATTGATGTCCCAGTCTAATACACTGAGTTCAGCACTGCGGGAATGCTGCTCTGATGTGGATTGATGTCCCAGTCCAGTATCTAGAGCACAGGGCTGCGGGAATGCTGCTCTGTTGCGGATTGATGTTCCAATCCAGTATCTGGAGCACAGCGCTGCGGGAATGCTACACTGTTGTGGATTGATGTTCCAGTCCAGTATCTAGACCTCAGCACTGCGGGAATGCTGCACTGTTGCGGATTGATGTTCCAGTCCAGTATCTAGACCTCAGTACTACGGGAATGCTGCTCTGTTGTGGATTGATGTCCCAGTCCAGAATCTAGAGCACAGCACTGCGGGAATGCTGCACTGTTGCTGATTGATGTTCCAGTTCAGTATCTAGAGCACAGCGCTGCGGGAATGCTGCACTGTTGTGGATTGATGTTCCTGTCCAGTATCTAGAGCACAGGGCTGCGGGAATGCTGCACTGTTGTGGATTGATGTCCCAGTCCAGTATCTAGAGCTCAGCGCTTCGGGAATGCTACACTGTTGTGGATTGATGTTCCAATCCAGTATCTGGAGCACAGCACTGCGGGAATGCTGCACTGTTGTGGATTGATGTTCCAGTCCAGTATCTAGAGCTCAGCACTGCGAGAATGCTGCACTGTTGTGGATTGATGTCCCAGTCTAATACACTGAGCTCAGCACTGCGGGAATGCTGCACTGTTGTGGATTGATTTTCCAGTCCAGTATCTAGACCTCAGCACTGCGGGAATGCTGCACTGTTGTGGATTGATGTTCCAGTCCAGTATCTAGACCTCAGCACTGCGGGAATGCTACACTGTTGTGGATTGATGTTCCAGTCCAGTATCTAGAGCTCAGCACTGCGAGAATGCTGCACTGTTGTGGATTGATGTCCCAGTCTAATACACTGAGCTCAGCACTGCGGGAATGCTGCACTGTTGTGGATTGATGTTCCAGTCCAGTATCTGGACCTCAACACTGCGGGAATGCGGCACTGTTTTGGATTGATGTTCCAGTCCATTATCTAGAGCACAGCGCTGCGGGAATGCTGCACTGTTGTGGATTGATGTCCCAGTCCAGTATCTAGAGCTCAGCACTGCGGGAATGCTGCACTGTTGTGGATTGATGTTCCAGTCCAGTATCTAGACCTCAGCACTGCGGGAATGCTGCTCTCTTGTGGATTGATGTCCCAGTCCAGTATCTAGACCTCAGCGCTGCGGGAATGCTGCACTGTTGTGGATTGATGTCCCAGTCCAGTATCTAGAGCTCAGCACTGCGGGAATGCTACTCTGTTGTGGATTGATGTCTGTCTAATACACTGAGCTTAGTACTACGCGAGGGCTGCATTTTCGTGGATAGATGCCCCAGTCTGACACATGGAGATCAGCACTGACAGGATAATGCACTGTTGTGGGTAGATACCCCACTCCAGTACATGGAGCTCGGCACTGCGGGAGCGGTTCCTTGGTTAAGATTCATGTACCAGTCTAAGGCATGGAGCTCAGAATTGCGGTAGCGCTGTATTGTTATGGATTGACGTCCCAGTCTAATGCATGGAGCTCAGCACTGCGGAGGCGCTGCATTGTTGTGGATTGACGTCCCAGTCTAATGCATGGAGCTCAGCACTGCGGAGGCGCTGCATTGTTGTGGATTGACGTCCCAGTATAATGCATGGAGCTCAGCACTGCGGTGATGCTGCATTGTTGTGGATTGATATCCCATTTCAATGATGACATCAGCACTGCGGAAGTGTCGTGTTCTGGAGGAAGCAGCAAATGGTTAACCTGCCGACATCTTCCTCGGAGAGGGAATATATGGGTTATGCTGCGGTTATTCTGTGTGGAGCTGTGGTTCTCGAATTTTCTGCAACAACATAACTCTCTGCACGAACGTGAACAGAAACTCTACATCCTTCACATCTAATTTTCTATTTGGGAGATATTCCGTGAAATGATTGTCCGCACTGTTTTCGGAGCAAACATTTGTGGACCTTGAATAAATGTCACACATCCCTGAAACGGGTTGTGGTACTTTGGGTGCTGCGAACAGTTTTCTAACTATCTGTTTTATTGTCTGTGTTCCTGGATATTGGGGTGGTGTTCTCCATTCTGAGGCAACGCACAACTCTCTACAGTTCAGAGAGGAAATCAACCGACCGGAGAGTGGGAGTGAGGGAGTAGGATTCGACATGGTAGGAATTGTGACAGAGGGAGTGAGTGAATCGGCGCAGACTAGCGGGTGGGAGGGAGTCTGTACAGGATAGGAAGTGGAAGGGAGGGACTGGTTGCGTATTGGCCAGGGAGTGTGAGGGAGGGCGTAAGTCTGTAGACATCAGTGAGCTGGAAAGACATAATCTGAATACGGCAGGAAATGGGCGGTCGGGAGGTCGATAGGGAGCGAGGGTCACTTTAAATCATGTAGTGGGAGGGAACTGATTCTGTGTAGGCCAATGAGTAGGAGGGAGGGGCGGAGTCTGTGGAAGACGGTGTGTGGGAGACAGGGCGGGTGTGAGTCTGAACAGGAAAATAAGTGGGTGGCAGTGAAGGAATGCGTTTGTACACAACCAGAAGCTGGAGTGAGTGAGTTTGTACAGGCCAGGAGGTGGAGGGAAGGAGTTTGAATTGTCCAGGACGTGGAAGGAGGGCGTGTGTTTGTGCAGATCTGGAGGTGGAGGGAGGAAGTGAGTCTGAGCAGACCAGGAGATGGAGGGAGGGAGTGAGTTTGTGCAGATCTGGAGGTGGAGGGAGGGGGTTTGTACAGGATAGGAAGTGGAGGGAAGGAGTTTGAATTGTCCAGGATGTGGAAGGAGGGCGTGAGTTTGTACAGACCAGGAGGTGGAGGGAAGGAGTTTGTTTTTAAAAACCAGGACGTGGAGAAAGTGTGTGAGTTTGTTCAGAACAGTAGGTGGAGGGAGTGAGTTTGTGTAGACGAGGATGTGGAGGGAGTGAATTTGTGCATACCAGGTGGAGTGAGTGTGTTTGTGCAGACCAGGAGGTGGAGAGAGTGCGTTTGTGCAGACCCGGAGGTGGAGGGAGGGAGTGAGTTTGTACAGACCAGGAGGTGGAGGGAGTGAGTTTGTGCAGACCAGGAGGTGGAGGGAGTGAGTTTGTACAGACCAGGAGATGGAGGGAGTGAGTTTGTGCAGACCAGGAGGTGGAGGAAGTGAGTTTGTGCAGACCAGGAGGTGGAGGGAGTGAGTTTGTGCAGACCAGGAGGTGGAGGAAGTGAGTTTGTGCAGACCAGGAGGTGGAGGGAGTGAGTTTGTGCAGACCTGGAGGTGGATGGAGGGAGTGAGTTTGTGCAGACCAGGAGGTGGAGGGAGTGAGTTTGTGCAGACCAGGAGGTGGAGGGAGTGAGTTTGTGCAGACCAGGAGATGGAGTGAGTGAGTTTGTGCAGACCTGGAGGTGGAGGGATTGAGTTTGTACAGACCAGGAGATGGAGGGAGAGGATGAGTTTTACAGACCAGGAGGTGGAGGTAGTGAGTTTGTGCAGACCAGCAGATGGAGGGAGGGAGTGAGTTTGTGCAGATCTGGAGGTGGAGGGAGGAAGTGAGTTTGAGCAGACCAGGAGGTGGAGGGAGGGAGTTTGTACAGACCAGGATGTTGAGAGAAGGAGTGAGTTTATTCAAGTTTTGCAGTGGGAGGATGTAGACCGTGGAATATTATTATATATTATATACAAGAAACCTAATGTTGCTGCGTTGTGCCAAGTTTGTCACCGTCACACTGACTGATTCTGTTTTATGTTTTCTCATTGTTATCCATCTGGCTGAAGTTCACCTAATTAATTCCTTCATCGTGTTTTCTTTTACTTTTAGTGGGTCATCTTCCAAAACGTCTTCTGAATGCCCTGTCCAGAAACAGTGATAGCCAATCACTGAGAAGATGGCACGTGACGGTCCCCCTTCCCGAAACGGTGATGGGTCAAAGTCATATTGAAGGTCAAGCTGAATGATCCAATGAAGGACGACCATCAACCCGAGATTTCCATGTTCTCACTGAATGGAAGCTTATTCCCGGGAAAACAGGCTAATTAATTACTTCACTCCTCTAACAGCTGACCTTGCATTACTGCTGTTGGATAATGGCCTGTAATGAGAAATAAAACGTATTGCATTGGTCACTGCTTCATGTCTTGTTTACCCTCAGGCACCAGGCTGTCTGTATAGAAGGTGTAGGGTTGAATTAAGGCTGGGCCCAGATGTGTACATTCCAGATAAGGGGAAGGGGAGGTCAGCGCAAATGTTCTGAGATAATATAGGGGGCCCAAAATATCAGCTCTCTGACCATTAACATGTAAGGATGTCTCACAGATACTGGGCTGTGGAGAAGGAGCTGGGGGTCTGGATGATCTGGATCTCGATCTGGGGAAGTGATAGAAGGTAACCCTGGAAATGGTTCTGGAGCTCGGCAATTGATTCAGAAAATAGGGACTGGATTTAATAGGCGAGTAAGAGGATGGTAAAGTGATTCAGAGGCTAAGAATTTAATTCAGGGAATGGTGCAGGAGATCAGAGTGTGGAGGAAATGTTGATGGGGTGCTGAGGTTTGCTTTAATTTTTCAGGGCACCCCGGATGTTTTCGGAACACCACAATAGTTTTCCGGGAACTGTTACCGGTTTCTAGTCACCGTGACCTGTATCATGGAAGGGGTCAGGGCACCGTGACCTGTATCATGGAAGGGGCCAGGGCACCGTGACCTGTATCATGGAAGGGGCCAGGGCACCGTGACCTGTATTATGGAAGGGGTCAGGGCACCGTGACCTGTATCATGGAAGGGGTCAGGGCACCGTGACCTGTATCATGGAAGGGGTCAGGGCACCGTGACCTGTATCAAGGAAGGGGTCAGGGCGCCGTGACCTGTATCATGGAAGGGGTCAGGGCACCGTGACCTGTATCATGGAAGGGGTCAGGGCACCGTGACCTGTATCATGGAAGGGGTCAGGGCACCGTGACCTGTATCATGGAAGGGGTCAGGGCACCGTGACCTGCATCATGGAAGGGGCCAGGGCACCGTGACCTGTATCATGGAAGGGGCCAGGGCACCGTGACCTGAATCATGGAAGGGGCCAGGGCACCGTGACCTGTATCATGGAAGGGGTCAGGGCACCGTGACCTGTATCATGGAAGGGGTCAGGGCACCGTGACCTGTATCATGGAAGGGGTCAGGGCACCGTGACCTGTATCATGGAAGGGGTCAGGGCACCGTGACCTGTATCATGGAAGGGGTCAGGGCACAGTGACCTGTATCATGGAAGGGGTCAGGGCACCGTGACCTGTATCATGGAAGGGGTCAGGGCACCGTGACCTGTATCATGGAAGGGGTCAGGGCACCGTGACCTGTATCATGGAAGGGGTCAGGGCACCGTGAAGTGTTTCTAGACGCCATGGGGGGTTCAGGACACCGTTACGGGTTTCTAGGCTTCACGAAGAGGTGCAGGGCACGGTGTTGGTGTTCTAGGCGCCGTGGAGGGGTGCAGTGCCCCGTGAATGGTGTCCAGCAACCGGGAAGGGTTTTTCTGGTAACCGTGGTGTTTCTTGGCGCCGCGGATGCGTTCAGGACACCTATACGGATTCCGCGGCGACATGGAGGGCTTTAGGATACCTTGAAGGGTCTCTCGGCGCCATGGAGGGGTGCAGGAAACCGGGAAGGGCCTGTAGGCGCCATGGAGGGTTTCTAGACACAGTGAAGGGTCTCTAGGTGCCACGGAGGGTTTCCAGACACCATGAAGGGGTTCTAGGTGCCATGGAGGTGTGCAGGGTACCTGGTGTTTCTAGGCATCACGGAGGTGCTCAGGATACCGTTAGAGGGCTCGTGGAGCGATGGAGGGGTGCAGGGCACGGTGAAGGGTCTCTAGGCGCCATGGAGGGGCGCAGGGCACCATGAAGAGGTGCTCGGCGCCATGGAGGGGTGCAGGGCACCATGAAGAGGTGCTCGGCGCCATGGAGGGGTGCAGGGCACCATGAAGAGGTGCTCGGCGCCATGGAGGGGTGCAGGGCACCATGAAGAGGTGCTCGGCGCCATGGAGGGGTGCAGGGCACCATGAAGAGGTGCTCGGCGCCATGGAGGGGCACAGGGCACCATGAAGAGGTGCTCGGCGCCATGGAGGGGCGCAGGGCATCATGAAGAGGTGCTCGGGGCTATGGAGGGTTTCAGGACAACCGTGCTGGGTTGCAGGTTACCGCAAAGGTTATTTGAGGACTGGGAAAGGATTTAGCGGACGGAACGATATTCCCTCTGGAGGGCAAGAGGTTTCATGGGTCACTGATGGATTAATATAGGGACAAGATATTTTGAACGGTCGGAGGGAGAAGAAAGTGAGCAAAATTTCCAGTGAGTGCAGATGGTCCTGGGGAACGTTTCAGTGGATAGGAAAGCGGCGGTGACAGGGCTCAAGGGAACTTAAATCATTTCAGTGGGTGGGGAGGGAATGAGGGGCTAAGGAAGATTTTCAGTGTGTTTAGAAAGGATTGGGAGAGATGGGAATGACTGTCACTGGATGCGGAAGGCAAAGAGAGGATGGGGACTAGATTCGGTTAGTGACAAAATGTATCAGGACTAGGTGTAGTGGTATTTTCATTGGACGAGTTAACCGAAGACGCAGAGACCCTAAGTAATGCTCTGGGGGCACAGATTCAAGTCCCACCATGGCAGATGGTGAAATTTGAATTCATTGAGCGTCTGATGGTGACCATGAAACAATTTTCTATTTTTTAAGAAATCCCATCTCGTTCACAAAGGTCCTGTCGGGATGAAATCTGCCGTCTTTACCTTGTCCGACAGACATGTGACTTCAGACCCACAGCAATGTCATTGACGATGAAGTGCCCCAACATTTCGGATTGGCAGAAAATTCTGTCACAGAATGCGACGCCCACATCCCATGAACGAATTTCAAAAAGACCTTTGAATGAGTGTCGTGCATGAAGCGGAGACTAACATTAAAAATATATCCGTTTTAAAAATAGCTTATTTCACCAGTGTCCTGAATTTTACAGAGACTATTTTAGCCGTGTACAATATTAAATGCAAACTACTTAAACAATGTGAGGCCATTTAAACATTGTCACACATTAAATTGACCAATTAAACAGTTTACTACATAAACTGCGTCTATTTAAATACAGACCGACATTAAAAAGAGATTATTGAAAAAGTGCCCTCCACTCAACAGAGATAACTAAAATCGTACCCTGGACCTACACTAAACGGAGAACATTTAAATAGTGACCTCCAGTCAACACAGATTATTTTAAAAATGTCCTCCGTTAAAGAGCCGATTTAATTAGTTCTCTTCCCGCAAAAATGGCCATTTAACCACTTTCTTATATTAAACAGATACCATTTGAACAGTATACAGCAAAAAAGCAAATATTTCTAAAACAATGCCCAACGTCAAACAGGGACCATTTAAACGGTATACACAATAACACAGGTATTATTAAAATAAGGTACGACATTAAACCGGGACAATTTCAACGGTATACATAATTAAACAGAGGTTATTAAAAAAATGTCCGGCATTAAATAGGGATCATTTAAACAGTATGCACAATACAACAGGTATTATTAAAACAAGGTACGAGATTAAACGGGGAACATTTAAACGGTATACATAATTAAACAGAGATTATTACAACAATGTTTTGCATTAAACAGAGATGATTTAAACAGTATACACAATAAAACAGGTATTATTAAAACAAGGTACGACATTAAACAGGGACCATTTAAACAGTATACATAATAAAACAGGTATTATTAAAAACAAGGTACGACATTAAACAGGGACCATTTAAACGGTATACATAATTAAACAGAGTTTATTGAAACAATGTCCGGCATTAAACAGAGATAATTTAAACTGTATACACAATAAAACAGATATTATTAAAACAAGGTACGACATTAAACAAGGACCATTTCAACCATGTTATCCATTAATTGAGGCTAGAAAATGACTCCTCCCTCAAAAGAGACCATTTAATCATAGAATTACAGAATTTCAGTGCAGATGTTCTAAAATAATTAGGTACACTTCCATTCAAGTATACGATCTTGTTAAGGACGGATGCAAAGCCTTTGGTACATCCTTCGCGGAGAATTCCTACTCCACAAAAAGAAAGATTAAAACTAGAATTGGAAAGGCAAAAACAACAAGTAATAATTTCATAAGTCGTTGAGCCGACTGACTGGGTCAGTTCCATCGTTTGTGTGAAGACACCGTCAGAGGATCTACAGATATGTAGAGACCCCAAGGATCTGAACAGGAACATCATAAGGGAACACTATCGAGAGGACATCACCAGTGAGTTGGCGAGTACCCCTGTTAGTAGTCCAAGACACTCTTTTTCCATTTGCGCATATCGACATTCTGTTGGTGTTATCGCACTGGATGCACAAGCAACAAGAACGCAAAACAAACTATCGTCATTTTGCAACAGTACTGCTCCTACTCTGCCCTGAGTCGCAACAGTCGAAACTTTTGTCTTCCTATTTGGATCGAAAGACGCGAATACAAGTGCAGTCATTAACTGCGATTTTAAATCAAGCCAATCTGCTTCGTCATCACTTGTCCATTCGAAAGAGGTTGATTTTATGATCGAGATCCTAAGAGCTGTTGTTCTGGTTGATAGAAAAGGTACGAATTTGAATATGAAGTTGACAACACTTAAAAATCGTTGAACTGCCAGACTGGGTAGGGGTTTAAAGCAGGGGTGGAATTCGTCACTGTCAGTGCTGGTCACATGAATGGGAAAGAGTACGGGAAGGGGCTTTTCAGAGACAGGGGAATTCGTCTGGGTAGTTGCTGTTCACAGGGAGGGGGTATTAGTCAGTGTGGGTGCTGTCACAGGGAGTGTGAATTAGTCAGAATAGGAGCTGTTCACAGGGAGGGGGAATTCGTCAGGGTAGGGACTTTTAACAGGGAGGGGAGTTAGTCAGGGCAGTGGCTGTTCACTGGCAGGGGAATTAGTCAGACTAGAGGCTGTTCACAGAGAGGGGGGTAAGTCAGGGTAGTGGCTGTTCACTGGCAGGGAATTAGTCAGAGTAGGGGCTGTTCACAGTGACGTGAATTAGTCAGGGTAGGGGCTGTTCACAGGGAGGGGGTTAGTCAGGATGGGAGCTGTTCACTGCCAGGGGCATTAGTCAGGGTGGGGGCTGTTCACTGGCAGGGGAATTAGTCAGAGTAGGGGCTGTGTCACAGTGAGGGGAATTAGTCAGGGTAGGGGCTGTTCACAGGGTGGGGGGTTAGTCACGGTAGGGGCTGTTCACAGGGAGGGGGGTTAGTCAGGATGTGGGCTCTTCACAGGGAGGGGGGTTAGTCAGGGTGGGGGCTGTTCACAGGGAAGGGGGTTAGTCAGGGTGGGGGCTGTTCACAGGGAGGAGGTTTAGTCAGGATGTTGGCTCTTCACAGGGAGGGGGGGTTAGTCAGGGTGGGGGCTCTTCACAGGGTGGAGGGTTAGTCAGGGTGGGGACTGTTCACAGGGATGGGGAATTAGTCAGAGTAGGGGCTGTTCACAGGGAGGGGGGATTAGTCAGGGTGGGGGCTGTTCACAGGGTGGGGGGTTAGTCAGGGTGTGGGCTCTTCACAGGGAGGGGGGTTAGTCAGGGTGGGGGCTGTTCACAGGGAGGGGGGTTAGTCAGGGTGGGGGCTGTTCACAGGGAGGGGGGGTTAGTCAGGATGTGGGCTCTTCACAGGGAGGGGGGGGTTAGTCAGGGTGGGGGCTGTTCACAGGGTGGGGGGTTAGTCAGGGTGGGGGCTCTTCACAGGGAGGAGGGTTAGTCAGGGTGGGGGCTGTTCACAGGGGTTAGTCAGGGTGGGGGCTGTTCACAGGGAGGGGGGGTGAGTCAGGGCAGTGGCTGTTCACAGGGAGGGGGAATTAGTCAGGGTGGGGGCTGTTCACAGGGATGGGGAATTAGTCAGAGTGGGGGCTGTTCACAGGGAGGGGGGTTAGTCAGGATGTGGGCTCTTCACAGGGAGGGGGGTTCGTCACGGTAGGGGCTGTTCACAGGGAGGGGGGTTAGTCAGGATGTGGGCTCTTCACAGGGAGGGGGTTTAGTCAGGGTGGGGGCTGTTCACAGGGAGGGGGGTTAGTCAGGGTGGGGGCTGTTCACAGGGATGAGGAATTAGTCAGGGTGGGGGCTGTTCACAGGGATGGGGAATTAGTCAGGGTGGGGGCTGTTCACAGGGATGGGGAATTAGTCAGGGTGGGGGCTGTTCACTGCGATGGGGAATTAGTCAGGGTAGGGGCTGTTCACAGGGAGGGGGATTAGTCAGGGTGGGGGCTGTTCACAGGGAGGGGGAATTAGTCAGGGTAGGGGCTGTTCACAGGGAGAGGGGAATTAGTCAGGAATGGGGCAGTTCACAGGGAGGGGAATTAGTCAGAGTAGGAACTGTTCACAGTGAGGCGGGGGTGGGGTTTAGTCAGGGCAGTGGTTGTTCAAAGGGAGGGGAATAAGTCAGAGAAGAGGCTGTTCACAGTGAGGGGACATTAGTCAGGGTAAAGGCTGTTCACAGGGAGGTGCATTAGTCAGGGTGGGGGCTGTTTACCGGCAGGGGAATTAGTCAGAGTTGGGACTGTTAACAGGGAGGGGAAGTAGTCAGGGTAGGGGCTATTCACAGGGAGGGGAATTAGTCAGAGTAGGGGCTGTTCACAGTGAGGGGGGGTGGGTTAGTCAAGGTACGGGCTATTCACAGGGAGGGGAATTAGTCAGAGTAGGGGCTGTTCACAGTGAGGGGGGGGGGGTTAGTCAGGGTAGGGGCTGTTCACTGGAAGGGGAATTATTCAGAGTAGGGGCTGTTCACAGTGAGGGGGGGTTAGTCAGGGTAGGGGCTGTTCACTGGAAGGGGAATTATTCAGAGTAGGGGCTGTTCACAGGGAGGGAAGTTAGTCAGGGTAGTGGCTGTTGACTGGCAGGGGAATTAGTCAGAGTAGGGGCTGTTCACAAGGATGGGGAATTAGACATAGTAAGGGCTGTTCACAGTGAGGGGAATTAGTCAGGGTAGGGGCTGTTCACTGGCAGGGGCATTAGTCAAGGTGGGGGCTGTTCACAGGGACGGGAATTAGTCAGGGTAGGGGCTGTTCACAGGGAGGGGGTTAGTCAGGATGGGAGCTGTTCACTGCCAGGGGCATTAGTCAGGGTGGGGGCTGTTCACTGGCAGGGGAATTAGTCAGAGTAGGGGCTGTGTCACAGTGAGGGGAATTAGTCAGGGTACGGTCTGTTCACAGGGTGGGGGGTTAGTCACGGTAGGGGCTGTTCACAGGGAGGGGGGTTAGTCAGGATGTGGGCTCTTCACAGGGAGGGGGGTTAGTCAGGGTGGGGGCTGTTAACAGGGAGGGGGGTTATTCAGGGTGGGGGCTGTTCACAGGGAGGAGGTTTAGTCAGGATGTGGGCTCTTCACAGGGAGGGGGGGTTAGTCAGGGTGGGGGCTCTTCACAGGGAGGAGGGTTAGTCAGGGTGGGGACTATTCACAGGGATGGGGAATTAGTCAGAGTAGGGGCTGTTCACAGGGAGGGGGGATTAGTCAGGGTGGGGGCTGTTCACAGGGTGGGGGGTTAGTCAGGGTGTGGGCTCTTCACAGGGAGGGGGGTTAGTCAGGGTGGGGGCTGTTCACAGGGAGGGGGGTTAGTCAGGGTGGGGGCTGTTCAGAGGGAGGGGGGGTTAGTCAGGATGTGGGCTCTTCACAGGGAGGGGGGGTTAGTCAGGGTGGGGGCTGTTCACAGGGTGGGGGGTTAGTCAGGGTGGGGGCTCTTCACAGGGAGGAGGGTTAGTCAGGGTGGGGGCTGTTCACAGGGGTTAGTCAGGGTGGGGGCTGTTCACAGGGAGGGGGGGGTTAGTCAGGGCAGTGGCTGTTCACAGGGAGGGGGAATTAGTCAGGGTGGGGGCTGTTCACAGGGATGGGGAATTAGTCAGAGTGGGGGCTGTTCACAGGGAGGGGGGTTAGTCAGGATGTGGGCTCTTCACAGGGAGGGGGGTTAGTCACGGTAGGGGCTGTTCACAGGGAGGGGGGTTAGTCAGGATGTGGGCTCTTCACAGGGAGGGGGTTTAGTCAGGGTGGGGGCTGTTCACAGGGAGGGGGGTTAGTCAGGGTGGGGGCTGTTCACAAGGATGAGGAATTAGTCAGGGTGGGGGCTGTTCACAGGGATGGGGAATTAGTCAGGGTGGGGGCTGTTCACAGGGATGGGGAATTAGTCAGGGTGGGGGCTGTTCACAGGGATGGGGAATTAGTCAGGGTAGGGGCTGTTCACAGGGAGGGGGATTAGTCAGGGTGGGGGCTGTTCACAGGGAGGGGGAATTAGTCAGGGTAGGGGCTGTTCACAGGGAGAGGGGAATTAGTCAGGAATGGGGCAGTTCACAGGGAGGGGAATTAGTCAGAGTAGGAACTGTTCACAGTGAGGCGGGGGTGGGGTTTAGTCAGGGCAGTGGTTGTTCAAAGGGAGGGGAATAAGTCAGAGAAGAGGCTGTTCACAGTGAGGGGACATTAGTCAGGGTAAAGGCTGTTCACAGGGAGGTGCATTAGTCAGGGTGGGGGCTGTTTACCGGCAGGGGAATTAGTCAGAGTTGGGATTGTTAACAGGGAGGGGAAGTAGTCAGGGTAGGGGCTATTCACAGGGAGGGGAATTAGTCAGAGTAGGGGCTGTTCACAGTGAGGGGGGGTGGGTTAGTCAAGGTACGGGCTATTCACAGGGAGGGGAATTAGTCAGAGTAGGGGCTGTTCACAGTGAGGGGGGGGGGGGGTTAGTCAGGGTAGGGGCTGTTCACTGGAAGGGGAATTATTCAGAGTAGGGGCTGTTCACAGTGAGGGGGGGTTAGTCAGGGTAGGGGCTGTTCACTGGAAGGGGAATTATTCAGAGTAGGGGCTGTTCACAGGGAGGGAAGTTAGTCAGGGTAGTGGCTGTTGACTGGCAGGGGAATTAGTCAGAGTAGGGGCTGTTCACAAGGATGGGGAATTAGTCATAGTAAGGGCTGTTCACACTGAGGGGAATTAGTCAGGGTAGGGGCTGTTCACTGGCAGGGGCATTAGTCAAGGTGGGGGCTGTTCACAGGGACGGGAATTAGTCAGGGTAGGGGCTGTTCACAGGGAGGGGGTTAGTCAGGATGGGAGCTGTTCACTGCCAGGGGCATTAGTCAGGGTGGGGGCTGTTCACTGGCAGGGGAATTAGTCAGAGTAGGGGCTGTGTCACAGTGAGGGGATATAGTCAGGGTACGGGCTGTTCACAGGGTGGGGGGTTAGTCACGGTAGGGGCTGTTCACAGGGAGGGGGGTTATTCAGGATGTGGGCTCTTCACAGGGAGGGGGGTTAGTCAGGGTGGGGGCTGTTAACAGGGAGGGGGGTTAGTCAGGGTGGGGGCTGTTCACAGGGAGGATGTTTAGTCAGGATGTGGGCTCTTCACAGGGAGGGGGGTTAGTCAGGGTGGGGGCTGTTAACAGGGAGGGGGGTTAGTCAGGGTGTGGGCTCTTCACAGGGAGGGGGGTTAGTCAGGGTGGGAGCTGTTCACTGGCAGGGGAATTAGTCAGAGTAGGGGCTGTGTCACAGTGAGGGGAATTAGTCAGGGTACGGGCTGTTCACAGGGTGGGGGGTTAGTCACGGTAGGGGCTGTTCACAGGGAGGGGGATTAGTCAGGATGTGGGCTCTTCACAGGGAGGGGGCTTAGTCAGGGTGGGGCTGTTCACAGGGAGGGGGGTTAGTCAGGGTGGGGCTGTTCACAGGCAGGGGGATTAGTCAGGGTAGGGGCTGTTCACAGGGAAGGGGGTTAGTCAGGGTGGGGGCTGTTCACAGGCAGGGGGGTTAGTCAGGGTGTGGGCTCTTCACAAGGAGGGGGGTTAGTCAGGGTGGGGGCTCTTCACAAGGAGGGGGGTTAGTCAGGGTTGGGGCTGTTCACAGGGAAGGGCGTTAGTCAGGGTGGGTGCTGTTAACAGGGAGGGGGGTTAGTCAGGGTGGGGGCTGTTAACAGGCAGGGGGGTTAGTCAGGGTGGGGGCTGTTAACAGGGAGGGGGGTTAGTCAGGGTTGGGGCTGTTCACAGGGAAGGGGGTTAGTCAGGGTGGGGGCTGTTCACAGGGAGGGGGAATTAGTCAGGGTAGGGGCTGTTCACAGGGAGAGGGGAATTAGTCAGGATGGGGGCAGTTCACACGGAGGGGAATTAGTCAGAGTAGGAACTGTTCAATGTGAGGCGGGGGTGGGGCTTAGTCAGGGCAGTGGCTGTTCAAAGGGAGGGGAATAAGTCAGAGAAGAGGCTGTTCACAGTGAGGGGACATTAGTCAGGGTAAAGGCTGTTCACAGGGAGGTGCATTAGTCAGGGTGGGGGCTGTTTACCGGCAGGGGAATTAGTCAGAGTTGGGACTGTTAACAGGGAGGGGAATTAGTCAGAGTAGGGGCTGTTCACAGTGAGGGGGGGGGGGGGGGGGGTGGGTTAGTCAGGGTAGGGGCTGTTCACTGGGAGGGGAATTATTCAGAGTAGGGGCTGTTCACAGTGAGGGGGGGTTAGTCAGGGTAGGGGCTGTTCACTGGAAGGGGAATTATTCAGAGTAGGGGCTGTTCACAGTGAGGGGGGTTAGTCAGGGTAGGGGCTGTTCACTGGAAGGGGAATTAATCAGAGTAGGGGCTGTTCACAGGGAGGGGAGTTAGTCAGGGTAGTGGCTGTTCACTGGCAGGGGAATTAGTCAGAGTAGGGGCTGTTCACAGGGATGGGGAATTAGTCATAGTAAGGGCTGTTCACAGTGAGGGGAATTAGTCAGGGTAGGGGCTGTTCACTGGCAGGGGCATTAGTCAAGGTGGGGGCTGTTCACAGGGACGGGAATTAGTCAGTTTGGGCCCAGTCACAGTGAGAGGGAATGACTTAAGTTAGGGGCTGTTCACAGTGAGGGGAATTAGTCAGGGTGGTGGATGTTCACAGTGAGTGGGAATTAATATGGGCTGTTCACTGGCAGGGAAATTAGTCAGGGTAGTGGATTTGAACAGGGAGGGGGGTTAGTCAGGATGGGAGCTGTTCACTGGCAGGGACATTAATCAGTGTGGTGGCTGTTCACTGGCAGGGGAATTATTCAGGGTAGGGGATTTGAACAGGGAGGTAGTGAGGGTAGGGGCTGTTGACAGTGAGGGGGATTAGTCACGGTAAGGGCTGTTCACAGGGAGGGGGGTGAGTCAGGATGTGGGCTGTTCACTGGCAGGGGCATTAGTCAAGGTGGGGGCTGTTTACGGTCAGGGAAATCAATCAGGGAAGGGCTGTTCACAGGGAGGTACAATTAGTCAGTTTGGGGCCATTCACAATGAGAGGGAATGAGTTAACGTAGGGGCTGTTCACAGTGAGAGGAATTAGTCAGGGTAGGGTCTGTTCACAGGGAGGGGGGTTAGTCAGGATGTGGGTTGTTCACTGGCAGGGGCATTAGTCAGAGTAGGGGTTCTTCACAGGCAGGGGAATTAGTCAGGGTGGTGGATGTTCACAGTGAGTTGGAATTAATCTGGGTAGGGGCTTTAAACAGGGATGTTCACAAAGTGGGGGATTAGTCAGGGTAAGGGTTGTTCACTGGCAGGGGAGTTAGTCAGAGTTGGGGCTGTTCACAGAGTGGGGGGGGTGGGTTATTCAGGGTGCCGGCTGTTCACTGGCACGGGAATTAGACAAGGTAGGGGCTGTTCACAGGGATAGGATTAGTCATCGTAAGGGCTGTTCTACCATGGGATTAGTCAGGGTGGGGGCTTTTCACTGTCAGGGGAGTTAGTCAGAGTAGGGGCTGTTGACAGGGAGGGGGAATTAGTCAGGATAGGGGCTGTTTACATGGAGGGGGGATTAGTCAGGGTAGGTGATGTTCACAGGTGTGGGTTAGTCAGGGTGGGGGTTGTTTACAGGTGTGGGTTAGTCAGGGTGGGGGCTGTTCACAGGTGTGGGTTAGTCAGGGTGGGGGTTGTTCACAGGGAGTGGGTATTAGTCAGGGTGGGGGCTGTGCACAGGTAGGGGAATTGGTCAGGGAAGGGGCTGTTCACAGGGGTGGGTTAGTCAGGGTGGGGGCTGTTCATAGGGAGGGGGAATTAGTCAGGGTGGGGGCTCTTCACAGGGAGGAGGAATTAGTCAGAGTAGGGGCTGTTGACAGGGAGGGGGAATTAGTCAGGATGGGGGCTGTTCACAGGGAGGGGGAATTAGTCAGGGTAGGGGCTGTTCACAGGGATGGGGAATTAGTCAGGGTAGGGGCTATTCACAGGGATGGGGAATTAGTCAGGATGGGGGCTGTTCACAGGGAGGGTGAATTAGTCAGGGTAGGGGCTGTTCACAGGGATGGGGAATTAGTCAGGATGGGGGCTGTTCACAGGGAGGGGGAATTAGTCAGGGAAGGGGCTGTTCACTGGCAGGGGAATTAGTCAGGGAAGGGGCTGTTCACTGGCAGGGGAATTAGTCAGGGTAGGGGCTGTCCACAGGGAGGCGGAATCAGTCTGTGTAGGGTCTGTTCACTCGCAGGGAAATTTGTCAGGGTAGGGGCAGTTCTCTGACACGGGAATTAGTAAGGTTGGGGTCTGTTGACAGGGAGAGGGAATTATTCAGGGTACTGACTATTCACAGGGGGGAATTAGTCAGGATGGGGACTGTTAACAGGGAGGGGAATTAGTCAGTGGAGGGGCTGTTCACAGGGAGGGGGGTTAGTCAGGATGGGAGCTGTTCACTGGCAGGGACATTAATCACTGTGGGGGCTGTTGACAGTGAGGGGGATTAGTCAGGATGTGGCCATTCACAATGAGAGGGAATGAGTTAACGTAGGGGCTGTTCACAGTGAGGGGAATTAGTCAGGGTAGGGTCTGTTCGCAGGGAGGGGGGTTAATCAGGATGTGGGTTGTTCACTGGCAGGGGAATTAGTCAGGGTAGGTGGTTGTTCACAGGGAGGCGGAATCAGTCTGTGTAGGGGCTGTTCACTAGCAGGGAAATTAGTCAGGGTAGGGGCTGTTCACTGGGAGGGGGCATTAGTCAGGGTGGGGGCTGTTTACTGGGAGGGGGTATTAGTCAGGGTGGGGGCTGTTTACTGGCTGGGGAATTCGTCAGGGTAGAGGCTGTTCACTGGCAGGATAATTAGTCAGGGTAGGGGCAGTTCTCTGACAGGGGAATTAGTAAGGGTGGGGTCTGTTGACAGGGAGAGGGAATTATTCAGGGTACTGACTATTCACAGGGGGGGGGGGGAATTAGTCAGGATGGGGACTGTTAACAGGGAGGGGAATTAGTCAGTGGAGGGGCTGTTCACAGGGAGGGGGGTTAGTCAGAGTGGGGGTTGTTCAATGGCAGGGGAATTAGTCAGGATATGGGCTTTTAACAGGGTGGGGAGTTAGTCAGGGTCGGGGCTGTTCAAAGGGAGGGGAATTAGAGTAGTGGCTGTTCACAGTGAGGGGGTGTTAGTCAGGGTATGTGCTGTTCACAGGGAGGGGGGTTAGTCAGGATGGAGGCTGTTCACTGGCAGGGGCATTAGTCAGGGTGGGGGCTGTTGTCTGGCAGGGGAATTAATCAGGGAAGTGCTGTTCACAGTGAGGGGGTGTTAGTCAGGGTATGTGCTGTTCACAGGGAGGGGGGTTAGTCAGGATGGGGGCTGTTCACTGGCAGGGGCATTAGTCAGGGTGGGGGCTGTTGTCTGGCAGGGGAATTAATCAGGGAAGTGCTGTTCACAGGGAGGGGGAATTAGTCAGGGTGGGGGCTGTTGTCTGGCAGGGGAATTAATCAGGGAAGTGCTGTTCACAGGGAGGTAGAATTAGTCAGGGTGGGGGCTGTTGTCTGGCAGGGGAATTAATCAGGGAAGTGCTGTTCACAGGGAGGTAGAATTAGTCAGGGTGGGGGTTGTTGTCTGGCAGGGGAATTAATCAGGGAAGTGCTGTTCACAGGGAGGAAGAATTAGTCAGTGCAGGGGCCATTCACAGTGAGAGGGAATGAGTTAGGGTAGGGACTGTTCACAGGGAGAGGAAATGTGTCAGCGTAGGGACTGTTGACAAGGAGGGGGGATTAGTCAGGGTGGTGGATGTTCACAGTGAGTGGGGATTAATCTGGGTAGGGGCTGTTCACAAGGGGGATTAGTCAGCGTAAGGGTTGTTCACTGGCAGGGGTTAGTCAGCGTATGGGCTGTTCACAGGGAGAGGGGATTAGTCAGGATAGGGGCTGTTCACTGGCAGGGGAGTTAGTCAGGGTGGGTCTGTTCACAGGGAGAGGGGATTAGTCAGGATAGGGGCTGTTCACTGGCAGGGGAAATAGTCAGGGTAGGGGCTGTTCACAGAGTGGGTGGGTTATTCAGGGTGCCGGCTGTTCACTGGCAGGGGAATTAGACACGGTAGGGGCTGTTCACAGGGATAGGATTAGTCATGGTAGGGGTTGTTCTACCATGGGATTAGTGAGGGTGGGGGCTGTTCACCGGCAGGGGAATTAATCAGCGTCGGGGCTGTTCACAGGGAGGGGTTAGTCAGGGTAGGGGCTGTTCACAGAGAGGAGGGATTGGTCAGGGTAGGTACTGTTCACAGGGAGGGGGAATTGGTCAGGGTAGGTACTGTTCACAGGGAGGGGGAATTGGTCAGGGTAGGTGCTGTTCACAGGCAGGGGGATAGTCAGAATAGGGGCTGTTCACTGACAGGGGAAATAGTCAGGGCAGGGGCTGTTCACAGAGTGGGTGGGTTATTCAGGGTGCCGGCTGTTCACTGGCAGGGGGATTAGACACGGTAGGGGCTGTTCACAGGGATAGGATTAGTCATGGTAGGGGTTGTTCTACCATGGGATTAGTGAGGGTGGGGGCTGTTCACCGGCAGGGGAATTAATCAGCGTCGGGGCTGTTCACAGGGAGGGGTTAGTCAGGGTAGGGGCTGTTCACAGAGAGGAGGGATTGGTCAGGGTAGGTACTGTTCACAGGGAGGGGGAATTGGTCAGGGTAGGTACTGTTCACAGGGAGGGGGAATTGGTCAGGGTAGGTGCTGTTCACAGGCAGGGGGATAGTCAGAATAGGGGCTGTTCACTGACAGGGGAAATAGTCAGGGCAGGGGCTGTTCACAGAGTGGGTGGGTTATTCAGGGTGCCGGCTGTTCACTGGCAGGGGGATTAGACACGGTAGGGGCTGTTCACAGGGATAGGATTAGTCATGGTAGGGGTTGTTCTACCATGGGATTAGTCAGGGTGGGGGCTGTTCACAGGGAGGGGGAATTAGTCAGGGTGGGGGCTGTTCACTGGCAGGGGGAATTAGTCAGGGTGGGGGCTGTTCAGAGGGAGGGGGGATTAGTCAGGGTGGGGGCTGTTCACAGGGAGGTGGATTTAATCAGGGTGGGGGCTGTTCACAGGGAAGGGGAATTGATCAGGGTAGGGGCTGTTCACAGGGAGGGGGGTTAGTCAGGGTCGGGGCTGTTCACAGGGAGGGGGATTAGTCAGGGAAAAGGCTGTTCACAGGGAGGGGGATTAGTCAGGGTCGGGGCTGTTCACAGGGAGGGGGAATTAGTCAGGGTCGGGGCTGTTCACAGGGAGGGGGATTAGTCAGGGAAAAGGCTGTTCACTGGGAGGGGATTAGTCAGGGTAGGGTCTGTTCACAGGGAGGGGATTAGTCAGTGTAGGGTCTGTTCACGGAGGAGGAATTAGTCAGGGTGGGGGCTGATCATTGGGATGGGGAATTAGTCAGGATGGGGGCTGTTCACAGGGATGGGGAATTAGTCAGGGTAGGGGCTGTTTACAGGGAGGGGGATTAGTCAGGTTAGGGGCTATTCACAGAGAGGGATTAGTCAGGTTAGGGGCTATTCACAGAGAGGGGTTAGTCAGTGTGGGGGCTGTTCACAGGGAGGGGAATTAGTCAGGGTAGTGACTGTTCACTGGAAGGGGGTTAGTCAGTGTGGGGGCTGTTCACAGGGAGGGGAATTAGTCAGGGTAGGGGCTGTTCACAGAGAGGGGGGTTAGTCAGGGTGGGGGCTGTTCAAAGGGAGGGGAATTAGTCAGGGTGGGGGCTGTTCACAGGAAGGGGAATTAGTCAGGTTAGGGGCTGTTCACAGGGACGGTAATTAGTCAGGGTAGGGGCTGTTCACTAGCAGGGGAATTAGTCAGGGTAGGGGCTGTTCACAGGGAGGGGAATTAGTCAGGGTGGGGGCTGTTCACAGGGAGGGGAATTAGTCAGGGTAGGGGCTGTTCACTGGCAGGGGAATTAGTCAGGTTAGGGGCTATTCACAGAGAGGGGGAATTAGTCAGGGTAGGGGCTGTTCACAGGGAGGGGAATTAGTCAGTGTAGGGGCTGTTCACAGGGAGGGGGGATTAGTCAGGGTAGGGGCTGTTCACAGGGAGGGGGGATTAGTCAGGTTAGGGGCTATTCACAGATAGGGGGAATTAGTCAGGGTGGGGGCTGTTCACAGGGAGGGGGGATTAGTCAGGGTAGGGGCTGTTCACTGGCAGTGGAATTATTCACTGTTGGGGCTGTTCACAGGGAGGGGATTAGTCAGGGTGGGGGCTGTTCACAGGGAGGGGTATTAGTCAGTGTGGGGCTGTTTACAGGGAGGGGTATTAGTCAGTGTGGGGCTGTTTACAGGGAGTGGTATTAGTCAGGATAGTGTCAGTTCATTGGGAGGGGGAATTAGTCAGGATAGGGGCTGTTCACTGGCAGGGAAATTAGTCAGAGTAGGGTCATTTCATTGGGAGGGTTTGAGTCAGTGTAGTGACTGTTCACTGGAAGGGGAAATTTTCAGTCTTTGGGTTGTTCAGTTTACGGGCTGTCCACAAGGGATGGGAATTCGTGATGAAAATGAAAATGAAATGAAAATCGCTTATTGTCACGAGTAGGCTTCAATGAAGTTACTGTGAAAATCCCCTAGTCACCACATTCCGGCGCCTGTCCGGGGAGGCTGGTACGGGAATTGAATCGTGGTGCTGGTCTGCTTGGTCTGCTTTAAAAGCCAGCGATTTAGCCTGGTGAGCTAAACCAGCCCCTTAAATAATTATGTTTGCTTTATACAATATGGAGGCTGCAAATGAAACTCGCTTATTGTCACAAGTAGGCTTCAAATGAAGTTACTTTGAAAAGCTCCTAGTCGCCACATTCCGGCGCCTGTTTGGGGAGGCTGATACAGGAATCGAACCGTGCTGCTGGCCTGCCTTGGTCTGCTTTCAAAGCCAGCGATTTAGCCCTGTGCTAAACAGCCCCTTGGGATCGTAAGTTCACAGGCAGGAGGAATTAACTATGGTCGGGTCTGTTCACAGGGAGGGGACATTAACCACAATAGTGGATAATTCGTCAGTGTAGGGGCTGGTAACTGGGGAACAGAATTAACATGGTACCGAGTAGTCACAGACAGGAGGAATTAGTCAGTCTGGGATCCATCACAGTGAAAAGAAAATGAATCATGGTATTGTCTGCAATCGGTGATCATATGATGTAGAATTTATAGTGTAGAAGGAGGCCATCCGGCGCATGAAGTCTACACCTGCCCTTAGAAGAAGCACCCTGCTTCATCCCAGATCCCCACCATTTCCCCGTAACCCAAGTCCCCACCAAAACGACTTGGGTACAAAGAAGGTTGTGGTCCTAAAAGCAGAAGACAGGAAATTAGGATGGTTAAGAAATGGGCCCTCAAAGGTGGTGATTTCAGGATTACTACCGGTGCCACATGCTAGTCAGAGTAGAAATGACAGGATATATAGGATGAATACATGGCTGAAGAAATGGTTTCGGGGGAGGGTAGCTGAGTACCTAAGTAGCTATTTGCCAGAGTGGTTGGGGAGGGATTAACCAAATATGCCAGGGGGGTGGGAACCTATGCCAGGAGGCACAGAAAAAGGGAGCCATGACAAAAGCACAAGGTACAAAAGTGAACAAGAAAAGTGATAGGTCAGAAAGTGAAGGCAAAATTCAAACAGGGCAACAGAGAAATTATTGGGAGAAAGAAAAACTTTGTGAAAAAGACAAACTTGAAGGTTCCCTGCCTTCATGCACGGAACATTTGCAATGAAGTGAATTAACTAATCGTGCAGATAGAAATCAATCGATATGACATATTGGGATTACAGAGACATGGCTGCAGGGGGAACAGGGATGGGAAATAAATGTGCCAGGGTTTTCAATGTTCAGGAAGGACAGGCATAAAATGGTGGCGTGTCGCTGCTGGTTAATAACAAAATTAACACAGAAGTGAGGCAGGATATTAGCTCTGACAACGTGGAATCTGGATGGATACAGGTGAGAAATAACAAGGCACAAACAATATTAGTGGTTGTCACATAGAGACCCCCAAACTGCAGTGATGAGTTTGGGAATGGTGTTAAACAAGACATTAGAGGCGCATGTAACAAGTGAATATCTGTGACCATGGATGATTTTAATATTCACATAGATTGGGCAAATCAAATCAGCCGCAATGCCAGAGAGGATGAATTCCTTTAGTGTTTCTAGGATGGTTTTCTTGACCAATATATGGAGGAACCAACTAGAGAGTAGGCCATCTTTGACTGGGTTCTATGTAATAAGAAGGGAGTCATTGCCAATCTGTCTGCACGAGACCTCTTGGGGATGAGCGACAAGAACATGATAGAATTCGATTTCTAAGATGGAGAGTGAAGCAGTTGTTTCGGAGAATAGCGTGCTAAATCCTGATAAAGGGAACTGTGAAGATATGAGGCGTGAGGGAGAGAGATTGGGAGAGTTAGTTAAATGGTTGGGAGTGAATTGACCATGGCAAACATTCAGGGAACACACAGGACATAGAACATAAAACATAGAACACAGAACAGTACAGCACTGAACAGGCACTTCACCCTTCGATATTGCGCCGAGCACTGTCCGAAACCGAGATCAAGCTATCCAACTCCCTGTTGTTCTGGTGTGCTCCATGTGCCTATCCAATGACCGCTTGAAAGTTCCTAAAGTGTCAGACTACACTATCACAGCAGGCAGTCCATTACACACCCTGACCACTCTCTGAATAAAGAACTTAACTCAGACATCCCTCCTATATCGCCCACCCTGAACCTTATAGTTATGCCCCCTAGTGACAGCTACATCCACACGAGGAAATAGTCTCACAACGTCCACTCTATCTATCCCCCTCATCATCTTATAAACCTCTATTAAGTCGCCTCTCATCCTCCTCCGCTCCAAAGAGAAAAGCCCTAGCTCCCTCACCCTTTCCCCATAAGACCTATCCTGCAAACCACGCAGCATCCAGGTAAATCTCCTTTGCACCCTTTCCAATGCTTTCACGTCCTTCCCATAGTGAGGTGATCGGAACAGCACACAACACTCCAAATGTCGTCTCAGAAGGGTCATGTACAGTTGCAGCATAATCCCGTGGCTCTTAAACTCAAGCCCCCTGTTAATAAACGCTAACACACTATAGACCTTATTCACGGCTCTATCCACTTGTGTGGCAACCGTCAGAGATCTGTGGACATGAACCCCAAGATCTCTCTGTTCACATTCCTCAGCAGCCTGCCGTTGACCCTGTCATCTGCATTCAATTTTTTTCTCCAAAAATGAATCACTTTCCACTTATCAGTGTTAAACTCCATCTTCCATTTTTCGGCCCAGCTCTACATCCTATTATTGACTGCAGCCTATAACAGCCCTCCACCTCATCCACTACTCCAGCAATCTTGGTGTCATCAGCAAATTTACTGATCCACCCTTCATCCCCCTCCTCAAAGTCATTAATAAAAATCACAAATAGCAGAGGACCCAGCACTGATCCCTGTGGTACACCGCTGGAAACTGGTCTCCAGTCTCAACATTTTCCATCCACCACCACCCTCTGTCTTCTATGCGATAGCCAGTTACTTATTAAATTGCCCAAATTTACCTCTATCCCACACCTCCTCACTTTCTTCATAAGCTGACCATGGGTACACATATCAAACGCCTTATGAAAATCCATGTATACAACACCAACTGCTCGACATTCATCTACACACTTAGTTACCTCCTAAAAAACTTCAATCAAATTTCTGAGGCCAGACTTACCCTTCACAAATCCGTGTTGGCTGGCCCTGATAAAGCTGCCTATTCCCAAATGGTCATCAATCCTATCCTTCAGGACCGTTTCCATTAACTTACCGACCACCGAAGTAAGACTAACCGGCCTATAATTACCAGGGTCATTCCTATTGTCTTTCTTGAACAGAGGAACAACATTCGACACTCTCTAATCCTTTAGCACTATCCCCGTGGACAGTGAGGACCCAACGATCAAAGCCGAAGGCTCTGCAATCTCATCCATTGCCTCCCAAAGAATCCTTGGATATATCCCATCTGGTCCAGGGGACTTGTCGACCCTAAGGTTTTTCAAAGTTGCTAATACATCCTTCCCCAGATAATCTACCTTCTCCAGCCTGCCCGCCTGTATCACACTCTCATCCTCAAATACATAACCCCTCTCCTTGGTGAACACTGAAGAAAAATACTGACTTCAGCTCTTCTCCTATTTCTTCTGACTCCATGCACAATTTCCCACTACTGTCCGTGACCGGCCATGACCTCACCCTGGTCATTCTTTTATTTCTGACATAAGCGTAAAAAGCCTTGGTGTTTTAATTGATCCGACCCGCCAAGGACTTCTCATGCCCCCTTCTAGCTCTCCTGAGCCCTTTTTTTTTTAGCTCATTCCTTGCTACCTTGTAAACCTCAAGAGACCCAACTGAACCTTGTTTTCCCATCCTTACATACGTTTCCTTTTTCCTCTTGACAAGACATTCATAGGGTTGTGTTCCCTCTGTAACCCTCTTTTGTGAACTATGGTTCCCTCACACAGCTATATCTTCCCTGCCTGACCTATCAAGATCACGCAATATTTGTTCCTTGAACAAGCTCCACTTTTATTTTGTGCCTTTCCCTGATAGTTTCTGTTCCCACCTTATGCTCCCTAATTCTCGCCTAATCGCGTCATAATTAGCCCCATCCTCCCCCCCCCCAAATGTAAACCTTTCCCTGTCGTATGGCCCCACCCCTCTCCATTGCAATAGTGAAAGCACAAAATTGTGATCACTATCTCTAAAGTGCTCTCCCACAAACAAATTTAACTCGAGGCCCGGTTATTTACCCAGTACCAAATCCAATGTGCCCCCCCTCCCCCACCTCCTGTCGGCCTATCCACATATTGTGTCAGGAAACCCTCCTGCACACACTGTCCAAAAACTTCCCCATCCGAACTTTTCGATCTGTAAAGGTTCCAATCAATATTTGGAAAATTAAAGTCACCCATGACAACTAACCTGAGACCTCCACACCTATTCATAATCTGTTTTGTAATTTCTTCCTCCACATCTCTATTACTATTTGGGGACCAAAACAAACCTATAGAAAACTAACAAATTGACCGCTCCTTTCCTATTTCTGACTTCTGATCATATTACCTCAGTGGGCAGATCCTCTTCGAACTGCCCTTCTGCACACGCTGAACTATCATTGATTAACAATGCTACTCCTCCACCTCTTTTATCACCTTACCTACATTTACTGAAACATCTATACCCCGGAAGATCCAACAACCATTCCTGCGCCTGTTCTAACCATGTATCAGTAATGGCCACAATATCATAGTCCGAAGTACTAATCCACACTCCAGGTTCACCGACCTTATTCCGGATATTCCTTGTATTGAAGTAGACACACCAACCCACCTTTCCGTCTGCCGGAACATTCCTGCGACCTTGATACCCTCCTCAGTACCTCACTACTCTCAACACTGGCTTCTGGACTGCAGCTCGTTTTCCCATCCCCCTGACAAATTGGTTTAACCCCCCCCCCACCCGCCCTCCCGAATAGCCGCAGCAAATGTCCCCCCTCCCAGGATATTGGTGCCCCTCTGGTTCAAATGCAAACCGTCCTGTTTGTACATGTTCCACCTTCCCCAGAATGTGCTCCAATTAACCACATAACTGAAATCACCCCTCCTGCACCATCCCTGCAGCCACGTGTTTATCTGCACTCTCTCCCTGTTCCTCACCTCGCTAGCACGTGGCTCCGGCAACAAACCAGCCTCCACCCAAGTTCCCTAAATTCCTGTTTTAAATCCCCGTCCGTTCTCTTACCAATGTCGTTGGTACCGATATGTACCATGACTTGTAACTGTTCCACATCCCCCTTATGGAGGCTGAAAACACGGCCCGAGACGTCAGCCTCTTTCTTTGCCACAGAACCGTCTATCTGTCCCTCTAACAATCGAGTCGCCAAAAACTATTGATCTCCTACTCTTCCTCCTTCCCTTCTGAGCCACGGGGACAGACTCAGTGCTGGAGATCCGTTCACCGTGGCTTCCCCCTGGTCGGCCGTTCCCCTCGACAGTATCCAAGGAGGTATACATGTTAGTGAGTGAAATTACCACAGAGGATCCCTGTACTGACTGCTTCCTCCCACCCCTCTCACCGTTGCCCATCTATCTTGATTCTTTGTCGTAACTACATCCCGGAAGCTACTGTCTATGACCACCTCTGCCTCCCGAATGATCCGACGTTCATCCAGCTCCAGTTCCCTAACACAGTTTCTGAGGAGCTGGAGATGGGAGCACTTCCCACAGATGAAATCAGCAATGGCACTGATGGCGTCCCTCACCTCAAACATTCTGCAGGAGGAATATTGCGCTGACTTCCCTGCCATCCCCTCTTGATAAAACAAGAAAATGAATGAAAGAGCTGACCTGTTATTCACTCTATCCCTTAGGTTAGAGGAGTTGGGAGGCTGGGGGACATTACAAGTGTAGTGTCTAATGTTTAGGAACTGCCCAACTTAATTACAGATACAAATAAAACACTTAACCAGCAACCACTGCGCCCCGCACGATAACTGCAATCAGCTGTTACGGACCTACGCAAACAATTTAAATATTTACTACTTACCCAGCAGTCACTCTGTCTTCACTCCGACCGGATTCTGCTGGAAACCACCGACAGTAAGTTTAAAAAAAATATTCTCGTTCTCAGCAAGCACTCACTCAGAACCACAGCGCCCTGCACGAGAACACCTCAGGTGAAATAAAAACTACTTCCCAGTCACTAGCCAATCAATTACCTGGCGGCTGGGGCGTCACGGTTCAACTTCTTTCCACTTCTACCTGCCTTCGTGTCTCCCTCTTGATCTTTACTCAGCTGGGATCCTCCCAGTGGTTGTTTTTTTTTGTTAGAGGAGGATGTAGGGAGGGAAACACTGAAGAGGTTTTTTTTGAGTTTAACTGTCACTTGACAACAGCTCCTCCACAAATCACCTTCTAGATACAGTGACCGCACTGTTCTGATGCAAATTTCCCCCGTAACAGCCAATCAGCAGCTCCACTCTGCTGACCTCTGCTGCTGAGTCCATGTCTGTAAAGCATACAGGCAAGATTTTTGGCCCTGCCGCACAATGCCCACACCTATCTTCCACCCATTCAAAAAACCTGCTCATCCTGGCCACCGTCATGTGCGCCCTGTGGACCAACTGAATAAGGATGCATTCATCACCACCACCACCCCCCCCCCTCCCCACCCTCCCCGGTCTCCAAGCCTCCTCCACCTCCTTCCCCAAACCTTCACTTAGCCTTCACTGCCCCCACCGTGGCTTCCTTCCAATCCATCAACTCCTTATATACATCCGGCACATTACCTTCGGCTACCCCTGTTTGTGACACCATCTTGCCCTGTAGCCCCTGGGGTGATAGATGGGGAATGGACGGTGCTTGCTTCTTAACAAAATCCCTCACTTGTAAATAGTGGAACCAATTCCCGGCGGGCCACTCAAATTTCTCCACCAACCCCTTCAACCTCGATAAGATGCCTCCAACAAATGGATTCCCAAACAGCTCAATCCCCGTCTGTTACCATATCGACCTCCCCCGGGCCAGACCGCCCGCCGTCCTGAGCGAAGCTATAGTTCCCTCAGATCGGTGCCCAAGCCGAGGCCCCTTCCAGAATCAGGTGTCCGCACACTCCGGGTCGCAACCACGACCAGGCCTGTGGAGAATCTGGCCGGCGGGAACAGTAATGGCGCCGTCAGCAGTGCCGGCAAACTCGAGCCCATAAAAGGTGCTGCCTCTGTCCACTTCCAAACCGACTCTTCCCCCACGACCCACTTCCGAACCATGGCTATATTCCCGTACCAGCCTCCCCGGACAGGCGCCAGAATGCAGCGACTAGGGGCTTTTCACAGTAACTTCATTGAAGCCTACTCGTGACAATAAGCGATTTTCATTTTTTTCATTTCATATTCGCCGTCCAATGATAATTTACTTTATTTCGAAGAGTTCGCTCACACTGACCCGACTCCCGCAGCACAATTTTTACCGCGGGGCTTTACCCGCCCAAACAAACCCCGAAATCAATGCATTCGCCCATTGAAAAAGGCCTTCGGAATGAATATCGGGAGATACTCAAACACAAATAAACACCTCGGTAGAACCGTTATCTGTAACCTGCAGCACCGGTCCCGCCAGTGACAGCGGGAGCACATTCCATCTTCTAAATTCCCCCTTCATCTGCTGCGCCAGCAGAGCCAGATTGAGCTGGTGCAGTTTCTCCCATCGCCTCGCCTCCTTAACACGCAAATAACGAAAGATCGACCCCACCTCTCTTAACGGAAACTCCCCAGCCTCTTCTCCTGCCCACTCGCTGCAATTCCAAAATCCTCGCTCTTCCCCATATTCAATATATATCCCGAGCACCGGCCAAATTCCTCCAATATTCCTTTAACCCCCCCCCCCCCCCCCCCAATACCTGCCAAATGGTTTGATATGTAGGGAAGTAAATCGTCCCCGTACAACAAGACCTCATGCCCCAACCCTCACCTGCACTATCTCCTGCCAGTCCATTGCCTCTCAGCGCCATTGCCATATTCTCTTCAGGAAACGCAAGTAGCAGTGGGGAGAGGGGGCACCCTGACTCATTCCCCAGGCCAGCCTGAAATATGCCAAACTCACCTGGTTTGTTCGGACACTCGCTACTGTCTCCCCACCCGGTACAACAGCCACACCCAGTCCATAAACCACTGCCCAAACCCAAAGCGCCCCAGCTCCTCCCATACCTTACCCCACTTCATCCCCCCCCCCACCCGGTACAACAGCCAGATTCAGTTCATAAACCACTGCCCAAACCCAAAGCGCCCGAGCTCCTCCCATACCTTACCCCAGTTCATCCCCCCACCCGGTACAGCAGCCAGACCCAGTCCATAAACCACTGCCCAAACCCAAAGCGCCCCAGCTCCTCCAATACCTTACCCCAGCCCCCCCCCCCCACCCGGTACAGCAGCCAGACCCAGTCCATAAACCACTGCCCAAACCCAAAGCGCCCCAGCCCCTCCTATACCTTACCCCAGCCCCCCCCCCCCCAGTCGGTACAGCAGCCAGACCCAGTCCATAAACCACAGCCCAAACCCAAAGCGCCCCAGCCCCTCCCATACCTTACCCCAGCCCCCCCCCCCCCCCCACCCGGTACAGCAGCCAGACCCAGTCCATAAACCACTGCCCAAACCCAAAGCTCCCCAGCTCCTCCCATACCTTACCCCAGTTCCCCCCCCCCCACCCGGTACAGCAGCCAGACCCAGTCCATAAACCACTGCCCAAACCCAAAGCGCCCCAGCTCCTCCCATACCTTACCCCAGTCCCCCCCCCCACCCCCACCCGGTACAGCAGCCAGACCCAGTCCATAAACCACTGCCCAAACCCAAAGCGCCCCAGCTCCTCCCATACCTTACCCCAGTTCACCCCCCCCCCCCCCCCCCACCCGGTACAGCAGCCAGACCCAGTCCATAAACCACTGCCCAAACCCAAAGCGCCCCAGCTACTCCCATACCTTACCTCAGTTCACCCCCCCCACCCGGTACAGCAGCAAAACCCTGTCCATAAACCACTGCCCAAACCCAAAGCGCCCCAGCTCCTCCCATACCTTACCCCAGTTCATCCCACCCCCACCCGGTACAGCAGCCAGACCCAGTCCATAAACCACTGCCCAAACCCAAAGCCCCCCAGCTCCTCCCATACCTTACCCCAGTTCATCCCCCCCCCCACCCGGTACAGCAGCCAGACCCAGTCCATAAACCACTGCCCAAACCCAAAGCGCCCCAGCTCCTCCCATATCATACCCCAGTTCATCCCCCACCCCCGGTACAGCAGCCAGACCCAGTCCATAAACCACTGCCCAAACCCAAAGCGCCCCAGCCCCTCCCATACCTTACCCCAGTTCACCCCCCCCACCCCCCACCCTGTACAGCAGCCAGACCCAGTCCATAAACCACTGCCCAAACCCAAAGCGCCCCAGCCCCTCCCATACCTTACCCCAGTTCATCCCACCCCCCACCCCCCCCCCCCACCCGGTACAGCAGCCAGACCCAGTCCATAAACCACAGCCCAAACCCAAAGCGCCCCAGCTCCTCCCATACCTTACCCCAGTCCCCCCCACCCGGTACAGCAGCCAGACCCAGTCCATAAGCCACAGCCCAAACCCAAAGCGCCCCAGTCCCTCCCATACCTTACCCCAGTTCATCCCCCCCACCCGGTACAGCAGCCAGACCCAGTCCATAAACCACTGCCCAAACCCAAAGCGTCCCAGCTCCTCCCATACTTACCCCAGTTCATTCCTCCCCCCACCCGGTACAACAACCAAACCCAGTCCATAAACCACTGCCCAAACCCAAATCCCCCCAGCCCCTCCCATACCTTACCCCAGTTCACCCCCCACCCGGTACAGCAGCCAGACCCAGTCCATAAACCACTCCCCAAACCCAAAGCGCCCCAGCTCCTCCCATACCTTACCCCAGTCCCCCCCCCCCCCACCCGGTACAGCAGCCAGACCCAGTCCATAAACCACAGCCCAAACCCAAAGCGCCCCAGCTCCTCCCATACCTTACCCCAGTTCATCCCCTCCTCCCGGTACAGCAGCCAGACCCAGTACATAAACCACTGCCCAAACCCTAAGCGCCCCAGTTCCTCCCATACCTTACCGCAGTTCACCCGATCGAAGACCTTTACTGGATACATGTCGACAACCAATTCCACACCCTCCATCCGGGGTCATCATTATATCATTCAGGCGACGCCTGATGTAGGCCGACAAATTCCTTTCCATAACAAACCCCGTCTGGTCTTCTCCAATCAGCCCTGGCACAAATCCTCAATCCTTGAGGCTACAACCTTGGCCAGCAACTTATCACCCACATTTAAAGCGAAATTGGCCTATCGGACCCACACTACTCCGGATCCTTATCCCTCTATAAAATTACGGAGATCTGGGCCTGTGATAACGTAGGGGGATCAGACCCTGCTCACTCACCTTATTAAACCCCCTAACCAGCAGGAGCCCCAAATCATCCATTTTGTAAAATTCTACCGAGAAACCGTCCGGGCCCTTGGCCTTCCCTGCCTGCATGGCCCCCCATGCCCTCAACCAACACCACCCCCACCAGCCCAATGAGAGCTCCCAATCCCTCCACCAGACCCTCCTCCATTTTAGGGAACTCCAATCCCTCGGCGAAACACCTCTTTCCCTCCACCCCGACCGCGGTTACCGACTCATACAGACGCTTAAACAATCCTCAAACATCCCCTGCATCCCCACCGAGTCCAGGACCATGCCCCCTACCCTGCATAGCCTTCACTTTTCCGTTCTCCCTTGCTGCCTCCGGCTTCTGAAATTGATCAGCCACCATCCTACTTGCATTTCCTCCGTATTGACAGACCGCCCCTTAGCTCTCTTCAATCACCCCCTGCCTTGCCCATGGGTATCAGTGCAAACCATATCTGGAGTTTCTGTAGCTCGACCAACAATCCCGCCCTGGGGTCTCCAAATATCTCCTTTCCACCCGCATGATCTCATCCACCAACCTCGCCATCTCCGCCCGCACCATCTGATCTCTGTCCGCCCGGATAGGGATAGATTCCCCCCTAATACTGCCTTCGGTGTCTCCCGCAGCATGGCAGCCAACATCTCACTCCTGGAGTTCATCTACACATATCGCCGGTTAGCATTCCGAACCCGCTTACAAACCTCCTCATCTGCCAACATCCCCACATCAACCTTCACTGCGGCGCAGACCCACACCCACCTGCACTGCGGCGCAGCCCCACATCAACCTGCACTGCGGCGCAGACCCACACCCCCGATTCACCTACAAATCCACCCAATGCGCGCATGAACTGAAACCAGAACAGCGAATACTCCACAGCAACCAACCGCGCCAATAATGTCCTGTCCAACACAACATAGTTGATCCGGGAGAGCACCCTATTCACATGGGAGATAAATAGGAGGCGTTGCCCTCGGTCGACATATCCTGCACGGGGCCAACCCCCCCCCCCCCACGCCTCCCCACCTCCCACCCCCTCACGCCACCCAACCCCCGCAATCCTCCTCTCCGCATGCTCCATAAATCACAGTTCCCTCAGCAACACCACAGGCATCCCATCCAATTTGCTACTCCTCATAAGAAACCTCCCCCCTGGAGTCTGCCACATTTGTCCCAACTTCAAAAGCGAACCGTTTAATTCCCCGCACCGCCACCCTGCCCGTCTTCAATTCCAGTCCTGAGGGCAGTAACTGCCCTACCCAGCCTACCCTGAGCCTAGTGTGATCCCCAATGTTCAGTTGTATTTCCAGTAAGAATGCCCCATCCACGTTTAAAGCTCCTCAAAATGGCAAAGACGTGAGCCCTCCTGACCAGCCCATTCAACACTCCCACATTCCATGTGATCAAACTGACCGGGGAACCAGACCGCCCCCTCCCCCATAAACCATGCCCCTACCCCCCCCCCCCCCGCCGGAAAAGCCTCCATCCCGCATCCAGCACCATCTCAGGCAGCCCTCGGATGCCCACCTACATCAGTGCACCTGGTACCACATTTCAAATGTCCATGCATTGTCAACTGTCGTCTCCCCTCCCCGCACAAAAACAATGCCATCCCCATCAACACACTGACCACCTGCTCACCTACCCCCACTGCACTTCCGTGAGCTAGTGCACCCAACTAGCCTGGCAGCCCCGCCCGTGGCACCCAGCATCCTACCCGCCACAGATTCCCCACCCCGCCCCCTCACAAAGACCATCCTGGTGCAAACAACGACATCAACATTCAAAGACCGATGGAGAAAAATCAATCTCAAACCCACAGAAGAACAAAGGACCATGGCCGCCAGAGAGTGAAACAAAAAACAGATGAGCTCAATCCATTTACGCATGCCCCATCCCCATTTCAACCAACCCCGAAACCCCTCCCCCAAGAACACTCCGATAGTGGAAACAAAAGCCGCTCAAAAAAGAAGCAAAAAGAAGGGAGGGAAAAAGCCCCCCAAAAAATACCGCCAAGGACCTCGGGCTGCGGGACAGGTAGAACCAAGCTTCCCAAACACCTACTTCAACTTTGAATGTGTTCCTTCCCCTACAGGGGGCAGCACGGTAGTATTGTGGGTAGCACAATTGCTTCACAGCTCCAGGGTCGCAGGTTCGATTCCCGGCTTGGGTCACTGTCTGTGCGGAGTCTGCACGTCCTCCCCGTGTGTGCGTGGGTTTCCTCCAGGTGCTCCGGTTTCCTCCCACAGTCGAAAGATGTGCAGGTTAGGTGAATTGGCCATGATAAATTGCCCTTAGTGTCGAAAATTGCCCTTAGTGTTGGGTGGGGTTACTGGCTTATGGGGATAGGGTGGAGGTGTTAACCTTGGGTAGGGTGCTTTTTCGAGGAGCCGGTGCAGACTCGATGAGCCGAAGGCCTCCTTCTGCACTGTAAATTTTATACTGGGGTATTGACTCAAAAACTCCATCCCTTCCTCTTGAAACCCATAATAATATTCACGACCATTACAGGTCACCCAGTGGCGAACCGGGTACAGCATCCCGAACTTCACCCAGTTCTTAAAGAGGTCAGCCTTGACAATGTTCAAGCCGCTCTCCTCTTGGCCAGCTCGGCAATAAGACTCTTTACTCTGCTGGGTGAACATTTCGTTTCAAGAGGTCCGTCAGCCTCTCCATAAACCTCTGGGATAGAACATAGAACACTACACTACAGCGCAGTACGGGCCCTTCGGCGTTCGATGTTGCGCCGACCTGTGAAACCATCTGAAGCCTATCTGACCTACACTATTCCATTTTCATCCATATGTCTATCCAGTGACCACTTAAATGCCCTTTAAGTTGTCGAGCCTACTACTGTTGCAGGCAGGGCGTTCCACACCCTACTACACTGAGTAAAGAAACTGCCTCTGACATCTGTCCTATATCTATCACCCCTCAATTTAAAGCTATGTCCCCTCGTGTTGGTCATCACCATCCGAGGAAAAAGACTCTCACTGTCCACCCTATCTAACCCTCTGACTATCTTATATGTCTCTATTAAGTCACCTCTCAGCCTTCTCCTCTCTAACGAAAACAACCTCAAGTCCCTGAGCCTTTCCTCGTAAGACCTTCCCTCCATACCAGGCAACATCCTAGTAAATCTCCTCTGAACCCTTTCCAAAGCTTCCACATCCTTCCTATAATGTGGTGACCAGAACTGCACGCAGTACTCCAGGTGCGGCCGCACCAGAGTTATGTACAGTTGCAGCATGACCTTGTGGCTCCGAAACTCAATCCCCCTACTGATAAAGGCTAGCACACCATATGCCTTCGTAACAGACCTATTAACCTGGGTGGCAACTTCCAGTGATTTATGTGCCTGGATGCCGAGATCTCTCTGTTCATCTACACTACCAAGAATCTTGCCATTAGCCCTGTACTCTGCATTCCAGATGTCAGGACCTATCCGTTACCCTCCACAAGCTTCCCCTGTGTCGCAGAGAAGGTTTCTCGGCCCTCGTGCTCCTTTCGCATAAAACCACTGCTGGTCCAGGAATCCATTTCCCGGTGGAATGAACTCTTCCTCCGCCACACCTGCAGCTTTCCCATTACAGTAACCGCACGATAATCGTAGAAAAAGGTCCAAAACACGACCAGAAGCGGGCACTACCAAATATGCGACCATTCACACCATGGATGTCTAAAATAGTTTTAATATAAAAACACACACGCACAAACTGACATAGACAGGCACACACACGCGCATACACACATACATCACACACATACGCAAACAAACACATACAGATTCTCAGATACACACATACATACCTACCCACACGCACATACACCGACGCAAACATAAACAATAACAGACACACATATACTCAGCAACACACATACATACCCACCCACACACACAGACACCGACACACAGACACAAATACACACACACATAAACACAAACACACACATACATACCCACCCACGCATATACACACATACGCCGCCAGAGAAAGGCAAAAACACACATTCACAGATACGCACAAACACCCCACCCACAGACATAGAAACAGGCTTTGCAGCAACAGACACAATGTGAATTCCTGCATTCTGAACGCAGTTTAATCACAGAAGCAATTTAAGAAAATTCAGAAATCAAATTGAGAACAGCGAAGTACAGGGTTGGAATCTTGGAATTATTAGCCCGGGATTCGAGTTTCAAGAATATATATATTCACATTCTGAATAAAGAGTTGGTCTCACTACTGGAATTTTATGATTAACTGCCAACTCATGCTCTGTATCTCACACGACCCCCCCCCCCCCCCCCCCAGCACCACCCCCCCCCCCCCCGCCTCCTCGATGTGTGAGGAGACCTGGAGAATTATTGTAACAGTGGAAACGCTTTTCTTTCTCCAGTGGCATTTCTTGAAGCAGCGAACAATGGTTAATAGATAACTTTCAGGCTGGGCAAAGGTTTGTAGCGGCGTTCCCCGGGGGCCCGTATTGGGATCCTTACTTTTCCTGACAGAGATTAATGATCCAGATCTTGTTATGATGTGGAGATTCCGGCGTTGGACTGGAGTGAGCGCAGTAAGAAGTCTTATAACACCAGTTTAAAGTCCAACAGGTTTGTTTGAAATCACTTAGTTGCAGAGCACTGTTCCTTCCTCATGTGAGGCATTTTGTTAGGTGAGACATGGCGAAACTATACAATATAACAGTAACATTTTAAAAGGGGAGCAGGAACTGAGATAGCTCAATGCATGTATGCATTGACTTTGAAGATGGAAGGACAGGTGGACAGAAGTTAATAACGATTCAAACACTCTTGACTTTATTGAATGGGACGCAAAGTACGAAAGCGAGGAGGTTATCCTGAACTTACACAGGACTGAACAGGGGTAGACACAGAGTAAAGCTCAGCTATACTGTTACCATCAAACACTCCCAGGACATGGACAGCACAGGGATAGATACAGTGGAACGCTCCATCTGCACTGACCCAATCAAAAACTCCCAGGACATGTAAAGCACGGGGTTAGATACAGAGCAAAGCTCCCTCTACACTGTCCCATCAAAGACGCCCAGGACAGGTGCAGCACGGGGTTGTATACCGAGTAATGCTCCCTCTACAGTGTCACCAACAAACACAGCAAGGACAGATAAAGCACGGGGCTAGATATAGAGCAAAGCTCCCTCTGCACTGTGCCCATAAAACACTCCCAGGACAGGTGCAGGACGGGGATAGATACAGCGTAAAGCTCCCTCTACACTGTTACCATCAAACACTCCCAGGATAGGTATAACACAGGGATAGATACATTGGAAAGCTCCAACTGCACTGACCCAATCAAACACTTCCAGGACATGTAAAGCACGGGGTTAGATACAGAGCAAAGTTCCCTCTACTCTCTCCCATTAAACACTCCCAGGACAGGTGCAGGACGGGGTTAGATACAGCGTAAAGCTCCCTCTACGCTGTCATCAACAAACACACCCAGGACAGGTAAAGCACGGGGTTAACTATAGAGCAAAGCTCCCTCTGCACCTTCCCCATCAAACACTCCCAGGACAGGTACAGCACGGGGTTCGATACGGTGGACAGCTACACATACACTATCCCCACCAAATACTACCAGGACAGGAAAAGCACGGGGTTAGATACAGAGCAAAGCACCCTCTACACTGACCCCAACAAACGCACCATGACAGGTACAGCACGGGGTTGTATACAGATTAATGCTCCCTGTAAAGTGTCCCCATCAAACACTCCTAGGACAGGTACAGCACGGGGTTGGAAACAGAGTAAAGCTCCCTCTACATTGTTACAACTAACACGCCCAGGACAGGTACAGCACGGGGTTGGATACAGAGTAAAGCTCCCTCTACACTGTCCCCATCAAACACTCCCAGGACAGGTGCTGCACGGGGTTAGATACAGAGTAAAGCTCCCTCTCCACTGTCCCATCAAACACGCCCAGGACAGGTGCAGCACGGGATTGTGTACCGAGTAATGCTCGCTCTACAGTGTCACCAACAAACACAGCAAGGACAGGTAAAGCACGGGGTTAGATATAGAGCAAAGCTCCCTCTGCACTGTCCCCATAAAACATTCCCAGGACAGGTGCAGGACGGTGATAGATAAAGCGTAAAGCTCCCTCTACACTGTTACCATCAAACACTCCCAGGACAGGTATAACACAGGGATCGATACAGCGGAAAGGTCCAACTGCACTGACCCAATCAAACACTTCCAGGATATGTAAAGCATGGGGTTAGGTACAGAGCAAAGTTCCCTCTACTCTCACCCATTAAACACTCCCAGGACAGGAGCAGGAGGGGGTTAGATACAGCGTAAAGCTCCCCTCTACACTGTCATCAACAAACACACCCAGGTCAGGTAAAGCACCGGGTTAAATATAGAGCAAAGCTCCCTCTGCACTTTCCCCATCAAACGCTCCCAGGACAGGTACAGCACGGCGTTCGATACGGTGGACAGCTACACATACACGATCCCCACCAAATACTCCCAGGACAGGAAAAGCACGGGGTTAGATACAGAGCAAAGCACCCTCTACACTGTCCCCAACAAACGCACCATGACAGGTACAGCACGGGGTTGTATACAGATTAATGCTCCCTGTAAATTGTCCCCATCAAACACTCCTAGGACAGGTACAGAACGGGGTTGGATACAGACTAAAGCTCCCTCTAGATTGTTACAACTAACACGCCCAGGACAGGTAAAGCACGGGGTTATATATAGAGCAAAGCGCCCTCAACACTGTCCCCATTAAACACTCACAGTACTGGTGCAGCACGGGGTTAGATACAGAGTAAAGCTCCCTCTACATTGTTACCAACTAACACGCCCAGGACAGGTAAAGCACGTGGTTATATAAAGAGCAAAGCGCCCTCAACACTGTCCCCATTAAACACCCCCAGGACAGGTACAGCACGGGGCTAGATACAGAGTAAAGCTCCCCCTACACTGTCCCATCAAACACTCCCAGGTCAGGAAACGTACGGGGTTTGATACAGAGTAAAGATCCCGCTACACTGTCCCCAGCAAACACTCACAGGATCGGTACAGCACAGTGGTAAATACAGTGGAAATCTCCCACTATGCTGTCCCCCTGAAACAGTCCTAGGACAGGCACAGCACGGTGTTAGATACAGAGTAAATCTCCCTCTACACTGTCCCCATCAAACACTCCCAGGACAGGTACAGCACGGGGTTAGATACAGAGTAAAGCTCCCCCTACACTGTCCCCATCAAACACTCCCAGGACAGGTACAGCACGGGGTTAGATACAGAGTAAAGCTCCCTCTACACTGTCCCCATCAAACACTCCCAGGACAGGTACAGCACGGGGTTAGATACAGAGTAAAGCCCCCTCTACACTGTCCCCATCAAACACTCCCAGGACAGGTACAGCACGGGGTTAGATACAGAGTAAAGCTCCCTCTACACTGTCCCCATCAAACACTCCCAGGACAGGTACAGCACGGGGTTAGATACAGAGTAAAGCTCCCTCTAAACTGTTTCAATCAAACACTCCCAGGGCAGGTAAAGCACGGGGTTAGATACAGAGTAAATCTCCATGTGCGCTGTCGCCATCAAACACTCCCGCGACAGATACAGTGCAGGGTTAGGAAAAGAGTAAAGCTCCATCTACACGCCCTTCGCTAAAACTTTACGTGGGTGGTTACATAGGAATAGGGTAGGCTATTCAGCCGGTCGACCCTGCTCTGCCATACTATCCGGTCATGGCTGAACATTCTCTTTGATGCCGTTATTCCCACACTATCCTTGGAAAATCTGTTTTAAACATTCTCAGTGACTGAGCTTCCGTAGCTCTCTGACCAGGGAATACCAAATATTCACAACCCCCTGGGCAGAGACATATCTCCTCATCTCCATCCGAATTGGCTTCCCCCAGAACTTGTAAATGTGTCTCCTGGTTCTGGACTTTGCAACCAGGGGAACCATCTAAGCTGCATCCAGCCTGTCTGTCGCACTGATTATTTTGTAGTTTTCAATGAGATAACCTCACATTAATTCAAATTGTGGAGAATACAGGCCCAATTTCCCCAATCTCTCTTCAAAGGACAGTCCCGCCAGACCCGGAATAACATGGCGAACCTTTGTTCCGCTCCCTCTGAAGCAATAATTTTGTTCAGAAGGAAAAGGGACCAAAACTATTCACAGTGCTCCAGGATTGGCCTAACCCAGCTCAACAATTGGAGCAGAATCGCACACTCCTGAACTCAAACCGTATTGCGATGAAGGTCACCATACTATTAATCTTCTTAACATATTGCTGCACATGCATTGCAGCACTCTCTATGTGTCCATGTGTACTGCCCCCAGAAGGTGGCAGAATCAGAAAGCAAATCTGCATTATAGAATGCGTCTATTTTGTCAATCGAGTCTGCACTGACCCCCGGAAAGAGAAAACTACCGAGCCCCACTCCTCCGCCTATTCACAGAAACCCTTAATCTGCACATATTTGTGACACGAAGGGACAATTCGTTAGCACGGCCAATCCACCTAACCTGCACATCGTTCGACTTTGGGGAAAAACAGGAGCAGCCGGAAGAATCCCACGCAGGCACGGGATAAGGTACCATCTCCACACAGAGAGAGACCCACCGTCGATCTAATGTGCGGTCTGAGAAGTTCCTGTCACAGCTCCAGCACTCAAATTATCCTTGTGATTCAGGGTCAATATATTATTATCCTTTTTAATATATTGCTGCGTCAGCATTATGGACAAGGACATCCAGGAATCAAAGTGCCTTTGTATATCGGTACTTACACTACATATTTTTTGGGTTGTCGGACTAAGAGACGGATAGAAACGGGCGAATGTACAAACACCACACGGACAGTGACCCAGGGCCGGGAACGAACGCGGGTTCTCGGACCCGAGAAGCAGCATCTTTCGGGATTGCGCCACGGTGCATCCACCACTTTCAAAGCATTTCAGAGACATTCTTCACACTGATCATCCTACCAAATAGAGACACACATCGAGAGAGTCTATCAATAGTTAGAGCACAGGATTCTATACAAGGAACAGCTCCAACATACTGTCCCCATCAAACACTCCCAGGGCAGGTACATCACGGGGTTAGATACAGAGTAAAGCTCCCTCTACACTGTCCCCATCAAACACTCCCAGGACAGGTACATCACGGGGTTAGATACAGAGTAAAGCTCCATCTAAACTGTCCCCATCAAACACTCCCAGGGCAGGTACACCAGGGGGTTAGATAAAGAGTAAAGCTCCCTCTACACTGTCCCCATCAAACACTCCCTGGACAGGTACAGCACGGTGTTAGACGGAGTAAAGCTCCCTCTACACTGTCCCCATCAAACACTCCGAGGACAGGTACAGCATGGGGTTAGATACAGAGTAAAGCTCCCTCTAAACTGTCCCCATCAAACACTCCCAGGACAGGTACAGCACGGGGTTAGATACAGAGTAAAGCTCCCTCTACACTGTCCCCATCAAACAGTCCCAGGACAGGTACAGGACGGGTTAGATACAGAGTAAAACTACCTCTCCACTGTCCCCATCAAACAACCCAAGGATAGGTACAACACGGCGTTAGATAAAGAGTAGAGCTCCCTCCACACTGTCCCCATCAAACACTCCCCAGCCCGGGACAGCACGGGGTTAGATAGAGAGTAAATTTTCCTCGACACTGTCCCCATCCAACACTCACAGGATAGGTACAGCACGGGTTTAGATACAGAGTAAATCTCCCTCTACACTGTCCCCATCAAACACTCCCAGGACAGGTACAGCACGGGGTTAGATACGGAGTAAAGATCCCTCTACACTGTCACCATCAAACACTCCCAGGACAGGTGCAGCACGGGGTTAGATACAGAGTAAAGCTCCCTCTACACTGTCCCCATCAAACACTCCCAGGACAGGAACACCACAGGGGTTAGATACAGTGTAAAGCTCCCTCTGCACTGTCCCCATCAAACACTTCCAGGACAGGTACAGTACGGGGTTAGATACAGTGTAAAGCTCCCTCTTCATTATCCCCATCAATTACTCCCAGGACAGGTACAGCACGGGGTTAGATACAGAGTTAAGCTCCCTCTACACTGTCCCCATCAAACACTCCCAGGACAGGTACAGTGCGGGGTTATTTACAGTGTAAAGCTCCGTCTACACTGTCCCCATCAAACAATCCAAGGACAGGTACAACTTGGAGTTAGATAAATGGTAGAGCTCCCTCGACATAGTCCCCATCAAACACTCCCCGGCCATTTACAGCACGGTGTTAGATACGGAGTAAAACCCCCTCTATACTGTCCCTATTAAACACTCCCCGGCCATTTACAGCACGGTGTTAGATACGGAGTAAAACCCCCTCTATACTGTCCCTATTAAACACTCCCCGGCCATTTACAGCACGGTGTTAGATACGGAGTAAAACCCCCTCTATACTGTCCCTATTAAACAGTCCCAGGACAGGTGTAACATGTGGTTCGATGCAGAGTAAAGCTCCCCCGACAGTGCCCCATCAAATACTTCCAGGACAGATGCAGCACGGGGTTAGATACAGAGTAAATCTCTGTCTATACTGTCCCCATCAAACACTCCCAGGACAGGTACAGCACGGGGTTAGATACAGAGTAAAGTTCCCTCTACGCTGTCCCCATTAAACACTCCCAGGACAGTTACAGCACAGGGTTAGATACAGAGTAAAGCTCCCTCTATCCTGTCTCCATCAAACACTCCCAGGACAGGAACACCACGGGGTTAGATACAGTGTAAAGCTCCCTCTGCACTGTCCCCATCAAACACTTCCAGGACAGGTAAAGTACGGGGTTAGATACAGTGTAAAGCTCCCTCTTCATTATCCCCATCAATTACTCCCAGGACAGGTGCAGCACGGGGTTAGATACAGAGTTAAGCTCCCTCTGCACTGTCCCCATCAAACACTCCCAGGACAGGTACAGTGCGGGGTTAGTTACAGTGTAAAGCTCCGTCTACACTGTCCCCATCAAACAATCCAAGGACAGGTACAACTTGGAGTTAGATAAATGGTAGAGCTCCCTCGACATAGTCCCCATCAAACACTCCCCGGCCATTTACAGCACGGTGTTAGATACGGAGTAAAACCCCCTCTATACTGTCCCTATTAAACAGTCCCAGGACAGGTGTAACATGTGGTTTGATGCAGAGTAAAGCTCCCCCGACAGTGCCCCATCAAATACTTCCAGGACAGGTGCAGCACGGGGTTAAATACAGAGTAAATCTCTGTCTATACTGTCCCCATCAAACACTCCCAGGAGAGATACAGCACGGGGTGAGATACAGAGTAAAGCTCCCTCTATCCTGTCTCCATCAAACACTCCCAGGACAGGTACAGCACGGGGTTAGATACAGAGTAAAGCTCCCTCTACACTGTCCCCATTAAACACTCCCAGGACAGGTACAGCACAGGGTTAGATACAGAGTAAAGCTCCCTCTATCCTGTCTGCATCAAACACTCCCAGGACAGGCACAGCACAGGGTTAGATACAGAGTATTGCTCCATCTGCACTTTCCCCATCAAACACTCGTATGCCAGGTGCAACATGGGGTGAGATACAGAATAAATATTCCTCTAGAGTGTCCCCACAAACACTCCCTTGTCAGACACAGCACAGCATTATCACAGTAAATGGCAGACAGGCTGAGCGGTATGGGCCGACACATCAACACCTCAATGGATGCGGCAACGATGTGCATATGCCTCCTGCATATGGCACCATGGTGGCACAGTGATTAGCACTGCTGCCTCACGGCACCGCGGTACACAGTTTCGATCCTGGTTCTGGGTCACTGTCCGTGTGGAGTTTGCACATTCTCCCGGTATCTGCCCCCACAACACAAAATATGTGCAGGGTTGGTGGATTGGTCAAGCTAAATGGCCCCTTCACTAGAAAAAATGAGTACTCTAAGTTTATAAATAAATGAAAAGAAGACCTGGGCCATCCTTGCCTTCATTGAAAGGGGCATTGGGTTTAGAAATTCGCAGGATACGCTGCAGCTGGACAGAACATAAGTTCGGTCACACTTAGAATAGTGTTTGCAATACTGGTCTCCACTCTAGATGGATGTGGATAACTTTTGTGAGGGTACAAAAGCGGATTCCCAATTCTTGATAGGTTTGGGTTCAATAATATTCGCCTATTATCACGTTAAAGTTGTTACTATGAAAAGCGCCTAGACGCCACATTCCGGCGCCTTTTCGGGGAGGCCGGGAATTGAACCCGCGCTGCTGCCTTTGTTCTGCATTGGAAGCCAGCCCACTGTGCTGAACCAGCCCCAGGGTTTGGGCTGAGGCTTGTAGTGTGGTTCCGGTTGTTGCATGTGCCCCTCATGTCAAGCTTGCCAGTGAATGAGATGGACTCAGTGTATTTGGAGCTGCAGATGTGTGCAAGGCAGGGGTGCCTGTTGTTGCTGCTGTTAATTATTTTGGCAATTGAGCCCTTGGAAATGGCATTTCAGGTCTCAGCTGGGTGGAGGACAGGAAGTGAAGCCGGTCGAAGCATCGGGTGTCGCTGCACGCCGATGACCTGTTGTCGTTAGTGTCGGATAGAATGGAAAGCAGGGGCAGAATGATGGGCTTATTGGAGAGGTTTGGGGCCTTTTCCGGTTATAGATTTAGTGTCGGAAAAAGTGAGGTATTTCCGCTAAACGCAAGCATGCCCGAGGCCTTCATTTTTTGTATTTGCAAACAAGAGGCAAACCTGGGTTCACTGCCGTTTAAGTTGGAAGGGCAGCGGTTTCGGTACGTGGGGATTCGGGTAACCCATGTGTGGTCCATAATGCATAGGGGGAACCGCTTTCTTCCGAAACCCTTGTGTCAGTCCACAAACTAATCTCAGCGCTCGACTAAATGCCCATAGCCCTGTATAAATCCCAAAACTAAACACACTGCCCTGCTCTCTCCCCACAGCCGTGTATGAATTCACAAACTAATCCCACTGCCCCGCTCTATCCCCACAGCCGTGTATCAATCCACCAACGGATCCCTCTGTCCCGGTCTATACGCATAGCCGTGTATAAATCCACATCTAATACCACTGCAGAACTCTTCACCTTAACCCTGTATCAATTCCCAAACTAATCCCACTGCCCCACTCTCTCCCCATAGCCCTGTGTCAATCCCCAAACTAATCCCACTGGTTCGCTCTCTCCCCATAGCCCTGCAGCAATACTCAAACTAATCCCACTGCCCCACTCTCTTCCCATAGCCCTGTATCAATCCCCAAACTAATCCCACTGCCCCATTCTCTCCCCATAGCCCTGTATCAATCCCCAAACTAATCCCACTGCCACGCGGTCCCCCATCGCCCTGTGTCAATCCCTAAAAGAATCCCACATCCCCGCACTCCCACATAGCTCTGTGTCAACCCCAAACTAACCCTAATGCCCCGCTCTCTACCCACTCTCCACACTCACTCGTATAAAACCTCTGTAGGTACACCTACCCCTCTGTAACTGCACCCTGCTTCCCCAAACAACATTTACAACTTATACCACCTCTATACGTACACCTCCAACTCCTTAAATACTTCTGTAGCGTTTATTCCCAAGTCCATAAATCCACTGTCATCCAGACACCCCCTAGCGCAATCTATCCAATCAGTCCTAACATGGTCCTATACAAAAACCCTCACCGCCTTGGCCTTCCGTTGTCACACCCCTTCCCGCCAACATATCTTCACACTGCACCTCACCATCGTCAGTTATATTGAATACCTACCTACACCCTCTGCCTCATAACTTAAAGTAGTCTATTGACTCCTCCAAATAATCAGCCATCCTGTCCACAAAACAGTTGACAAAAAGCTTTCCCCTTCACCGCTCCTAATATCACTCCCTGTCTATACCCATACTTGCACATTCTCCAGACTCAATGCCTTGATCCGGTCCCTTACGGCTACCAAACCTTTGAAATTCGGGTATGCACGATTATATCCACCCCGATTCATTGCCTTCAATTTCCACTTTTTCACCTCTGCTTCCATCTCAATAACCACCTCCATACCTCCACTGTCGTTCCTCCACTCCTCAAGCAGCATCCATCTCATTTTCTTCCCTTCACCGTACCATTTTTCAAGCTTTTCAAGGAACCCCCAGTTTTGCCTACTCTTAATCACATATCTTTATACAATTACTATTCGATATTGATCACCGCCGTTCCACTTCAACATATTGCTGCCCTCTCAATTAAGTTATTAAAAATGAGGGTCCATAGCGTTAAGTACGTGGGAGTTCCGCAACCTCCCCCATTTCCATCTTCATCATGTTTTCATCCTGCAGCACAATGTATCTGATGATTATCTTCTCTGCGGTAATATTTCAATTACATCTCTACTGTCTGCCCGGCTTCTGGCATAGAACATAGAACATAGAACATTACAGCGCAGTACGGGCCCTTCGGCCCTCGATGTTGCGCCGACCTGTGAAACCATCTGAAGCCTATCTGACCTACACTATTCCATTTTCATCCATATGTCTATCCAGTGACCACTTAAATGCCCTTAAAGTTGGCGAGTCTACTACTGTTGCAGGCAGGGCGTTCCACACCCCTACTACTCTCTGAGTAAAGAACCTCACACATTATTCTGAATCAGCCCACATAGACTGCAGCATGTCAGTTTGAACTGCTCCACTGAACTTCTACCTTCGCAGTTTACTTCTGTTATTAGAATAATACCTTGACTTCAAATGTAATGAACATTGTTGCAGATCGATAAAAAAAATGTTCGATGAGTAAGCATGTTCTCCCGACAATCAATCATTTTTCGTTTAAAATTCTCTCACATTTATTAAATTATTACAGATTCTGAATAATGAGTATTTTTTTAAGTAAATGCATAAATAAGTGAAGAGGATTACAGAAAAATGCGCAATAAACAGGGATTAATTAGTTAAGTGTTTCGGTGCAAATAATCATCAATATCCAATTGGACCCATTTGATTTTCACATTTCTATCAGTCTTGTGAAGTAAATTGATAAATGAACAGGTTCCAATATATTAGTGTTCTACGCGCATTGGATGTATTTTCTTCAGTCATTGGACTGCTGATGTTGGTCAATTTATTGCTGGTTAATTTTGCAACAAATAGATTGTTTTAAAAATCAGTTAAAATTATTTGATCTGCTGATTGGATTTAATAATATTAGGTTATAACTGGAATCAACTTGAAATGGGACAAGGAGAATGGGAGATCGGTCTTCAGTAATGTTTTCCACCACATTTTACTAATTTCCCTATCAGTGTAAAGGGATATTTGATCGCACTGAGCAGCAGGTTTCTGAACTTTCTCTGGGTTATTGTGTAAATAGCTGTGTTGGTGCAGGAGCTCAGAAGCTGCAAAATAATCCCAGCCTCTTGAAAACGAGGAAAGGCAGGAAATAGGCTTCTGCCCTTGAAGGCCGACGTAATTCTAATGTATATGAAATATATAACTGTTGTCATCCAGAGCAGGATAAAACTACTGGATATTGCAAAGAGTAACACAATAGATCGTCTCCGGTTGATCATCTCAGGATCCTTTTCATCCCTGTCATTGCTGTGCTTCCGGAGGCTCATTCGGCCGCGACTGGCTATTAAAATGCGTTTGACGGTGACAATATTAAAGAACAAAATCAGAAAGAATGGAATCACTGGGGTTAGCAGCTGCTCAATCCAAGAATATGCTATCCAACTCGGCTCAATGAAAACATTTCTGGACAGCTTGCACCCCCACAGCATCCAGTTGTAATATGAGGAATACAGGAAGGGCCAGGGAATGTTCTTCAAGCAGAACACCGAGCTCACAGTGGTGATAACAACAACTGCAGTTTTCTCGGTGCAGTATTTGGTTTTCAGCTTCTGATAGCAAATGGCCACCAGGCGGTCAAAGGTAAAAGAGACAGTCAACCAAACAGAAATGTCGATTGCAGCTGGAGACATGAAGAGAATGAATCTGCACACGGGAGTGTAGAATAGAAAAGTGGAACCCCAATATAATGTAGCAATGCGATGTAAGATTACATTCCAGACAATAATCATGAGATCGGCTGCCGCCATGGCCACCAGATAGCGGGTGATGCATTTGGAGAGGCCACAGTCTTTGAAAGACAGGATTGCGATTGTAACGATATTCACTGTGAGAAGTAGAATAGAAACCAGATATAATAATGTCACAAGCAGGCGCACATGAACACTGCGATGAGGTTACTGTGGAAGTCTCCACATGTTTCGGTACACAGAGAAAACATTCAGAAAGTCACATTCACATGCAACAGGCACGTTTCGGGACTTGTGGGAGGAAACCGGAGCACCCGGAGGAAACCCACGCAGACACGGGGGGAACGTTCAGACTCCACACTGACAGTGACCCATGCCGAAAATCGACCCGGGGACACTGAAGCTCTGAGGCAACAGTCTTGAAGACTGTGCTACCGCCAGGTTATAGTCCGGGAACGTGATTATGCCAAACGAACTGTAGCATAGTGGTTAGCACTGTTGCTTCACAGCTACAGGGTCCCAGGTTCGATTCCCGGCTTGAGGCACTGCCTGTGCGGAGTCTGCACGTTCTACATGTGTGTGCGTGGGTTTCCTCTGGGTGCTCCGGTTTCCTCCCACAGTCCAAAGATGTGCAGGTCAGGTGGATTGGAGATGATAAATTGCCCTTCGTGTCCAAAAGGTGTAAAGTGGGGTTAATGGGTTACATAGATGGGGTGGAGGTGCCGGGCTAAATTGGGGTGCTCTTTCCAAGGGCTCAAGGGCCGGTGCAGACTCGATGTGCTGAACGGCCTCTTTAGTCACTGTGAATTCTATGATTCTATGATATCATTCTATGATGCTATAACTGGTCAACACTCAATATAGAACACCTGCTGCCACAATGAAGATCATTTGAAGTTCCATATACTGATATCCACACCCCCGGCGAGCTGCGATAATCTCCTGAATATCCAGTGCTTGATGTTGGCAGACATTGTGGATTATCACCTCTCAGCTGTAATGCTGTAATGCTATGTTTGAGACTTCAGATGGCGTTGAATTAGCTGTTTCAACGGATGCATTAAAACAGGGTAGAAAGCCGAGTTGGCAAGCCGATAACGTCCCCGGTTAATGGTTTGAGGGGACAGAAAATAAGGATGATCACCAGACCGCCAGAGAACAAACCAATGATAAAAATGAGCAGTCTGATCAACCGCTCTGAATAGGTGATCGGAAACGGAGCGGAAAGGAGCAGAAAGAAAACACTGCGCAACATTTAGAAAGGCAGAACATCATTAAACACGAAGCTGGTCGGTGGTAAGAGTCCAAAGGGGGGAAAAGGGAGTTGCAGAACATCTGACAAATATAAATAAACAGAAGAAATAATATCAAGATGTGAATAAACAAAAATATCAGTACTGTAATGCACTTGGTCAAAGGACACATTCAGAGATAATGTACCAGTTTTCTCGATCAGATAGTTATTCTAATGGTCAAACTGAAGAACGTTAAAAAATCATCACCATGTTTAACTCAAAATTGAAGGTCAACGCAATATATTTGCCCGGGTTTGAACATTAAACAGAAACAAGTTCAAGATTTCAAGATCTAAAAGTAATTTACCAGATACACCGACCGTTGCAAGTACAGGATAGTACACAACTGCTGACTCGAAAGATTTTGTTAAACGCATTTTCTGTGTAAAGGACTCGTGCTGGTGTTGGTGAAGATCTGACCCCTGGTGTTTGACACAGTAAAGTACCATGAACGGTTTATTTATATTAAACTGGATGCTTAGTGATCCGAGGTATATACATCCCTAGTGATGTTCTTTGCAGGTTGCTCAACAAACAATTTACTGGCAGCAGCTGCGCTCTCGCTGTCAGTCTCATTGGGGATTTCATCACAATCTATGGATCAGGCTCGAAACTCAAAGATGACCACTACATTTAAATATGCAATGTTGCTTGTTTCAAAACCATGGAGATCAACATCGATTTTGCATTTGGATACTGGGCACTAATTGCCTATGCCCTCGCATCATCCCCTCACTCACAATGTCGCAGTCACAGTCCTTATTCTTCTTAAATAATTTTCGTCTTTGTTCCTTTCAGTTTCCCGAGATTATTTTTCTCTGGTCCTTCCGCATTCATGTTTCCAAATTTATTTTCTCTCTTATTCTGTCTCCCTTTTATAGAAAATCTATTTCACTTTGCCCCATCTTCAATTTACCTATACTCTTTGAGAAACTGCTATATGTTTGTGTGTCTAATTCTCACATGTCTTGTATGCTCTCCCCTGCTCATGCTACAATAACTTGGCAGACAAGTGGTGAGGATGGAACAGAGTTACAGATCGCATAGACAGTTTGGGTGAATGAACAAAGGCTTGGCAAATGGAATATCATGTCGGGAAATGTGATGGTATACATTGATGGGAAGAATAAAGGATCTCAATATTATTCAAATGCAGAAAGACAGCGGAAATATGCCGCGCAGAGGAGTTTCATGAGAGGTGGGGTCCTCGTGAATAAGACATTAAAAGCCAGCATGGACGTTGAGAAGGCCAGAGGTGCGTAAAATGGAACGTTGGTCTATGTTTCAGCGGCAGGTGAGCACACAAACAGGGAGGTCTTGTTGCACATGGACAAGGCACTGATTGGATACAACAGAATTAGTGGTTCCAGCTGATGGCACTGGATTCAATGACGTGTCAGGCAGAGCAAGGCCATAAAGAGACTTTAAAACACTTGTTGGAGTGTAACATTGTTGTTTCTGTTTTTCTATGCGCCTGGGGAGTATCAATATAGGTCAGTGAAAATATTGACCACCGAAATCGTTGTTTCAAGTGATATCGGTGGGCAGATATTTTGGCTCAGTTAAAATTCGTCAGAGTGGGAGGACGAAACAAGGTCAAGGGTGCATTGATTTGGCAGGAGGTACAACATGCTTTAGATAGGAACTTCGGAAATAGATCGACAGATTTAGTTACTCGATTGGTTATGAGTGTAATTAAATGATTCCCTCCCAGAATAATAAATATGAATTTTCAGCTCAGAGGAAGATGTTGTCGTTTCAGATAATCCAAACAATTTTATGCAACTTCATAACCTTTCGCCGCCTCTTTATCTCTGTGATACATTTAATCATTGTCCTAAGTCTGTTTCCATTCATACCGAACGTTCAAAGGAGTTCGTTTCTACAAAATAGCTAACATCTCCCTAACCCCCCTCCGCGCCAAATCTATATCATAAGACCATAAGTCCATGGGGTATAGGAACATAATTAAGCCATTCGCCCATCGACGTGGCTCCGCCATTCGGTAATGGTTGTTATGTTTCTTACCTGCCTTGACCTCCTTTTTAATCAAAAATCTATCTATCTCTGTCTTAGAGACAGTGTGTTGGCCTCCACAGTATTCTGCAGCAAAGTGTTCCACAGATTCAGTACCCTTTGGTTGAAGAAATTCCTCCTCATCGCAGTTTTTTGTATTGTCCCTTTTGTCTGATACTGTGTCCTCGTCTTCTAGTTTTTCTTACTAGTGGAACAGTCCTCTCAACGACCAATCTATCCAGGCCTCTCAGTATTCTGTAAGTTTCAATAAGATCCACCCTCATCCTTCAAAACTCCAACCAGTACAGACCCAGAGTCCCCAACTGCTCCTTACGGCAGGCTCTCCATTCCAGCCATCATTCTTCTGAACCCACTCGGAACTCTTTCCAAGACGAACACATCCTGCCTGAGATACTGGGCCCAAAACTGCTGACAATACTCCTAATCGGGTCTGACAATAACATTATACAGGCACAGAAGTACATCACTGCTCTTGTGTTCTATCCTCTCAACATAAATGCTAACATTGCATTTGCCTTCCTAACTACTGACTGAACTTGCACGTTAATGTTAAGGTAATCTTTGGCTAGGACGCGTGCTTCTCATTTTCTCAGCATTTCTACATTTAGAAAATACTCTGTGCATCCATTCATCCTATCAAAGTGCATGACATCATACTGTAGCCCATTGCATTCAATCTGCTACTTATTTGCCCACCCGCTATCCTGCCCAAGACCTTATGTCGCCCCCTGATTCCTCAACACGACCTGTGCCTCCGCATAGCTTTGTATGATAATCAATTTCATTTTACATTTGCAAATTCTTGTCGAACTGAGAGATGAATAAGAAGAGTTGAGGGTAGAATAAAGGGCATTAGAGAGGTGGAGAGAATAAATAAAGTATATTGAGAGTAAAGGAAAGTACACGAGAAGAATAGATTGATATGTGAGGAGTTTGAAATAGTGCAACATGTCAGGAAGCTCACAGAGTGGATTGTTGACAATTGAAGAGTGGCTGGGAGGGAATGTAAAGAGTTGAAACCGAGAGGTTGTAAATGGTATGGAGAATGAAGGCGGAAACGTAGATGAAAGATAAGGAGGACATAACAGAATTGTGAATAAGGGAAAGTAGTGGAGGGTAATTTAAGGTGTGGAGAGAGAAGTCAGTGTAGAAAGTGAAGAGTATTATTTTGTCAGTTAAAGGGGTAAGATAGAGGAGCAGAATTATGCCACCGACATTCGAGTCTGCTCTGCCATTTAATCGTGGCTGGAATTTTCTCATCCCCATCCTGCAGCCTTCTATCCATAACCCCTGATCCCCTTATTGATCAAATATCTATCTATATATGTCTTAAGGACACAGTGAATTGGCACAGTGAAAGAGTTTCACAGATTCACCACCCTCGGGCTGAAGAAATTCCTCCTCATCTCTGTTTTAAACGTTTGTCCCATTATTCTGAGATGGTGTTATCCGGTTCTAGTTTTTCCTACAAGTGGAAACATCCTCTCCACGTCCACTCTCTCCTAGCGTGATCTTCTGAAGCCCTCTTGCTTCGTCAATACTGCCTGCCCCTCTGATGTTCTTTGTATCATCTGCAAACTTAGCAACAGTGCTTTCAGTACCTTCTTCCAGATCATTAATGTACATTCAAAAAAATTGGCAGCACTAGTTATAATGAGGGGGAATCATCAGATTAGGAAAGAACCAGCATGCATTAAATTCAAGGACAGTTTATCTGTTTTCAAAACACTGGAAACGACGTTTAATCTGGCGAATGCACGAGAAACAAGGTCATTGCGCTGTGAGAAGTCCAACGAGCGTTTCTAACGCCGTATCTCTGAGTCCAGGATGGCATTTAGCCTGACTGGTGCCAGTGTCATGAATGTCGGCAAACCCTTGCAGGACATTCTGAATGGGGAGTGATAACAGGCAGAGGTCGTGGGTTCCATTGGTACCAACGACAGAGATAAAAAATTGGACGAGGTCCTGCATTAAGAATTTACGGTTTTCGGAGCAGATTGAAAATATGACGTCAGAGGTTACTATCTCCGGATCCTTGACAGCGAGGATTGGATGAAGGAGGTATAGCAGATGAATGGCTGCTAGTGAGATGGTGCAGGCGACTAGGCCACTGATTCCGTTCCTGGGAAGGGCGCAACATTTAAATCTCGGATTAGTTGCACCTGAATCGGACTGTAATCTACTACTTTGCGGTGGGTTTGCTGATACTGCTCGATGGTGTGACAACTGGATTGGCTGGGGGAATGGGTCACAGTGCACAGGTTCAGTACGGAGTCACAGACAGATAAATTCAGAAATAAAAACAAGTCAGTCTGGATGGGAGAGCACAGATAAACTTGTCAGGGCACACAGGAATCCAAAACTGTACAGGTTAGTTTGATAGGCTATGATCAATGCACAGGGTAATCAATTACACATGCAAGTAATTACACTGGAACGAAGGAGGATGAGGTGCGACCTGACAGAGGTCTATAAAATTATGAGGGGCATCGACAGAGTGGACAATCAGATATTTTTTCCCCAGAGTAGAGGGGTCAATTACTAGGGAGCATAGCATTAAGGTGCGAGGGGCTAGGTTTAGAGGAGATATACAAGGCAAGTTTTTTTTTACACAGAGGGTAGTTGGTGCCTGGAGTTCGCAGCCAGAAGAGGGGGTGGAATCAGGGGCGGGAGTGACGTTAAAGGGGCATCTTGACAAATACATGAATAAGATTGGAATAGAGAGATACGGACCCAGGAAGTGTAAACGATTATGTTTGGACGGACAACATGGTCGCAACAGGTTAGGAGGGCCGAAGGGCCTGATGCTGTGGTACTTTTCATTCTTCTTTGTTCTTTTAACAGAGTCTATTTAAACAGTGTTCCATAATAACAGCTTGTTTACAGTGTCCTACAGTAATCAGTCTATTTGCACTCTTCCCCACAGAAAACTGTCGATTTAAACAGTGCCTACAGTGAACTGTCTATTTTAACAGTCTACTGCAGTAAACATAGATTACTTAAACAGCATCCCACGAATCTGTCTGAATCCTGTCTACTTACACAGTATCACAGGGAGGGGAATTAGTCAGGGTGGGTGCTTTTCACAGGGAGGGCTAATTAGCCAGGGTAGGAGCTGCTCACAGAGAGGGGGAATTAGTCAGGGTAGGTGCTATTCACATGGATTGTGAATTCGCAGGGTAAGGGCTGTTCACAGGGAGGGAAACAAGTCAGAGTAGGAGCTGCTCAGAGGGAGGGGACAATAATCAGTGCACGTGCTGTTCATATGGAAGGATAATTAGTTATTGACTATTCCAAATCAAAACAAACGATTTTACAAAGCTAGCCACGGGAGTGGCACCCACAGCCACCTGTGTAAAAACCTTGCCTCGTACATCTCTTAACCTTGCCACTCGCACCATAAACCAATGCCTCGTAATATTTGACCACTCTACCTGGGAAAAGCCTCTGTCTATCCACTCTAAATCTGTCCCTCATAATTTTGTAGACCTCTGTCAGGTCGCCCCTCAACCTCCTTCATTCCAGTGAGATTGCTAGCATGTGTAAATCATTACCCTGTGAGAACAAACCGAGTTTATTCAACCGTTCTTCATAGCTAATGCACTCCATACCAGGCAACATTCTGGTAAATCTCTTCTGCACCCTCTCTAAAGCCTCCACATCCTTCCGTTAGTGTGGAGACCAGAATTGAGCACGATACTCCAAGTGTGGCACAACTAAGGCTCTATACAGTTGCAATATGACGCGCCGAAATCTTATACTCAATGCCCCGGCCATTGAAGGCAAGCATGCCGTATACATTCTTGACTACCTTCTCCAACTGTGGTGCGCCTTTCAGTGACCACTGGACCTGTACAACAATATTTATCTGACTGCCAATACTCTTGAGGGTTCTACCATTCACTGTATATTCCATACCTGCATTAGCCCTTCCAAAATGCATTACCTCACATTTGTCCGGATTGATCTCCATCTACCATCTATCCACCCAAGTCTCCAAACTATCTAAATCCTGCTGAATTCTATCCGCAATTCTACGAACCATTGTGGCGTCTGCAAACTTACTAATCAGACCAGATTTTCCTCCAAGTCATTTTTGTGTACTACGAACAGCAAAGGAGCCAGCACTGATCCCTGCGGAACACCACGTCACAGCACTCCAATCAGAAAAGCGCGCTTCCATTGCTACACTCTTCCTTCTCTGACCTAGCCAGTTGTGTATCCAGCTTGTCACCTCACCCGTGATCCCGTGACCTCTCCTTTTGTACAATCTGCCATGAGGGACCTTGTCAAAGGCCTACTGAAGTCCATATAGATATCATCCACTCCCCTACCTGAATCAATCATCTTTGTAACCTCTCTGAAAAAACACTATCAAGTTTGTGAGGCATGACCTAGCCTCACAAAACCGTGCTGCATCTCGCAAATACGTCCATTTGTTTCCAAATGGGAGTAGATCCTGTCTCGAAGAATTCTCTCCAGCAAGTTCCCTACCACCGACGTAAGGCTCACCGGCCTGTAGTTCCCTGGATTATCCTTGCTACCCTTCTTAAACAAAGGAACTACATTGGCTATTCTCCAGTCCTCCGGGACATCACCTGAAGACAGTGAGGATCCAAACATTTATTCAATTTACTCACTTGCCTCCTTCAGTATTCTGGGGCAGATTCCATTAGGCCCTGGGCACTTATCTACCTTACTAATTTTCAAGATTCACAGAACCTCGTCTTTTTGGATCTCAATGTGACCCAGACTACCGATACACCTTTCTTCAGAATCAACGTCCACCAATACCTTTTCTCTTTGGTGAATAGTGATGCAAAGTATTAATTTAGTACGTCGTCCATTTTCTCTGGCTCCACACATAGATTCCCTTGCCTATCGATCAGTGGGCCAACCCGTTCCCTGGCTACCCTCGTGCTTTTATATGTACGTGTAAAAATCTTGGGGATTTTGCTGAACCCTATTTGCCAATTACTTTTCGTGACCCCCTTTTAGCCCTCCTGACTCCTTGCTTAAGTTCCTGCCTTATTTTCGTGTATTCCACAAGGGATTCGTCTGTTCCCAGCCTTCTAGCCCAGACAAGTGACTGCTTCTTTTTTTTGACGAGGCCTACAATACTTCTCCTTATCCAAGATTCACAAAATTTGCCTTATTTATCCGTCCTCCGCAAAGGAACATATCGGTCCTGAATTCCTTTCAACTAACATTTGAAAGCCTCCCACATGTCAGATGTTGATTTACCATCAAACATCCGTCTCCAGTCTGGGTTCTTCAGTTTCCGGCTTATATTGTTATAGTTAGCCTTCCCCGAATTTAGCACGTTCACCCTATACCATTCGTATCCTTCTCCAAAAGCACGTCAAAACTTATTGAATTGTGGTCACTGTTCCTGAAATGCTCCCCTACTGAAACTTCAATCACCTGTCCGGGCTCATTCCACAATACCAGGTTCAGTGCAGCCCCTTCCCTCGTTGGACTATCAATATATTGTTTTAAGAAGCCATCCTGGTTTCTCCTCACAAACTCTGCCCCGTCTAAGCTCCTAGCACTAAGTGAGTCCCAATCAATATTCGGGAAGTTGAAGTCTCCCATCAGAACAATTATGTATCTTACACTCCGTTCCAAAATCTATCTGCCTATTTGCTCTATCTCCCACTGGCTGTTGGGAGGTCAGTAGTAAACCCCCAACATTGTGGCTGCACCCTTCTTTTTCCTGATATCTACCCATATAGAATCGCTGCCCTCTGAGGTGTCCTCCCGAACCAGTAGCGCAACTCCGACACCACTTTTACATCCCCCTCTATCCGGCCTGAAACATCTAAATACTGGCACGTTTGGCTGCCAATCCTGTCCTTCCCTCAACCTGGTCCCTGTAATGGATACAACATGATAGTTACAGGCTCTAAATCAATCTGCCTTACCCGTTATACGTCTTGCATTGGAACATATGCACCAGTCCACCATTCACTCTGTTTGCAGCAACATCTCCCTGCCTGCTCTTTCCCAAAGCCATACTGGCTCTATTCCCCAGTTTTCCTTCAATGTTTTCAGCTTCTGACCTATTGCTCCGATACCATCCCCCCTCCCCCTCCTCCTCCCCCCCCCCCCCACCCCCCCCCCCCCCCCACCCGCCATACTAGTTTTTGTTCTAGGGCACTGTTTAAATAGACTGTTTACTTTAGGACATTGTTTATGTAGTCTCTGTTTACTGTTGCACACTGTTCAACAGATTGTTTACTGTAGGGCACAGTTTAAATAGGATGTTTACTTTAGGGCACTGTTCTCTAAGATGTTTAAAATGCAGCCATGCAGGGCAGCACGGTAGCACAATGGGTTAGCACTGCTGCCTGTCCCCTCTCCACGTTTGATCCCATGTTTTATCTCTCTGCGTTTGGTCCCATGTTTGATCCCGGCTCTGGGTCACTCTCCGTGTGGACTTTCTACCCGAGTTTGCGTTGGTTTCACAACCCAAAGATGTGCAGAGTAGGTGTTATGGTCATGCAAAATGTATTGAATAATTGTTTTTAGAAAGAATTCTGCCATACTCGACCTCTAAGATTTTTAAAATTTAGTCATTCTCGACCTCAAAGATGTTTAAAATATACCCATGCGAGGCCTTGAAAATGGTTGAAATGTAGCCATGTTCGGCCTTGATGATGTTTAGAATTTTGTCATTCTCTGCCTCGAAGATGTTTAAAATTTAGCCATACTTGGACTCGAAGATGTTTAAAATTTAGCCATACTTGGACTCGAAGATGTTTAAAATTTAGCCATACTTGGACTCGAAGATGTTTAAAATTTAGCCATACTTGGACTCGAAGATGTTTAAAATTTAGCCATACTTGGACTCGAAGATGGTTAAAATTTAGCCATACTTGGACTCGAAGATTTTTTAAATTTAGCTATGAGCAGTCTCTAATGTTGCTCATTCTGGGAGAATGTGCTTTACACTCAATTTGGCTCTGTTTTATTGCTTAGCTCCAGAGACGCCAGGTATCGTTAAGATACCGCCACAAGATTCAAGTTCAAATTCAGACCAATAACTCAATACACCAGTTAGTAAGTTCAAACAAGGCACGTTTATTATAATAAAGTTATCTACTACTTATGCATATAAAAGTACAAGACTAGGCTATTCCTACCACTAGCAGGCCAATACTTATCTGAAATAAGGGGACTGCCGGATCAGGGAACAATGGCCTCTTGCTTTGTCCTGGATCCGCAGGCTTCCAGTCGGTGTGGACTAAACGGGTCAGGAGTGTCTACTCTCGTAGCGTGCGTTGTATGACACTTACATGATGGCGGCTGCTGACCAGGCCTTTCCTTCTCAAGGTTCTTCTACTGCAAAGGTGTTCTGCAGGGAGGGCAGGCTGGTCAAGAAGAACAAATCGGTCCTGGGACCTGACTTCTATGGTTCCCAGGGGCTTTGCATCCTTCTGAGCGGACCCACTATAAACCTGTAATCGATTGGGTCTCTGCCCAATCGATTGATTTGAATTTCCCCAATAACGGGGCCGTTCCTCAATCACCGGGTCATTCCTTACACCTTATTGGTGGCCTTTGTCTTAGACTACTGGTGCTGAAATGTCTGGCCTTCCATAAACTGTTTAACTGTTGTGTCCATTGTCCCTGGGAATCACCGTAAATCGCTTCATTAATATGCACAGCTTGTTAGTTACAATTCTGTCAGGTTTCTGTGGCAGCTAGAATACAGGGGATTCTGCAGACTGCTGGTTTCTTTGCCAATGTCCATTTTACCCTGCAATCTTTGCATTCTTCCATTTTGTGTGAGGAAGTGGCCAACACAGGTGGATACATTCCCTCCTTGTGATCCTAACACGAAAGCGTGAAGGATCACCCAAGTACGCTGTCTCTGTTCCCTGACCTCAGCGAATTCCATGGCCTCTGCACTTTCCTCAACTCTGCAGAACATTTTTAACCACAATCTCTACTTGGCGCTATGTCAAAGGGGACATGCATTACCAAAATCAACAACGGGAACCTCTAACCATCCTTAAATAAAGTACACTCATTTACATTCAATCATGCTAAACTTCCTATCAATACAAAATTACAGCAGCATTCATGGCACATTTCTCTGACTCGGCAGTCGAACTCAGAGGTACAAAACATTTAAAGTTCCTTTATATACGTGGCATGGCAAAAACGAAAATAAAATCCTTCATTCACATTAAAAGGGGCTCGGGGGACTGATGGAAACCGAAGATAGGGGATCTCATTCTATATATTTAAGGGCAGCACGGTAGCATTGTGGATAGCACAATCGCTTCACAGCTCCAGACTCCCAGGTTCGATTCTGGCTTGGGTCACTGTCTGTGCGGAGTCTGCACATTCTTCCCGTGTGTGCGTGGGTTTCCTCCGGGTGCTCCGGTTTCCTCCCACAGTCCAAAGATGTGCAGGTTAGGTGGATTGGTCATGATAAATTGCCCTTAGTGTCCAAAATTGCCCTTAGTGTTGGGTGTGGTTACTGGGTTATGGGGATAGGGTGGAAGTGTTGACCTTGGGTAGGGTTCATTCCAAGATCCGGTGCAGACTCGATGGGCTGAATGGCCTCCTGCACTGTAAATTCTATGTTAAAAAACACCGCCTAGGTACGAGAGTGGTATGCTCTCCTTCGCCATTTCCTCATCCTAAGGGTCTGAACTAGGATACAGTCAATCGCTAGTGCCAAAAGCGATTCTATCACATATCAAGTCATGAATCTGGTACATCAGGTCAGGGTAGTGTTGCCGTCTGGGATTGGAGTGGTCTGTGTCTGGGAAACATTAACGGCCGGGGTGGGGGTAAGGGGATTAAGCGATGAAGAAAAATACAATCGCAGCCGTCATCTTCCTTCTCTCTTCTCTTCCTTCTGTTTTCTTTCACCTTGATCTTGCTCTGATCATGCTTGGTCCCTCCTTCGAACGTCCGAAAGCTAAGGGGTCAAGCATTGTATCTGTTAGTGTTCTGCTTAATACCTCGACTGATCGTATATCTGTCCTCTTGTGCCAATTATCCCTTAATGATTAGTCAAGTCACTTCCTGTGACTCCCGTCATTTTTTTTTGAAAACGAAATTTTGGACCAGGCATATACTGAAAATACTGTACCACTGCGAGCCGTCTCGCAGGCTTTGCAATTTACCATCCCACTGTTTCGGATGTAAATAGCATTTGGAAAGGCAACCGAAGGGCTACCTAAACAAAGGAAACAAAAACAAACATTTTCGAATTAAGACTTTCGAATGAGTTGCGTATGGGCCGCAACGGGTAAGATTTGAGTGTAATCCACAGGTAGGGCGTGCAGTGCTGTACCCGAGCTTAGTTGACCAGTTGGGTGGTTTTTAGACAGGGCGGGTCCTCAATGCCGTTTCTCCACTGCCTGAGTGACCTTAAACGAACGGGCAAGAATGTAGTCATCATGGGGGTTGCTTCTTCTGTCCTCCAAACAGAAGAGCAGTTATGAAACCAGTTGATTCAAGGGAGAAGTCTTTAGCTGGGCTTCTGACATTTCAGCTGATCTGGTCTCGGGAACAAAACATCTTCACGACAGAAGAACTGTGACGAAATGTGAGATGGTCTCAAACTTTTCAGCTGAAAGTCTTGAGGCCAATCCTCCTAGTCTGAACTGATCCAAAAAGAAACATAAAACAAACAAACATGAAACAAACATACTGCAGGTTCCATCAGAAAAGGACACCGTTTACCTCTCAAGCTGTTCCTCTTTTTAGATCATCTGGACACCTCAATTGTCTTCATTCTCTGCGAACAGGGGCGCAAAGGGGTTGCCGTGTCAGGAGTCAGACTTAAAGTCATCCGCTTCTCCCGGATCCCAGACACTTGTATGGATCAGGCATGCTATGGGTGCATTGTGTTACCGACGGTCTCTCTCGTCATTCCGGACGAGCCTATAAGAGTTGTCTCGGTGCCAAATGGTCGTGTCCAAATTTGTGTGATCATTATCGGGGTCGTCATAGTTGGGCAGTGGGTCCTAAAAGGAATTCAGAACCTTTCATGGGGCGTCCGGTCATGAGTGTGTGTGGGGTGAAACCTGTTGATGCTGAAACAGTATTTCTTAAAAACATAAGTGGCCCCAAAACAGATCCTTGCGGTACACCACTAGTAACTGAACTCCAGGATGAACATTTGCCATCAACCACCACCCTCTGTTTTCTTTCATCTGGTCAATTACTGATCCAAACCGTTAATTCACCTTCAATCCCATACTTCCTTATTTCCTGCAAAAGCCTACCGTGGGGAACCTTATCAAACGCATTACTGAAATCCATACACACCACATCAACCGCTTTATCCTCATCCACCTGTTTGGTCACCTTCTCAAAAAAGTCCATAAGGTTTGTGAGGCATGACCTAACCTTCACAAAACCGTGTTGACTATCGCTAATCAACTTGATATTTTCAAGAAGATTATCAACCCTATCTCTTATAACCTTTTCCAACATTTTACCCACAACCGAAGTAAGGCTCAAAGGTCTATAATTATCAGGGTTGTCTCACCTCCCCTTCTTGAACAAGGGAACAACATTTGCTATCTCCTAGTCTTCTGGCACTATTCCTGTCATCAAAGACAACATAAGGATCAAGGACAAAGGCTCTGCAATCTCCTCCCTGGCTTCCCAGAGAACCCTAGGATAAATCCCATCTGGCCCAGGGGACTTATCTATTTTTACATTTTCCTAAATTGCTAACACCTCCTCCTTGTGAACCTCAATTACATCTAGCCTGGTCGACTTAACCTGACTATTCTCCTCGACAACGTTGTCTTACTCCAGTGTAAATCCTGATGAAAAATATCCATTTAACGCTTCCCCTATCTCCTTTAATTCCACACACAACTTTCCAATAATATCCTTGATTGGCCCCAATCTTACTCTAGTCATTCTTTTGTTCCTGATATACCTATAGAAAGCCTTTGGGTTTTCCTTGTTCCATTCTGCCAACGACTTTTCGTGTCCACTCCTCGCTCTTCTTAACTCTCCCTTTAGGTCCGTCCTGGCTAACTTGTAACTTTCAAGTGCCCTAACAGCCTTCGTGATGCGCATCTCATGGCCACACACCATCTGCACTTTCATTGAATTGAATCCCCTTTGGTTTGTGAAGACAGGTTTATAATGGGCCGCCGGTACCCCATGGGGTACATTAATCGCGTTGGTCACCCACTGGACCTGTGACATATCTAAGATGGCAGTGAACCGCGCTGCCCGGGAATCCGGCTGGGCTCGGTGCTGATTGACGATGTGCTGTTCAGGCATCGAGAGCCTCCGTGACAGTGCGGATGGACCTGTGTACCGAGACCTGTGAGATCCCTGACAGGTCCAAAGTGCTCACCTACCTCCTTGGCAGCATGGGTTGGTACCTGGGACTTCGATTTTGTGGCCATTTCAGAGACATGGATAGAGCAGGGACAGGAATGGTTGTTGCAGGTTCCGGGGTTTAGGTGTTTTAGTAAGCTCAGAGAAGGGGGCAAAAGAGGGGGAGGTGTGGCGCTGCTAGTCAAGGACAGTATTACGGTGGCGGAAAGGATGCTAGATGGGGACTTCTTCTGAGGTAGTATGGGCTGAGGTTAGAAACAGGAAAGGAGAGGTCACCCTGTTGGGAGTTTTCTATAGGCCACCTAATAGTTCTAGGGATGTAGAGGAAAGGATGGCGAAGATGATTCTGGAAAAGAGCGAAAGTAACAGGGTAGTTGTTATGGGAGACATTAACTTTCCAAATATTGACTGGAAAAGATATAGTTCGAGTACATTGGATGGGTCATTCTTTGTACAATGTGTGCAGGAGGGTTTCCTGACACAATATGTTGACAGGCCAACAAGAGGCGAGGCCACATTGGATTTGGTTTTGGGTAATGAACCAGGCCAGGTGTTAGACCTGGAGGTAGGTGAGCACTTTGGAAACAGTGACCACAATTCGGTGACCTTTACGTTAGTGATGGAAAGGGATAAGTATACCCCGCAGGGCAAGAGTTATAGCTGGGGGAAGGGCAATTATGATGCCATTAGACATGACTTAGGATGTGTTGGTTGGAGAAGTAGGCTGCAAGGGTTGGGCACACTGGATATGTGGAGCTTGTTCAAGGAACAGCTATTGCATGTTCTTGACAAGTACGTACCAGTCAGGCAGGGAGGAAGGGGTCGAGCGAGGGAACCGTGGTTTACCAAAGAAGTGGAATCTCTTGTTAAGAGGAAGAAGGAGGCCTATGTGAAGATGAGGCGTGAAGTTTCAGTTGGGGCGCTTGATATTTACAAGGAAGCGAGGAAGGATCTAAAGAGAGAGCTGAGACGAGCAAGGAGGGGACATGAGAAGTCTTTGGCAGGTAGGATCAAGGAAAACCCAAAGCTTTCTATAGGTATGTCAGGAATAAAAGAATGACTAGGGTAAAAGTAGGGCCAGTCAAGGACAGTGGTGGGAAATTGTGTGTGGAGGCTGAGGAGATAAGCGAGATACTAAATGAATACTTTTCGTCAGTATTCACTCAAGAAAAAGATAATATTGTGGAGGAGAATGCTGAGACCCAGGCTATTAGAATAGATGGCATTGTGGTGCGTAGGGAAGAAGTGTTGGCAATTCTGGACAAGGTGAAAATAGATAAGTCCCCGGGGCCGGATGGGATTTATCCTAAGGTTCTCTGGGAAGCCAGGGAAGAGATTGCTGAGCCTTTGGCTTTGATTTTTAGGTCATCATTGGCTACAGGAATAGTGCCAGAGGACTGGAGGATAGCAAATGTGGTCCCTTTGTTCAAGAAGGGGAGTAGAGATAACCCCGGTAACTATAGGCCGGTGAGCCTAACGTCTGTGGTGGGTAAAGTCTTGGAGAGGATTATAAAAGATACGATTTATAATCATCTAGATAGGAATAATATGATTAGGGACAGTCAGCATGGTTTTGTGAAGGGTAGGTCATGCCTCACAAACCTTATCGAGTTCTTTGAGAAGGTAACTGAACAGGTAGACGAGGGTAGAGCAGTTGATGTGGTGTATATGGATTTCAGTAAAGCGTTGGATACGGTTCCCCACGGTCGTCTATTGCAGAAAATACGGAGGCTGGGGATTGAGGGTAATTTAGAGATGTGGATCAGAAATTGGCTAGTTGAAAGAAGACAGAGAGTGGTAGTTGATGGAAAATGTTCAGAATGGAGTTCAGTTACGAGTGGCGTACCACAAGGATCTGTTCTGGGGCCGTTGCTGTTTGTCATTATTATAAATGACCTAGAGGAGGGTGCAGAAGGATGGGTGAGTAAATTTGCAGACGACACTTAAGTCGGTGGAGTTGTAGACAGTGCGGAAGGATGTTACAGGTTACAGAGGGACATAGATAAGCTGCAGAGCTGGGCTGAGAGGTGGCAAATGGAGTTTAATGTGGAGAAGTGTGAGGTGATTCACTTTGGAAAGAATAACAGAAATGCGGAATATTTGGCTAATGGTAAAATTCTTGGTAGTGTGGTTGAGCAGAGGGATCTCGGTGTCCAAGTACATAGATCCCTGAAAGTTGCCACCCAGGTTGATAGGGTTGCGAAGAAGGCCTATGGTGTGTTGGCCTTTATTGTTAGAGGGATTGAGTTCCGGAGCCATGAGGTCATGTTGCAGTTGTACAAAACTCTAGTACGGCCGCATTTGGAGTATTGCGTACAGTTCTGGATAGGACGTGGAAGCTTTGGAACGGGTGCAGAGGAGATTTACCAGGATGTTGCCTGGTATGGAGGGAAAATCTTATGAGGAAAGGCTGATGGACTTGAGGTTGTTTTCGTTAGAGAGAAGAAGGTTAAGAGGTGACTTAATAGAGGCATACAAAATGATCAGAGGGTTAGATAGGGTGGACAGCGAGAGCCTTCTCTCGCGGATGGAGGTGGCTAGCACGAGGGGACATAGCCTTAAATTGAGGGGTAATAGATATAGGACAGAGGTCAGAGGTGGGTTTTTTACGCAAAGAGTGGTGAGGCCGTGGAATGCCCTACCTGCAACAGTAATGAACACGCCAACATTGAGGGCATTTAAAAATTTATTGGGTAAGCATATGGATGATAAGGGCATAGTGTAGGTTAGATGGCCTTTAGATTTTTTCCATGTCGGTGCAACATCGAGGGCCGAAGGGCCTGTACTGCGCTGTATCGTTCTATGTTCTATGTAGGTCCGCACTCGGTGCCTGGAATGACCACGTGGCATAAACTTTCAGGACGACCGTCACCTTGAAGGCCACGGGGAGCACGTGCCCTCCCACATAAACCCGCCATGCCCGGTCCCCATTATCAAGGAGATATGTCCAATATCCCCCAGCTCAGCGAGACTCGAACGGCATGCCCGGTACGGCAGGTCGTCGAATCACAGGCGCTACGGAACAAACAAGGCCTCATGTGGTGCCTCCTTCCCACCTCCTCCTCGACCTTTTGGGCGGCCGGCTCTCCATCCTCACCGTCTGGCTCTTATTACTCTGCGGCTAGCTCCTGTTCTGCTTGGGCCATCTCCAGCAGTTCCAGCCTTTAGAGACTCAGTGCATCCCCCTGGACTTCGGCGGCCAGGATAAAGGCCAGCATGCCACTTGGAATCCCAAATCCATTGTCTGCAGGGAGTGAAAGACAGCGATATTAATATGGTGCGTACTTCCGGCCCAACCTGGCCCACTGGGCTGCATAATGGCCCCGGTCTGCATTGCAGCTCCTTTCCCCACATGTCACCCCACTACCAATTCCCACGCCAACCACCCGCAGTACCCCTGGCACATTGCCCTTCGCATCCCTGGCTCATTCCATGACCGCACACGGTGGGGATCTCCCTGCTACCAGGCGTCCTGTTGGCTGGCACTACTTATGCTATGTGTGACATTCCGCTGTATCCATCCGGCGCCCTCAAGCGGCTACTGTGTCCCTTGGGTTGGTCGTGTGCTCCCCCATCGGTGGGCTGCTGCCGGTTTTCGGGGGACGTTGGCAGAGTGTGCTCTGGCGTGGTGGGGTGGGTGACGTGCTGGTTTGGTGGGCTGCAGGGAAGAGGGTGCGGCGCTAGGGTGACGGGTGTAGGGTGCGGAACTGGGATGTAAGGGGGGGAGGGTGTGGTGCTGCCGTGCGGAGGCTGGATGGTGCAGCGCTGCGGAATGGCTTTGGAGGGTGCGATATTTTGTTTGGGGTGGACTCTGCGATTATAGAGTGTGCGGGAGGACGGTGTGATTCAGGGCTGCAGGGTTTTTTGGCGTGATATTGGTATGCATATTTGGTGGGTGTAGTGCTGGTCTCTGGAGGCAATGGGTGCGCTACTGGGATGTGGGGGTGGAGGGTGCGATACTGGAGTGTGGGGATGAAGGGTACGAAACTGGGGTGTGGGGGTCAAGAATACTAGACTGGCTTGTGGGTGAAGGTTGCGTGACTGTGGAGTGAGGGCGGCGGTTCCAATACCGAAGTGCTGATTGTGGGCTTGTTCGGTGTGGTTTGGTTTGGAGTTTGCGTGACTGGAGTGCTTGTGTAGTGTGGTGGGAAGCAAAATGGTCTGAATCAATCTGCACTGCCAGTGACACCCCTAGCCAGCCGCGCGGGTGGCCCTATCAGCCTACTTTGCCAGTGCCCCTACCCCTGCCAGTGTTCCCATCACCCAGCAGGTGCCTCTCCCCAGCGAGCCCTTCCATCGCCCCCCTGCCAGCTCGGCCAGTGTCCTCCGCAATCAGCCCTGCCAGTGTCCCCATCATTGCCAGTGACAAGCCCCAGCCATGCCAGTGCCCCCACACAACCATCCCTTCCATTGCCTCCCTAGACAGCTAGACATGCCAGTGCACCTGCTCTCCAGCCAGATCTGCCAGTGCCCCCCCCCCCCCCCCCCCAGCCAGCGCTGCCCGTGCCTCTGCATTTCCAAACTGTTGTGTCAGTCTGTAAGCGGTGTCTGCGATTGACAGATCAGTCAGTCAGTAAGTGCTCCGAGTTCCCTCATTGGCTCACAGGTTGAGTCGTCGTTTCGGCCTTCTGGTTGGTGACACGGTGTGGTCAGTAATTACACAGCCCTCTGATTGACTGAGGCGACATTTAGCCTGAAGATGGAGCCCCAGTATTGCTGAAAGGCCGTCCATCACCGGCTGGAGCTCCTGATTGGCTTTGTCAGTTTAATGCATTGATTGATTTAATAATTGTTGAAACACGATATTTCACTGCGATCTGTATCTGCTCCCTGAACCGGGACTGAGTCACCACATCAATAAATGTGTTTGTGCAGCAATATAAATCCCGCAGCATAAATCCGACTAGATTTAAGTTATATTAAGGAAGGGTGAGCGAATAAAAATATGCCAAATCCAAATAGAAACATTTAAGAACCGATATCGTCCAGAGGAGAATCAAAGTTACAGAGATGATGACGAGTAAATTCATTGACTTCCTTCTGCTCTTCATCTCTGGGTCTGTGCGATTGTCTCCCTGAATCTGAGCCCTCAGTGCCTTCCGGACTCGACTGCTGAGTAAAATGTGTCTGACTGTCAGAGCGTTGGTCAACAGGATTGAGAAGAATGGAATCAATGGGGTTAAAACCTGATCGAACGACTTCCGGTGGCGGTTATGAAGGAGAAAGTCGCTCATTTGGTCGCTTCCACACGGGTCGGTCTTTTGGACCTTTCCCCCGATTTGTTATCGGACTTGATTTGAAAATGTGACGACAGAGGCAATTGTGCACTGAATTCCCACATGGGAGTGCTTCGCCAGGCAGAAGCAGGGCTGCTTAGACCAGATTAAAGAGGCAATTTTGCGGCTGCAACTTAGATCGGATGCCCAAGATAGGGCGATCCAGAAAGTAGACAAGGCGCAGGCTGAGCAGGAGGAACATCAAACAGCACCGGAGTTGGAGGTGGGGATGTTAAGAAACCAGCAGGAAAGGCTCCTGGAGAAGTTGGAGCGGCTGGACAACCGGTTCGGCCGGCAAAGCCTGAGGATCATTGGGCTCCCGGAGGGAATCAAAGGAGCGGGCATGGGGGCGTATATAGCGGCCATTTTCGAGAAGCTGATGCATTCTCCCGACCTTTGGAGGTGGACAGGGCTCACAGAGCGCTTGCGAGGAATTCGCACACGAATGGGAGACCCTCCGAGGGCAGAGGTGGTGAGATCCCACAGATATCTGGCTGAGGAGTGTGTTATACAGTGGGTCAAGCAGACACGGAGCTCCAAGTGGGCCAGCAGTATTCTACAGATCTATCAAGACCTGAGTGCAGAGGTGGCCAGGAGAAGAGCGGGATTCAATCAGATCAGGTCGACAATTACACGCAAAAGGTGAAGTTCTGGCTGTTGTACCCGTCCCGCCTCGAGGTCACATAAGTGGAACAACATTTCTATTTCGAGTCGCCAGAGGAAGCGCTGGACTTCGCGAAAAGGAATGGACTGGTATCGGACTAAGAACTTAGTACGTGGAATTTGGCTGTAGCGTTTATGTTTTGCAAAGAAAACGTTTCTTGTTTCTTGTGGGTTTTTTTCTGGACACGATTTGTAATGCCTGCTGTAAGGATCTGGGACCAGTTGCAGAGCTGAGTGAGGTCAAAGTTTGTATTTGCACTCTTGGGGAATGGAGGTGTGTTTGTTCAGATGCTGGATCTTTTGCTTCAGCTATTCCTTTATTTGAGTTCAACTAGGGTTTTTTTCATCTCTGTCAGACAGTTGTGTTGGGATTGTTTTTCATTTGAATATGTATGTATGAGAGGGGGGTGGGAGAGGGACAATAGGTGGGAGATTGTCTGGCGCCAGGGGCGAGGACCACCAATCTAGATGGACAGGCTAGCGTAGTGGGGGGTGAACAGACGGTCGGCTTATCAAAGGGGTTGATTTATTTAGTGTTGTCACTGGGGGAGGGGGAGGGGGAACATTGTTCTGCTGACGAGGTAGGGACTTTTGCTGAAGGACAGAGAGGAGGCCGGGGGCGGAGGCTGTCTGGGGGAAGGCTACTGGATGTGCGGGTCGCGCGATGGTGACTGGCCAAAGAGAGGGGATGGCTCATCGGCGAAGGGCGGGTGAGGGGGGGGGGGGGGGCGGTGAGCTCTCCAACTAGACTGAGCACCTGTAGTGTAAGAAGGCTCAATGGGCCATTCAAGAGTGCATGCGTGTTCGCGCATCTGAGAGGACTGATGGTGGACATGGTAATTCTGCAGACGCACCTTACAGTACCTGATCAGACTAGGTTAAGGAAAGGTGGGGTCAGTTTTCCACTCGGGACGGGACTCAAAGACCAGAGGGGTCGCGACCCTGATCAACAACCGCGTGGGGGTGTTTGAGGGGGGTAGAATACTTTAAGATGGAGGAGGCCGGTGCATTATGGTCAGTGGGAAATTGGAGGAGGTGTTGGTAGTATTAGTAAATGTACATGCGCCAAACTGGGGCGATATGGTGTTTATAAAGAGGATGCTGGGTAAGATACCGGACCTGGATTCGGATAAGCTGGTCATGGGAGGGGACTTCAATACAGTTATTGACCCTGGTTTAGACCGGTCAAGCTCAAAAACGGACAGGGTGCCAGCAATGGCTAAGGACGGAAAAGGGTTCATGTAGCAGATGGGGTGGGGGGAGGGGGGCGGGCAGGGTGGACCCATGGAGATTTGGGCAGCCAAGTGTAAAGGAGTTCTCCTTCTACTCACACGTGCAGAAATTTTTACTCCCGGTTCGATTTCTGCACTCTGAGCAGGGCTTTACTCACGGGGGTAGTGGACACGGGGTACTCGGCGATTACAATATCAGGCCATGCCCCGGTTGACCTGCAGGTTAGTAAAGACTGTAATTAGTGCCCGCACTGGAGGTTAGACATTGGGGCTGTTCGCGGACGAGGAGGTGTGCAGGCGGTTGAGGAAATGTATTCAGAATTACCTGGAGGTCAATAACACGGGGGAAGTTTCAGCAGCGGTGTTCTGGGAGGCCTGGAAGGCGGTGGTTAGAGGGGAGCTGATCTCAAAACGGGCTCACGGGGAGAAGGTAAACAGGACAGAGGCGGACAGACTGGTAAAGGAGATACTACAGTTCGACAGAAGGTATGTGCAGACCCGAAAGGCAGGGCGTCGAAGGGAATGGTGGATGCTACAGGCAGAGTTCGGCTTGTTAACTACAGGGAGGGCGGTAGAGCAGCTGAGAAAGGCGAGGGCGGCGATCAATGAGCATGGAGAAAAGGCCAGCAGAATGCTTCAACAGTAGCCTAGAAAGAGGGAGGCAGCCAAGGATTTAGGGAAAGTAAAGAATGGAGATGGGAACCTGGTGGGAGACTCGGCAGGGGTGAATAAGGCGTTTAAGGATTTTTACAGTAGGCTGGATGAGTCGGAACCTCCACCAGGGCCAGAGGTATTGAGGCACTTCATCGGGAGGCTGTATTTCCCTAACGTGGAGGAGAGCTGAAAGGGCTGGGCTCTCCGATCAGGATCGTAGAGATAGTGGAGGGTGTGAAGGCCAAGCAGTCGGGTAAAGCCCCGGGGCAGGACGGGTACCCAACGGAGATCTACAAAACGTTATTTGGTATATTGGGGCCGTAGTGGATGAGGATATTGAATGAGGCAAGGGAGATAGAGGTGCTTCCCCCGACGATGTCACAGGCCACGATCTCGCTGATTCTAAAGCGGGATCAGGATCCGGAGCTGTGTGGGTCCTTCAGGCTGATATCTCTATTGAATGTGGACGCCAAACTGTTGGCCAGGACTTTGGCGTCTAGGATTGAAGATTGTATTCCGGACGTGATTGAGGGGGAACAGGGAACGGTCGTTCAGGGAAGGCAGTTGGTGTCCAATGTCAGAATGTTGCTAAATGCAATCATGATGCCCGCAGAAGGTAGGGGGTGGAGGTAGTGGTTGCAATAGACGCAGAAAAGTATTTTGATCGAGTAGACTGGAAATATTTGTGGGAGGATCTGGGACAGTTCGGATTTGGACGGGGCATTATTGACTGGGTCAGTTTGCTGTATTAGGCTACTGTGGCGAGCGCAACGATGAACAGGACGACATCACGTAATTTTAGGCTACGCTGGGGGACGAGGCAGGGTATCGCCTCTCCCCACTGTTTATCTCGCTAACTATAGAGCCGCTGGCATTTGCGCTGAGAGCCTCAAGGGGCTGGAAGTGGTTGGTCAGGGGGGTGGGAGTGGAACACAAAGTATCACTTTACGCAGAGGACCTGCTCCTTTATGTGTCGAACCCAGTAGGGAGGATGGAAGAAATTATGAGGATCCTGGGGGAATTTGGCCGGTTGTCGGGGTACAAAATAAATATGGGGAAAAGCGAAATGTTTGTGACCCATGCAAGTGGGCAGATGAGGCGATTGGGGGAACTGCCGTTTACACTGGAAGGGGGACGTTTCAGGTATCTAGGCATCCAATGGGCGAGGAATTGGGAACGGTTACACAATCTTCATCTTCCCCGTCTGATGGACCAAATGAAGGACGATTTGCGGAGGTGGGACGCGCTTCTGCTGTCACTAGCTGGGAGGGTCCAGACGGTAAAGACTATGGTCCTTCCAAGATTCCTGTTTTTGTTCCAGTGTCTCCCCATCTTTATTCTGCCCTGTTTCTTTAAATGGGTTAACAAAGTTATAACAGGTTTTGTGTGGCCTGGCAAGACCCCGTTAGTAAAAAGTGGGATGATTGAGCGGAGCTGGGTAGAGGGTGGGCTGGAGCTGCAATACTTCAGCAACTAATATTGGGCGACGAATATAGCCATGATCAGGAAGTGGATGGTGGGAGAAGGGTCGGTATGGAGGCGATTTCATGTAAGGGCACCAGTTTGGGGACGCTGATATTGGCGCTTCTGCCTTTCCCACCGGCACGGTACTCACTGCCCCGTGGTTGTGATAGCCCTGAGAGCCTGGGGACAATGGAGGAAGCATGTGGGAGCGGATGGAGCTTCGGTCTGGTCCCCAGTTCGAAACCACCGGTTTTCCCCGGGGAAAGATGGAAGGAGGATTTCGGAGAAGGCAGAGGGCAGGAATTGAGATGATGGGGGATATGTTTGTAGAAGGGAGCTTTCCTAACTTGAGGGAGCTGGAGGAGAACAAGATTGGCGAGGGGAAACGAATTTAGGTACCTCCAGGTGCCGGATTTCCGCCGTAGGCATGTTTCAACCATCCCGCTCCTACACAAATGGGATAGGGTAGTTTCTAGAGTGGGGGTGGGATAAGGGAAAGTCACCGACATCAATAAGGAACTCGAGGGGTCAAAGGACACGCAAATTGAGGGGTTGAAGTGCAAATGGGAAGAAGAGTTAGGAGGAAAGTTAGAGGAAGGTCTCTGGGCTGATGCGTTGAGTAGAATAAAAATGCCTACAAAATGTGCAATGCTCAGCCTGATACAGTTCAAGGTCCTTCACCGGGCTGACATGATAGTGGGCCGGATAAGCAGATACTTTGGTGTAGAAGGCAGCTGTGTAAGGTGTGCGGGGTGGCGAACGAACCATGTCCATATGTTCTGGAGATGCCCAAAGCTCAGAGGATTCTGGCAGGGGTGTGCAGACGTCATGTCCACGGTGTTAAAAACAAGGGTGGCGCTCGGTCCAGAGCTGGCAATTTTTGGGGTGCCGGGAGACCCTGGAATCCAGGAGGAGAAAGAGGCAGGCGCTCTGGCCTTTTCTTCCGTGGTAGCCCGGAGGCGGATACTATTAGCTTGAAGTGACTGAAAGCCCTCGAAGTCGGAGATCTGGCGATCTGATATGGCCAGCATTCTCTGTATGGAGAAATTAAAGTTCGCCTTGAAAGGTCACTATTAGGGTTCGCCCGGAGTTGGCAACCGTTCGTCTACGTATTTGCAGAACATTAATCGTCAACAGAAGGTGGGGGCGGGGGTAGTTTAGTCTAGCGTAGGGGGCTAATAAAGCTGGGACCTGCAAGGGAAGCAGCAGGCTTTGTTTTTGCACGATGTTGATAGACTTGGATATAATGTTTATTTTGCCGCCGTTGTAAAACCAAAAAATACCTCAATAAAATGATTGTTAAAAAAAACCTGATCGAACCAAATACATACAACCCACCCGGGGTCAGTGACAACGCTGCTCTTTGAAAGACAGAACCACTGGGCATTGCGATTAGTCATGCATGTCCATATAAAAAGTGCACCGTGATTTTATTTTGCACAGAACTGCAGGCCGCTTGACAGGACCACAGCAGCAGTTTTCTTGGTACAACATTAATCATTCAGTTTCTCGCAGTGCCCCCCCCCCCCGCACCCCCCACTCGCCGGCAACTGACAGTGTTTCCTGACTTCACCTTGCCCTGATTGTGGCCTCCAGCAAGTTCTACCAGTTGCACCCATACAGGCCTACCAGTGCCCCGACCAGCGATGCCAGTGAAACGCACAGCTGACCCTGCCAGTTTACGCCCCAGCCAGCCCAGCGAATGCCACTACCAGCCTTCCTTGCCAGTGTCCCTCCCCCCAGCCAACCCTGTGCTCCTCCACAGCAAACCCTGCCAGTGTCCCCATGCCATCCGTGTTAGTGCCTCTAGGTCCCACCTCCTGTCAGTCTGAAAACGGAACCTGCAATTGTCTGCACATGTGTAAGTCAGAGTTCCGAGTTCCCTGATTGGCTCATCCTGCTGTGAGTTGGCGGTTCGTGCTCCAGATTGGCGACACTGCGTTGTCCGTCAGTACAAGAGACCTCTGATTGGCGGAGGCGACATTTAGATTGACGAATAAGTTCTTCATTGGTTGAGAGGCTATCGGACAGCGGCTGGAGCTTCTTATTGGCTAAGGGTCTGTCAGTCAGTTTTATTTATAATTTAATTTAATAATTGATCACTGGATATTTCACCGCGATTTTATCTTCTGCCAGTACCGAGACTGTCATCTCATCAATAAATGTGTTTGTGCAGCAATTTAAATCCCGCAGCATAAATGTGACTTGTTTTAATTTATATTGAGGACAGGTGATTTAATAAAAAATTGCCAAAGTTAAATAGAAAAAAATAATGACAGACACGGTCCAGATGAAAATAAAAGCTCTCGAGCTACTGAACAGTAAAATCATTGCCTTCCTTCTGCTCTCCATCTCTGGGTCTGTGCGATTGTCTCCCTGACTCTGAGCTCTCAGTGTCTTCCGGACCCGACTGCTGAGTAAAATGTGTCTGACTGTCAGAGCGTTGGTCAACAGGATTGAGAAGAGTGGGATCAATGGGGTTAAAACCTGATTGAACCAGTTTAAGACATCCATCCCGGATCAGTGACAAAGCTGTTGTTTGACCGAAAGTACTAGTGGACATTTTCACTTATCTCTCCATGTTCATTTGCAAAGTACACAGATTTCTGGTGATCACATTGCTGGGAGAGTTTGATCTTGACTCGATGCAGAAAATCATTCTGGAGGTGAGAAACTGTTTCCAGATTAAATATTGACACCAAAACCTGCCTCTCACTGTTTGAATTCAGAGACCAGGAGCCTCCACCTCACATACAACAGCTCCACCCAATCTGGTCAACCTCCTATTACCCAGACAACCCTCCTATCCCATGGAACAGGTTCGACGGGCTAAATGGTCTTCTCCTGTTCCTGTGTTGGTTTATGAGCCTCGAGAGTGTAACTGAAGCTTTGTCACCGTCCCATACCATTTGGCTGATCTCCGCACACAACAAAGTACAGAATGACGGGGGAAACAGTTTCACATTGCACTGCTGACCCCGAGATCACCTCTCTGTCTCAGCATCATCCCTCGCTCTCTCTCTCTTTCTTCGTGTCTTTACCCCCCCCCCCCCCCTCTCTCTCTCTCTTGCTCTCTCTCTCTCTCTCTCTCTCTCTCTCTCTGTCTCGGTATTTTTCTCTCGATCTCTCACTCTCTGTCTCGGTATCTTTTCCTCGCTCTGTCTCTGTCTCTGTATCTTTCCTTCGCTCTCTCTCTGTCTCTGTGTCCCTTTCTCTCTCTCCGTCCCTCTGTCTCGGTATCTTTCCCCCTGTCTCTCTCTCTCTCTCTCTCTCTCTCTCTCTCTCTCTCTCTCTCTCTCTCTCTCTCTGTCTCGGTATCTTTCCCTCGCTCCCTTTCTCTGCCTCTGTATCTTTCCCTCACTCTCTCTGTGTCTCTGTATCTTTCCTTCGCTCTCTCTCTTTCTCCGTATCTTTCCCTCTCCCTCTCTGTCTCTGTATGTTTTCCACGCTCTCTCTCTCCTTGTATCTTTCCCTCGATCTCTCCCTCTGTCCCTGTATCTTTCCCTCGCTCCCTCTCTCTCTGTCTCTTTTCCACGCTCTCTCTCTCCTTGTATATTTCCCTCGTTCTCACTCTCTCTCCCTCTGTCCCTGTATCTTTCCCTCGCTCGCTCTGTCTCCTTCTGTTCCTGTATATTTCCCACGCCCTGTCTCTCTCCCACGGTCCATCTCTTTTGCTTCCTCAATCTGTCTGTCGTCTGTCTCGCTCTAAATCTCTCGCTATTTCTCACAATCTCTCTCCTGCCGTCTCGCTCCCTCTAACCTTCAATCTCTCTCTCTCCCCCCCTCTCTCTCTCTCTCACGCTTTGTCTCCATCTGCCCTCTTTTACTTTCTGTTCTGTATCAGAGTAACACCGTTGGCTGGTGTAATAGAAACTCATTAGTCCATAGAATCCGTACATTGCAGAAGTAGGCCATTCGGCCCTTCGAGTCTGCACCGACCCTCTAAAAGAGCATCTTGCCGACGCCCACATCCCCGCCTGACCCCCATAACCCCATAACCCCTCCCAAACTGCAAATATTTGCACAGTTTGAGGAAACCGTTGCACCCGGAGGAAACCCACGCAAACACGGGGAGAAAGTGTAAACTCCGCCCAGTCACTTGATGTCGGAATTGAACCCGGGACCCTGGCGCTGAGAGGCAACAGTGTTAACCACTGAGCCACTGAGCCGTCCACTTGCTAATGTCATGTGGTACGCAATGACATAATTGGAGCGTTTCACGGGGTTTTATGAAGCTCACCATTGTGCCCTCTTTGAGCTGGATTTTGGAAATAAACCCCTTCCTCAATGTGAAATCAACTCGCCGTGTTTCGCGTCTGAAACCTTCTACTTGCGGCTACAAGAAAGAATAAAACACCTGTTATCTGTCTCTTGCGTCTGCCCCACTCTCTCTCTCTCTGTCCCCTGTCTGCCCCACTCTCTGCCTCCTCTCTCCCTTTCTCTTCCCCCTTTCTGCCCCCTCTCTCTTCTACCTCCTGTCTGCCCCACTCTCTCTCTCTCTCTCTCTCTCTCTCTCTCTCTGCCTCCTCTCTACCTTTCTCTTCCCCCTTTCTGACCCTCTCTCTCTCTCTACCTCCTGTCTGCCCTACTCTCTCTCTGCCTGCTGTCTGAACAACTCTCTCCCTCTCTCTCTGCCTCCTGTCTGCCCGACTCTCTCTCTCTGCCTCCTGTCTGCCCCACTCTCTCCCTCTCTCTCTGCCTCCTGTCTGCCCGACTCTCTCTCTCTCTCTCTGCCTCCTGTCTTCCCCACTCTCTCCCTCTCTCTCTCTCTGCCTCCTGTCTGCCCGACTCTCTCTCTCTCTGCCTGCTGTCTGACCCACTCTCTCCCTCACTCTCTGCCTCCTGTCTGCCCGACTCTCCCTCTCTCTGCCTCCTGTCTGCCCGACTGTCTCGCTGCCTGCTGTCTGACCCACGCTGTCCCTCTCTCTTAATGCCTCCTGTCTGCCCGACTCTCTCTCTCTCTCTGTCTGCTGTCTGACCCACTCTCTCCATCTCTCTCACTGCCTCCTGTCTACCGACTCTCTCTCTCTCTCTGCCTGCTGTCTGACCCACTCTCTCCCTCTCTCTTTCTGCCTCCTGTCTGCCCGAATCTCTCTCTCTCTCTCTGCCTGCTGTCTGACCCACTCTCTTCCTATCTCTCTGTGCCTCCTGTCTGTCCGACTCTCTCTGCCTCCTCCCTGACCCACTCTCTCCCTCACTCTCTTTACCTCCTGTCTGCCCGACTCTCTCTCTCTCTCTCTGCCTCCTGTCTTCCCCCATTCTCTCTCTCTCCCTCTCTCTTCCCCTGTCTGCCCCATTCTCTCTCTCTCTCTCCGCCTCCTGTCTGCCTCACTCTACCTCTATCTGCCTCCTGCTTGCCCCACTCTCTCTCTGCCTCCTGTCTGCTCAGCTCTCTCTCTCTCTTTCTCTGTGCCTCCTGTCTGTCCCCTAACTCTCTCTGCCTCCTGCCTGCCCCATTCCCTCTCTGTCTCTCCGACGCCTCTACCCCTCTCTCTCTTTCTATCCCACTCTCTATTCTATCCCTCTCTCTCTCTTTCTATCCCTGTCTCTCTCTCTCTCTCTCCGCCTCATCCTGTATCCCCCTTTCTCAGTTACTCACACCCACTTCCACACTGTCTCTCACTAAGTTCATTTCTACCTCTTATCTCCCCATTACACATATTGGCAGCAATTTCCCCCGTTCCTTACATCTTGTGCCGTTCCAGCCAGTGATAGGCATGGAAGGTAACTGTTTGTCCCCAAACTCTACCTCACCATCCCCCCCCCCCCCCCCCCCGCCCACCACCAACCCCCACTGCAATATAAACCACTTCTCCTGTCTGTGATTTAGCTGTCGCTCAGCAATCGATTCCCGCAACTGGAGCTTCATTTGAGTCTCGAAAAATATCAACTCTGGGCTGTGGCTTCTCCAGAAGATTGGCGGTGAATAATTGTACCAGTGAGCACCAGGTCAAATGTGTCTTTACAGCTTCGCTCAGTAACAGCCCTGCCTTACAGCGTTAAGCAGCGGACCAAGGGTTAATCGCTCGTTGTGTGTTAATGTTACGTTGCGATTCATTCTTCTTCATATTAGAGAATGTCGAACTTTTAGTTTTGGCTTTGCCGAATACGGAAGTATAACCTCCATTTGGAAGTCCTGACCACTGGGCTGTTGGATAGAGACTGACCCCAAATTACCCTTTTTAACCTTCTGCTTAATGAAAGGATTTTATAAAGATCTGTGTCCAGTTGCTGAATTCCAAGATTTGTCAGCACCGAGAATAGGTGCCCAGACAAAAGTTAATCCCAGCACAATCTCTGGCTAGATATCATCCTTTCCCTCAGGGTTCCTCGAGAATGATGTTGTTGGCACAAAATAAAATCCAGGATTATTGATTTCTTCACAGAAACATCTTTCTGTTGAGCAAAGTGAAACAGTTGATAACTGATCGCAGGAGCGAGGTTCCTGATGGAGCAGAGAGCATAGTGTTCTCTCCTTCACTCATATCAACCAATATACCCGGTGAAAATGTCCTGTTGACCACAACTCTGCAGCGTGAAGCTCGGAAACTCCTTGCGTGAGCAAGACACGATCAGGACTAATATCAGGGAAAACCACTGCAGACATTGAGCTCTCAGCCAGTCAGGCAGCGGCTGTGGAAAGAAAACCCAGATCATGTTCCAGCTCAATGCTTTGACTCCTGACCCTGAAACAGTAACTGTGATTCTCTTCACAGTGACTGCCTGACCGACTCAGCATTTACAGCTCGTTGGTTTTTCTCTTGTTTCTATGACACAATCAGGTCTGTGAGCTTCCCATTAATAGACTTTCACAGACACAAACCTGGGGTCAAAAAGGTCTCGAATGAAGCAGTCCACCGTGCTGAGGATTTGGAATGTGGAGAGTTTATTTCACTGAATATTCAGCTGGGAAGTGTAACATGTCCGAGTTCCTCACCATCACACGTGGGCTGATTGGTTAAGCGTGTTTTTCAAAGGTTATTGCTTGAAGTGTATACTCAATAAATCTATAAATGCTTGAAACATGGTGGGGGGGGCATGATTAAGATATATAAACTGATAAGGGGCATCGATAGAGCATACAGGAAGAAACGTGCTCCTTGGTGGAGGGGTCAATGACGAAGATACATAGATTTAATATCAGGGGCAGGAGTTTTACAAAAGATGTGACGAGAATAAGTTTCGTGGGATTTTGGAACTCGCTACCTCAATGGACGGAGAAGGAAGAAAACCCTATAACATTTGATAATTATTTAGATGAGCTCTTCCGATCCCAGGCAGACAAGTCCATTGGCCAAATGCTGGGAAATTTGTTTCGAATATCTCGGTGGTTGTTTTTCACCGGCGCAGACTTTACGGGCCGAATGTCTGTTTTACGCTGTCTGATTTGATTAAGCCCTCATTCCAACCGTTTTAGGATCATAATTCATGGCATTCGAACCAATTCTACAGTCTGTGAGCGGTTCTTGTTTAAAGTGTGTTGCTGTTGCTGTATATTTTAGCATTTTCATCTCAAAATTGGAGGAGGCATGTCAGAAACCTATCACGTCCCCGGAATTCGCCGCCCATTGCCATTCAATTTACCGCCGGCAGCGCACCCCCGCACCGCAGGTCTTTGGACACAGTGCGGTGGCTTCGATGTGAAATCCCATTGACAAGCGGTGGACGGATAGGAGCCCTCCGCAGCGACCAGTGCGACGCTGAGAAACACACATCCCCCGAAATTTATCATAAAGATTTACCTTTCGTCTCCAATGGGTACAGGTCCAATCTGCTCAATGTTTCTTCATCCAGTAAGCCCTTCATCGGAGGTACGAGACACAGTGAGGAGAAATGTATTTATCAGCATGCGGTGATCATGTGGAATTCGACACGACAGAAGGCTGTGGACCCCAGTTAACTGAATATATTTTCGAATGAATTGAATTTTTCGACTTTTCAGTGGGACCAGGTGGGGGTTGCGGGGTCGGGGGAATTTGGCATTGAGACGGAAGATAAGCTTTGATCATATTGAATGGCGGAGCAGGCTGAGGCGATTGGGTTTAAGAAAATCGACTATTTGGCGAGAAGGATTGCAAACCTGACGATTCTGACTGAAGGTAAGTGACGCCCCGGGGGCAACATTAGGCAATGATTGTGGTTTAAGCCGTGATCGTTGTTGTGCCGCACATTTAGCTGCTGGCCCACCTGGAAATCTCACTGTCCCTCTCTGCATTACTGGCACTCCCCATCTCTCCATTATTCGGCCTCTAAACATCATTCTATCCTAAATGAGGGGATAAGAGGGATAGATGGATGTGGTACATTGAGATTTCCAGAAAGGTTTTGATAGCACAAGAAGTTGTAAAATAATAATGGAGCGATTGGAATTAGGTAGAATATACCGGCATGGATTTAGACTTGGTTACTGGACTGAAAACGTACTCGTAACAAATGGGACATTTTCAGGTTCGCAGGTGGCAAGTATTAGTACTCGTACCGCCAGGTATTCACAATCTTCATCAATGATTTGACGTCTCGAATTAAATGCAATTTATCCCAGATTGCAGATTACACAAAACTAAGTGGACGTGTGAGTTGAGATGATGCCGCAATGATTAGCAGAGTCTGAATGATTGGTCAACAATTTTGAAGGTGGAACTCATTAAGTTGAAATGTCAGGTTATCCTCTTTGGTAAGAGAAAGAGAAACACAGAACATTTCTTATATATTTGAAGACTGGGATGTGTTGAAGTTTAGAGGACTAGGGCGTCCTTTATCATAAGTCACTGAAAGCTAACATGTAGTGACAGCAATAAAGTAAGAAGGCAAATGGTATGTTGGCCTTTATTGAAAGAGTATCTGAGTGTCGAAGTAAAGACTTCTCAGTGCAATTATATAGAGCCTTGGTGATCCCGGACATGGAGAATTCTGTTAAGTATCAAGCACAAGAGCATGGAGGTTATACTAAACTGGTAAAATACACTAATCAGACCTCAGATAGAGTTTTGTGTACCGTTATGGGTGCTGCACTAGAGAAAGGATGTAATTTTACTGGAGAGAGTGAAGAAGAGTTTGAGAAGAATGGTTCCAATGTTGAGAAATGTCAGTTATGAGGTTAGATTGGTGAGGTTGGGCCGGTACTCTTGTAGAGAAAATGGCAAGAGGTGATTTTAAAGATATATTCAATATCAGGAGGAGGCTGGATGTTCTAAACAGGCGAAAATGTTGCTGCTTTTAAAGGACCAGGAACGAGAAGGCTAGACCTAAAGTGATTCGGAAAACGAACAAAAGTGATGTGAGAAACAAAAATCAGAGATCAAGTAGTTTGGGTCTGTCATAAACGGCCTGTAAGTTTAGTGGAGGTCGGTTAAATCGTTGAATTCCAGTGCGAATTAGATGACTATTTGAATAGAAACAATGCGCAGGGTATGAAAAAGTGGTAGGCCAAAGGGACTGAGTCGTGATGCTCATTGGGAGAGCAGGAAGAGACGCAATGGAAAAAATGGCCACGCTCTGCGCCGTGATCAATCTGAGACGCCACGATGGCCTGAGTATTACGAGTCAAAGATGCAGTTCAATGAAGGATAATATATTTAATTCATGCGATGAATAGATTGTACCATGAAATAGTAAATTTAAGTGAGATCAGCGAAAATCTTCCATAAAATTGTTGCATGGCTAACAGGGTAGATTCAGATAACATGTTTGCCCTGGAATATGGGGGTGCAGAGAATAAGGGGCAGGTGCTTCAGGACTGAGAGGAGGAATTTATTGACTGGAATGGTGGTGAATCTTTGGAGTTCTATACCATAGAGTCATTCAGCATAGTCAACATTAAGATTGATTGTTTTCTACATAGTAAAAAAATTGAAGGACACTGAATAGAGCAGAGAAAGGGTTTAACAGCGTTGCAGTTTAGCCATAATCGAACTGACCGGTAGAGCGAGATCGAGCTTGAGAAGTACAATCCTGCTCTTATTTCTGATATTCCGTTAATCGTAATTATTCGTATGTTTTTTTGACAGTGTCCGGGCAGGTAAGGTGTAAATGAATTCTGATTCGTTTCTTATTTGGTAGTCGAGCGATTGACATTTTGTATGAGATGTCTTTTCTTAACATTTTCTTATCTTTGCTAAATACAAGGGCAGCACGGTGGCACAGTGGTTAGTATTGCTGACTACGTTGCTGGGGACCTGCTTTCGAATCCCGGCCATGGGTCACTGTCTGTGTGGGGTTTGCACGTCCTCTCCATGTCTGCGCAGGTGCCACTCCCAACCCAAAGATGTGTATGATAGGCGGATTGGCCACGCTTAATTGCCCCTTAATTGGAAGAAATAAATGGGTACTCAAATTATTTTTATTTTTAAAAAAATCTTTGTTAAATACAGTCATTTTGAAACACGGCATTGTTGCCAGTGCCTTAGCCTCCACTGGGGGATTGAGTCCAGTTCCAGGTAGCGCACGTTTAGCAGACGGGTGAAGGTGTTCGAGACGGTGCAGGAAATGGTTCAGAACTGCGACTGTGCGGATGAGTGACCTCAGGGATATCAATATATTGCAAACACTGGGACTCTGTGTGATCCTGATACAGAAAATAATTGCCTGTCCATTTTGAATAAGCGTTTAGCAGAAACCACACTGGGGCTGACGGGGATTCAAAAGCTGTTTTCTCTCACAGCGATTCAATTCTTCCTGCTACAGTAAAGGGCCAAATCTATCTGTGTTTCGGCATACATTTACTAGAATCATATCCGCATTGCAGGGATTTATTTACAAAGTTAGAGGACGCCAACTTGGTTTGTGTTCCTGGGAATTGAGACGATTCAGGGATGGTTTCATCTAAATTATCAGAATATGAAGATGAATCGACGGTGATTCATTGGGGGAGTGTTTAAGAGTATCTGTGTGCCAGTGTGCATATGTGTCTGTGTCTCTGTGCATGTGTGTGTGCACATGTGCGAATGCGTCTGTGTGCACATGTGTATCTGTCTGTGTGTATTCATCTCCTTCAATTTACAGATGGAGAGGGCAGCATGGTTGTGCATTGGCTAGCCCGTCTGTCTCACGGGGCCGAGGCCCCAGGTTCGGTCCCGGCTCTGCGTCACTGTCTTTGTGGAATTTACACATTCGTCCGTGCTTGCGTAGGTTTCGCCCCCACAGCGCAAAGATTGACCACGCTAAAATTGCTCCTTAATTCGATAAAATGAATTGGGAACTACTGGGAGAAGTGACTAATGTCCATTTTACAGACGGACAATCCATTTTACAGATGGACCAATGCCCATTTTAGAGATGCAGAAGGGAATCAGTGTTCATTTTATAGATGATGGTACAAATGTTTATTTTATAGATAGAGAAGGGATCAGTTTCCATTTTAGATATGGAAAAGGGATCTATATCAATTTTCGAGATGGAAAAAGTATATATGGCTATTTCAGAGATGGAGAAGGGAGCTATGTCTATTTTCGAGACGTAAAGTGATCAATGTCCAGTTTAGACCTCGAGAAGGAATCTATATTCATTTTAGAGATGGAGATCGTATATTCGTTTAAGAGATGGAAAAGTAATCATTGTCCATTTTGGAAATGGAGAAGGGGCTAATGTCCAGTTTAGAGTTGGAGAAGGGATCTATGTCAATTTTAGAGAAGGATAAGATCATAAGACCATAAGACATAGGAGCGGAAGTAAGGCCACTCCACCATTCAATCATGGTTGATTTCAACTCAATTTACCCGCTCTCTCCCCACAGCCCTAAATTCCTCGAGAAATCAACAATTTATCAATTTCTGTCTTAAAGACACTCAACGTCCTGGCCTCCACCGCCCTCTGTGGCAATAAATTCCAAAGACCTACCACTCTCTGGCTGAAGAAATTTCTGTTCTAAAGTGACTCCCTTTTATTCTAAGGCTGTGCCCCCGCGTCCTAGTCTCCCCTGCTAATGGAAACAACTTCCCTACGTCCATCCTATCCAAGCCATTCATTATCTTGTAAGTTTCTATTAGATCTCCCCTCAACCTCCTAAACTCCAATGAATATAATCCCACGATCCTCAGACGTTCATCGTATGTTAGGCCTACCATTCCTGGGATCATCCGTGTGAATCTCCGCTGGACCCGCTCCAGTGCCAGCATGTCCTTCCTGAGGTGTGGGGCCCAAAATTGCTCAGTATTCTAAATGGGGCCTAACTAGTGCTTTATAAAGCCTCAGAAGTACATCTCTGCTTTTATATTCCAAGCCTCTTGAGATAAATGACAACATTACATTTGCTTTCTTAATTACCGACTCAACCTGCAAGTTTACCTTTAGAGAATCCTGGACTAGGACTCCCAAGTCCCTTTGCGCTTTAGCATTATGAATTTTGTCACCGTTTAGAAAATAGTCCATGCCTCTATTTTTTTCCAAAGTGCAAGACCTCGCACGTGCCCACGTTGAATTTCATCAGCCACTTCTTGGACCATTCTCCTAAACTGTCTAAATCTTCCTGCAGCCTCCCCACCTCCTCAATACTACCTGCCCCTACACCTATCTTTGTATCATCGGCAAACGTGGCCAGAATGCCCCCAGTCCCGTCATCTAGATCGTTAATATATAAAGAGAACAGCTGTGGCCCCAACACTGAACCCTGCGGGACACCACTTGTCACTGGTTGCCATTCCAAAAAAGAACCTTTTATCCCAACTCTCTGCCTTCTGTCTGACAGCCAATCGTCAATCCATGTTAGTACCTTGCCTAGAATACCATGGGCCCTTATTTTACTCAGCAGTCTCCCGTGAGGCACCTTGTCAAAGGCCTTTTGGAAGTCAAGATAGATAACATCCATTGGCTCTCCTTGGTCTAATCTATTTGTTATCACTTCAAAGAACTCTAACAGGTTTGTCAGGCACGACCTCCCCTTACAAAATCTATGCTGACTTGTCCTAATCCGACCCTGCACTTCCAAGAATTTAGAAATCTGAACCTTAACGATGGATTCAAGAATTTTGCCAATAACCGAGGTTAGGCTAATTGGCCTATAATTTTCCATCTTTTTTCTTGTTCCCTTCTTGAACAGGGGGGTTACAACAGCGATTTTCCAATCCTCTGGGACTTTCCCTGATTCCAGTGACTTTTGAAAGATCATAACTAACGCCTCCACTATTTCTTCAGCTATCTCCTTTAGAACTCTAGGATGTAGCCCATCTGGGCCCGGAGATTTATCAATTTTCAGACCTTTTAGTTTCTCTAGCACCTTCTCCTTTGTGATGGCAACCATATTCAACTCTGCCCCCTGACTTTCCTGAATTGTTGGGATATTACTCATGTCATCTACTGTGAAGACTGACGCAAAGTACTTATTAAGTTCCTCAGCTATTTCCTTGTCTCCCATCACAAGATTACCAGCGTCATTTTGGAGCGGCCCAATGTCTACTTTTGCCTCCCGTTTGTTTTTAATGTATTTAAAGAAACTTTTACTATCATTCCTAATGTTATAAGGGATAAGACTCCATATTGGAGATGGAAAAGTAACCAATTCCCATTGGGCAGACGCAGCAAGTAACCAATTCCCATTGGGCAGACGCAGCAAGTAACCAATTTCCATTGGGCAGACGCAGCAAGTAACCAATTTCCATTGGGCAGACGCAACAAGTAACCGATTCCCATTGGGCAGACGCAGCAAGTAACCAATTCCCATTGGGCAGACGCAGCAATTAACCAATTCCCATTGGGCAGACGCTGCAAGTAACCAATTCCCATTGGGCAGACGCAGCAAGTAACCAATTCCCATTGGGCAGACGCAGCAAGTAACCAATTCCCATTGGGAAAGACGCAGCATTGTTTATTAAGGGCTTTCCTGCCTAACTAATTTAGTGGAATTTTTGAGGATATTACCAATGCAGCAGATAAAAGGGAGCCAATTGATGTGGTATATCTGGATTTCCTGAAAGCCTTTGACAAGGTGCTACGCAAAACGTTGCTGCATAAGATAAAGATGCATGGCATTAATGGTAAAGTTGCTATATCTCTGTTCATTTGTCTGCCTCTCAGTCCACCGGTGAAAGATTCTGTTTCTCTCTCCACAAATGCTGATTCGTCTGCTCAGTATTTGAGCTTCTTCAATTTCAGAATCTGAGCAGTTGTGAATGGGGCTGAACTTTGTGCAAACATCAGTGAACATCCCACCTTTGACGAGGCGATGAAGGAAATGTCATTCCTGAAGCATTTGAAGATACTTGGGTCGTGGACACTGCCCTGAGAAAATCTGGAAATGATCTCTGGAGCTGAGGTGATTAGTTTTGAGATAATAGGCACACCGGCGGAAAGGTTGAACACAAATGAATGTGGATGTAAGATTGATACCAACAGAAATAACACGAGGTCATAGGTTTAATATCGTGAGTGTCTGGTATCTGCAATGTACTGTCGCGGTGAGAGGTGGTAGCATATTGTATCATGTACTTCAAAAGAAAACTGAATGGGCATTTGAAGGGGAGCATACCTACTGGATTGCCGGGACTGGGTGGAGGAGTGGGGATAGTATAATTAATCTGGCAGTGTGTCGATATGGCCTGACGGCCTGTAACTAATCTTTCACAGCTCCATCAAATCTCCCGTCAAGGGGATAACTCTGTATCTAACTCCGTGATGTACCACTCCCTGAGAGCGATTGATGGGAACAGTGCAGAGGGAGCTGGTCTATATGTCCAATCCGGTGCTGTACCTCTGCTGGGAGTGTTTGATGTGGACGGTGTAAATGGAGCTTTGCTCTGTATCTAACCCCGTGCTGTACCTGTCCTGGGAGTGTTTGATGGGGCAGTGTAGAGGGAGCTTTACCCTGTATCTAACCCCGTGCTGTACCTGTCCTGGGAGTGTTTGATGGGGACAGTGCAGAGGGAGCTTTACTCTGTATCTAACCCCGTGCTGTACCTGTCATGGGAGTGTTTGATGGGGACAGTGCAGAGGGAGCTTTACTCTGTATCTAACGCCGTGCTGAACCTGTCCTGGGACTGTTTGATGGGGACAGTGTAGAGGTAGCTTTACTTTGTACCTAACATCGTCCTGTACCTGTCCTGAGAGTGTTTGTGGGGACAGTGAAGAGGGAGCTTTACACTATATGTACCCCAGGGCTGTGTTCGGAATTTTTGATGGGGCATTGTAAATTGAGCTTATCAGGGTCAGCTACAGGAGTCCCTGTTAGACGATTTCGGGGCGATCTCTTCGAGGTTTATAAAATAATGAGGAGCATAGATCAGGCAGATTGTCAACATCTTTTCACAAAGATATAATGGAAATGAAAATCGCTTATTGTCACAAGTAGGCTTCAAATGAAGTTAATGTGAAAAGCCTCTCGTCGCCACATTCCGGCTCCTGTTCGTGGAGGCTGGTACGGGAAGTCTGGAAAGAGGGCATAGAATAAAGCTGAGAGGAGAGATATACAAAAGAGACCAGAGGGGAAATAATTTCAAACAGTGGGTGGTGAGCATCTTGAATGAGCTGCCAGAGGCAATGGTAGAGTCTGGTATGTTTCTTTCCTTTAATAAGCAGTTAGACAATTACATCGGGAGGGTGCATATATAAGGATATGGATCAGATATGGGAAAGTGGGACTAGCTTAGTGATATAAACTGGGCACCATGGGCTAGTTGGACTGAAGGGCCTGTTTCCATGCTGCGAACATCTACAAATATGACTCAGAGGGTGATAGCAGGCGGCTGCTTGAGTGATTGGACGATTGTGTCCATTAGAGTACCAGAGGGATCTGTGCTGGATCCCCTATTATTCGTCAGTTATATCAACGACATAGAATAGTATATCGGTGGTGGAATCAGCAAGTTGCGGATTACACAAAGATTTCCGGAAGATTTAGAGTGAGTTTGAGTTTCTGTGGTCGAGGAAGGTAGAGAGGGGATGGTGAAATGGGCAGAAAAGTGGCAGATGGAATTTAACACTGAACAGTGTGAGTTGACACACTTTTGAAGGAGTAATTTGAGAAGGAAGTATTCAAAGACTGTCCTGACACTAGGGATTTCAGTGGAAAAGAGGGCCTCGGGTGTTTGTCTGTAAATATCTGAAGGCAGAAGAGCAGGTTGATAGGGTGGTGAAAATGGCATCTGGGTCACTTGCCTTTATCTGTCGAAGTATTGATCACAAAAGCAGGGAGGCCATGTTGGAGTTGTATAGAATGTTTGTGAGGGCACAGCTGGAACAATGTGCGGAATTATGGTGTCAGAATATAGGAAGGGTACGATTCCACTGGAGGGGGTGGAGAAACGATTCACAAGGATATTGCCTTTGATGAATCATTTACGTTATGCATAGACATTGGATAGGTTTGGGATCGCTTCGCTGGAGCAGAGTAGACTGAACAGAGAACTGGTCGAGTAGTTCAAGATTATGAGGGGCTTGCACAAGGTTGATAGGGAACAGCGGTTCTCCTTAGATGAAGAGTCGGGCACGAGGGGACATCACTTCAAGGTGAGGGACAGCAGGTTTAGGAAGTATTTTTGGAACAATATTTTTACCCAGAGGGTGGTGAGGTTCTGGAATGCACATCCTGGGACGTGGTAGAGGCGGTTTGTCTCTCATCCTTCACAAAGTATATAGACGAGTACTTGGAGAATTGCCGGCAATCGCGAGTACGCGGTCGGGGGCCATTGAAAGACGCCTCCGTAGCGATTCTGCGCCTGCAACTGGCGGAGTAACCTCCGGCGTGATTAACACATGATGCCACCCGACGGGAGCAGGCACTCATAGCTGCGGTGGCCTCCCAGGAGGTCGGAGGGGGGAGGATCTGTCACAATGGTTAGGGTGGGGTGGGGGGCTAGTCACCAGGACGGCCAGCGTCGTAATCCGAGGCCACCGATCGGCAGGCGCGCACGATTCTGTGATGGGGGCCGGTAGTGGAGGGAAAATATCTTCGAGGCTGGCCCGCTGTCTGGGTCTGCGATGCATAAGTGGACAGGCGGTCGGGTGTGCAGGACACCGTATCGGCAGGCGGTGCTGTAAGGAGCACATCCGGGGACATGCTTGCCACCTTCGCAACGGTGACTCACTCCAGACTTCTAGAATAAAGTCCAGAGTGATTCACGCTAGTATTCTCGAAGGCGTCGGGACATAGCGCCATTATTGGGAGACCCCGGCCCCAGTATTTTCCTAAATTCCAAACCACTGCCAACCCGCAAAGCAAGACTCACAGTGCACACAAGCAGAAATCTCAGTGCATAAAAGGAGAATTCTCAGTGCACACAAGCAGCACTCTCAGTGCACACAAGCAGCACTCTCAGTGCACACAAGCAGCACTCTCAGTGCACACAATTAACACTCACAGTGCACACAAGCAGGACTCTCAGTGCACACAATTAACACTCTCAGTGCACACAAGCAGCACTCACAGTGCAGCCAAACAGAACTCACAGTCCAGACAAGCAGCACTCACAGCACAGACAAGCAGCACTCACAGTACAGACAAGCAGTACTCTCAGCGAAAACAAGCAGCACTCACAGTGCAGACAAGCAGCACTCACAGCACAGACAAGCAGCACTCACAGCACAGACAAGCAGCACTCACAGTACAGACAAGCAGCACTCTCAGTGCACATAAGCAGCGCCCACAGTACAGACAAGCAGCACTCTCAGAGCAGACAAGCAGCACTCACAGTGCAGACAAGCAGCACTCACAGTGCAGACAAGCAGCACTCACAGTACAGACAAGCAGCACTCAGTGCAGACAGGCAGCACTCTCAGTGCACATAAGCAGCAGTCTCAGCGCAGTCAAGCCACGCTATCAGTGCAGACAAGGAGCACTCACAGTGCAGACAAGCAGACCTCTCAGAGCAGACAAGCAGCACTCTCAGTACAGACAAGCAGCACTCACAGTACAGAGAAGCAGCACTCACAGTGTAGACAAGCAGCACTCACAGTGCAGACAAGCAGCACTCACAGTACAGACAAGCAGCACTCAGTGCAGACAGGCAGCACTCACAGTGCACATAAGCAGCAGTCTCAGCGCAGACAAGCCACACTATCAGTGCAGACAAGGAGCACTCACAGTGCAGACAAGCAGTACTCTCAGTGCACACAAGCAGCACTCTCAGTGCACACAAGCAGCACTCTCAGTGCACACAAGCAGGACTCTCAGTGCACACAATTAACACTCTCAGTGCACACAAGCAGCACTCACAGTGCAGCCAAACAGCACTCACAGTCCAGACAAGCAGCACTCACAGTACAGACAAGCAGCACTCACAGTGTAGACAAGCAGCACTCACAGTGCAGACAAGCAGCACTCACAGTACAGACAAGCAGCACTCAGTGCAGACAGGCAGCACTCACAGTGCACATAAGCAGCAGTCTCAGCGCAGACAAGCCACACTATCAGTGCAGACAAGGAGCACTCACAGTGCAGACAAGCAGTACTCTCAGTGCACACAAGCAGCACTCTCAGTGCACACAAGCAGCACTCTCAGTGCACACAAGCAGGACTCTCAGTGCACACAATTAACACTCTCAGTGCACACAAGCAGCACTCACAGTGCAGCCAAACAGCACTCACAGTCCAGACAAGCAGCACTCACAGTACAGACAAGCAGCACTCACAGTACAGACAAGCAGCACTCACAGTACAGACAAGCAGTACTCTCAGCGAAAACAAGCAGCACTCACAGTGCAGACAAGCAGCACTCACAGCACAGACAAGCAGCCCTCTCAGTGCAGACAAGCAGCACTAAAAGTGGAGACAAGCAGCACTCGCAGTGCACACAAGCAGCACTCACAATGCAGACAAGCAGCACTCACAGCACAGACAAGCAGCACTCACAGTACAGACAAGCAGCACTCACAGCACAGACAAGCAGCACTCACAGCACAGACAAGCAGCACTCACAGTACAGACAAGCAGCACTCACAGCACAGACAAGCAGCACTCACAGTACAGACAAGCAGCAGTCTCAGCGCAGACAAGCAGCCCTCTCAGCGCAGACAAGCAGCCCTCTCAGAGCAGACAAGCAGCACTCTCAGTACAGACAAGCAGCACTCTCAGCACAGACAAGCAGCACTCACAGTGCAGACAGGCAGCACTCAGAGGACAGACAAGCAGCACTCACAGTACAGAGAAGCAGCACTCACAGTGTAGACAAGCAGCACTCACAGTGCAGACAGGCAGTACTCTCAGTGCAGACAAGCAGCACTCACAGTGCAGACAAGCAGCACTCACAGTGTAGACAAGCAGCACTCACAGTGTAGACAAGCAGCACTCACAGTGCAGAAAAGCAGCACTCACAGCACAGACAAGCAGCACTCACAGTGCAGAAAAGCAGCACTCAGTGCAGACAGGCAGCACTCACAGTGCAAATAAGCAGCAGTCTCAGCGCAGGCAAGCCACACTATCAGTGCAGACAAGGAGCACTCACAGTGCAGACAAGCAGTACTCTCAGTGCACACAAGCAATACTCTCAGCGTAAACAAGCAGTACTCTCAGCGTAAACAAGCAACACTCTCAGTGAAGACAAGCAGCACTCTCAGAGCACACAAGCAGCAGTCGCTGTGCAGACAAGAAGCACTCTCAGTGCACACAAGAAGCACTCTCAGTGCACACAAGCAGCACTCTCAGCGTAGACAGGCAACACTCACAGTGGAGACCAGCAGCACTCAAAGTGGAGACAAGCTGGACCCGCAGTGCACACAAGCAGCACTCACAGTGCAGCCAAGCAGCACTCAGTGCAGACAAGCAGCACTCACAGTGCAGCCAAGCAGCACTCACAGAGCAGACAAGCAGCTCTCACAGTGCAGTCAAGCAGCAGTCTCAGTGCAGACAAGCAGCACTCACAGTACAGACAAGCAGCACTCACAGTACAAACAAGCAGCACTCACAGTACAGACAAGCAGCACTCACAGCACAGACAGACAGCACTGATAGTGCAGACAGGCAGCCCTCACATTGCAGACCAGCAGCCCTCACAGTGCAGACAGGCAGCCCTCACATTGCAGACCAGCAGCACTCACAGTAAAGACCAGCAGCACTCACAGTGCAGACAAGCAGCACTCACAGTGCAGACAAGCAGCTCTCACAGTGCAGTCAAGCAGCAGTCTCAGTGCAGACAAGCAGCACTCACAGTACAAACAAGCAGCCCTCACAGTACAGACAGGCAGCACTCACAGTACAGACAAGCAGCACTCACAGTACAAACAAGCAGCCCTCACAGTACAGACAGGCAGCACTCACATTATACTCAAGCAGCACTCACAGTACAGATAAGCAGCTCTCACAGTGCAGTCAAGCAGCAGTCTCAGTGCAGACAAGCAACACTCACAGTACATACAAGCAGCATTCACAGTGCAGACAAGCAGCACTCACAGTGCAGACAGGCAGTACTCTCAGTGCAGACAAGCAGCACTCACAGTGCAGACAAGCAGCACTCACAGTACAGACAGGCAGTACTCTCAGTGCAGACAGACAGCACTCACAGTGCAGACAGACAGCACTCACAGTGCAGACAAGGAGCACTCTCAGTGCAGACAAACAGGACGCTCAGTGCAGACAAGCAGGACTCCGTACAGACAAGCAGCACTTTCAGTGCAGACAAGCTGCACTCTTATTGCAGACAAGCAAAACTCACAGTGCAGACAAGGAGCACTCTCAGTACATACAAGCAACACACTCAGTGCAGAAAATAAGCACTCTCAGTGCACACAAGCAGCTCTCTCAGCGTAGACAAGCAGTACGCACAGTGCAAAAAAGCAGTACGCTCGGTACAGACAAGCAGCACGCAAAGTTGAGACAAGCAGGAATCGCAGTGCACACAAGCAGCACTCACAGTGCAGACAGCAGCACTCACAGTGCAGACAGGCAGCACTCACAGTGCAGACAAGCAGCACTCACAGTGCAGACAAGCAGCACTCAAAGTGCAGACAAGCAGCACTCTCAGATTAGAGAAGCAGGGTTCTCAGTGCAGACAAGCAGCACTCACAGTGCAGACAACCCGCACTCACAGTGGAGACAAGCAGGACTCTCAATACAGAGAAGCAGCACTCACAGTTCAGAAAAGCAGCACTCACAGTACAGACAAGCAGCACTCACAGTGCAGACAAGCAGCAATCACAGTACAGACAGGCAGTACTCTCAGTGCAGACAGACAGCACTCACAGTGCAGACAGACAGCACTCACAGTGCAGACAAGGAGCACTCTCAGTGCAGATAAGCAACACTTACAGTACATACAAGCAGCACTCTCAGTGCAGACAAGCAGCACTCACAGTGCAGACAACCCGCACTCACAGTGGAGACAAGCAGGACTCTCAATACAGAGAAGCAGCACTCACAGTTCAGAAAAGCAGCACTCACAGTACAGACAAGCAGCACTCACAGTGCAGACAAGCAGCACTCACAGTACAGACAGGCAGTACTCTCAGTGCAGACAGTCAGCACTCACAGTGCAGACAGACAGCACTCACAGTGCAGACAAGGAGCACTCTCAGTGCAGATAAGCAACACTTACAGTACATACAAGCAGCACTCTCAGTGCACACAAGCAGCACTCTCAGTGCACACAAGCAGCACTCTCAGTGCACACAAGCAGCACTCTCAGTGCACACAAGCAGCTCACTCAGCGTAGACAAGCAGTACGCACAGTACAGAAAAGCAACACTCTCAGCTAGAGAAGCAGGACTCTCAGTGCAGACAAACAGGACGCTCAGTGCAGACAAGCAGGACTCCGTACAGACAAGCTGCACTCTCATTGCAGACAAGCAAAACTCACAGTGCAGACAAGGAGCACTCTCAGTACATACAAGCAACACACTCAGTGCAGAAAAGAAGCACTCTCAGTGCACACAAGCAGCTCTCTCAGCGTAGACAAGCAGTACGCACAGTGCAGAAAAGCAGTACGCTCGGTACAGACAAGCAGCACTCAAAGAGGAGAGAAGCAGGAATCGCAGTGCACACAAGCAGCACTCACATTGCAGACAAGCAGCACTCACATTGCAGACAGGCAGCACTCACAGTACAGACAAGCAGCACTCACAGTGCAGACAAGCAGCACTCACAGTACAGACAAGCAGCACTCACATTGCAGACAGGCAGCACTCACAGTACAGACAAGCAGCACTCACAGTGCAGACAAGCAGCACTCACAGTACAGACAAGCAGCACTCACAGTACAAACAAGCAGCACTCACAGTACAGACAAGCAGCACTCACAGCACAGACAGACAGCACTGATAGTGCAGACAGGCAGCCCTCACATTGCAGACCAGCAGCCCTCACAGTGCAGACAGGCAGCCCTCACATTGCAGACCAGCAGCACTCACAGTAAAGCCCAGCAGCACTCACAGTGCAGACAAGCAGCACTCAAAGTGCAGACAAGCAGCACTCACAGTGCAGACAAGCAGCTCTCACAGTGCAGTCAAGCAGCAGTCTCAGTGCAGACAAGCAGCACTCACAGTACAGACAAGCAACACTCACAGTACAAACAAGCAGCCCTCACAGTACAGACAGGCAGCACTCACATTATACTCAAGCAGCACTCACAGTACAGATAAGCAGCTCTCACAGTGCAGTCAAGCAGCAGTCTCAGTGCAGACAAGCAACACTCACAGTACATACAAGCAGCATTCACAGTGCAGACAAGCAGCACTCACAGTACAGACAGGCAGTACTCTCAGTGCAGACAGACAGCACTCACAGTGCAGACAGACAGCACTCACAGTGCAGACAAGGAGCACTCTCAGTGCAGATAAGCAACACTTACAGTACATACAGGCAGCACTCTCAGTGCACACAAGCAGCTCTCTCAGCGTAGACAAGCAGTACGCACAGTACAGAAAAGCAGCACTCTCAGCTAGAGAAGCAGCACTCTCAGTGCACACAAGCAGCTCTCTCAGCGTAGACAAGCAGTACGCACAGTACAGAAAAGCAACACTCAGCGAGAGAAGCAGGACTCTCAGTGCAGACAAACAGGACGCTCAGTGCAGACAAACAGGACTCCGTACAGACAAGCAGCACTTTCAGTGCAGACAAGCTGCATTCTTATTGCAGACAAGCAAAACTCACAGTGCAGACAAGGAGCACTCTCAGTACATACAAGCAACACACTCAGTGCAGAAAATAAGCACTCTCAGTGCACACAAGCAGCTCTCTCAGCGTAGACAAGCAGTACGCACAGTGCAAAAAAGCAGTACGCTCGGTACAGACAAGCAGCACGCAAAGCGGAGACAAGCAGGAATCGCAGTGCACACAAGCAGCACTCACAGTGCAGACAGCAGCACTCACAGTGCAGACAGGCAGCACTCACAGTGCAGACAAGCAGCACTCACAGTGCAGACAAGCAGCACTCAAAGTGCAGACAAGCAGCACTCTCAGATTAGAGAAGCAGGGTTCTCAGTGCAGACAAGCAGCACTCACAGTGCAGACAACCCGCACTCACAGTGGAGACAAGCAGGACTCTCAATACAGAGAAGCAGCACTCACAGTTCAGAAAAGCAGCACTCACAGTACAGACAAGCAGCACTCACAGTGCAGACAAGCAGCAATCACAGTACAGACAGGCAGTACTCTCAGTGCAGACAGACAGCACTCACAGTGCAGACAGACAGCACTCGCAGTGCAGACAAGGAGCACTCTCAGTGCAGATAAGCAACACTTACAGTACATACAAGCAGCACTCTCAGTGCAGACAAGCAGCACTCACAGTGCAGACAACCCGCACTCACAGTGGAGACAAGCAGGACTCTCAATACAGAGAAGCAGCACTCACAGTTCAGAAAAGCAGCACTCACAGTACAGACAAGCAGCACTCACAGTGCAGACAAGCAGCACTCAGAGTACAGACAGGCAGTACTCTCAGTGCAGACAGACAGCACTCACAGTGCAGACAGACATCACTCACAGTGCAGACAAGGAGCACTCTCAGTGCAGATAAGCAACACTTACAGTACATACAAGCAGCACTCTCAGTGCACACAAGCAGCACTCTCAGTGCACACAAGCAGCACTCTCAGTGCACACAAGCAGCTCTCTCAGCGTAGACAAGCAGTACGCACAGTACAGAAAAGCAACACTCTCAGCTCGAGAAGCAGGACTCTCAGTGCAGACAAACAGGACGCTCAGTGCAGACAAGCAGGACTCCGTACAGACAAGCTGCACTCTCATTGCAGACAAGCAAAACTCACAGTGCAGACAAGGAGCACTCTCAGTACATACAAGCAACACACTCAGTGCAGAAAAGAAGCACTCTCAGTGCACACAAGCAGCTCTCTCAGCGTAGACAAGCAGTACGCACAATGCAGAAAAGCAGTACGCTCGGTACAGACAAGCAGCACTCAAAGTGGAGAGAAGCAGGAATCGCAGTGCACACAAGCAGCACTCACATTGCAGACAAGCAGCACTCACATTGCAGACAGGCAGCACTCACAGTACAGACAAGCAGCACTCACAGTGCAGACAAGCAGCACTCACAGTACAGACAAGCAGCACTCACAGTGCAGACACGCAGCACTCACATTGCAGACAAGCAGCACTAACAGTGCAGACAGGCAGCACTCACAGTACAGACAAGCAGCACTCACAGTGCAGACACGCAGCACTCACAGTGTAGACAAGCAGCACTCACAATGCAGACAAGCAGCACTCAAATTGCAGACAAGCAACACTCACAGTGCACACAAGCAGCACTCACAGTGCAGACAGCAGCACTCACAGTGGAGACAAGCAGGACTCTCAATACAGAGAAGCAGCACTCACAGTTCAGAAAAGCAGCACTCACAGTACAGACAAGCAGCACTCACAGTGCAGACAAGCAGCACTCACAATGCAGACAAGCAGCACTCAAATTGCAGACAAGCAACACTCACAGTGCACACAAGCAGCACTCACAGAGCAGACAAGCAGCACTCACAGTGCACACAAGCAGCACTCACAGTGCAGACAGCAGCACTCACAGTGGAGACAAGCAGGACTCTCAATACAGAGAAGCAGCACTCACAGTTCAGAAAAGCAGCACTCACAGTACAGACAAGCAGCACTCACAGTGCAGACAAGCAGCACTCACAGTACAGACAGGCAGTACTCTCAGTGCAGACAGGCAGCATTCACAGTGCAGACAAGCAGCACTCACAGTGCAGACAAGCAGCACTCACAGTGCAGACAAGCAGCACTCTCAGATTAGAGAAGCAGGGCTCTCAGTGCACACAAGCAGCGCCCACAGTACAGACAACCCGCACTCACAGTGGAGACAAGCAGGACTCTCAGTACAGAGAAGCAGCACTCACAGTTCAGAAAAGCAGCACTCACAGTACAGGCAAGCAGCACTCACAGTGCAGACAAGCGGCAATCAGATTGCAGACTAGCAGCACTCACATTACCGACAAACAGCACTCTAAGTGCAGTCAAGCAGCACTCACAGTGCAGACAAGCAGCATTCACAGTGCAGACAAGCAACACTCACAGTGCAGACAAGCAACACTCACAGTGCAGACAAGCAACACTCACAGTGCAGACAAGCAGCACTCACAGTACAGACAAGCAGCACTCAGAGTGGTGACATGCAGGAATCTGTGCATACGACCAGCACTCTCACCGCACACAAGCAGAGCTGAGTGGCTTCACGATTGATAGGCCTCAAATCAAATTACAAAGCTCTGGACTAACCCTAACCCTAAACCTAACTTGGGAAAAGCATGTTGCTATCCACAGTGTCCATACCTCTCAGAATTTTGTAGACCTCAATCAGTTCCGCCCTAAACCTCCGTCTTTCCATCGAAAACAATCCTAATCTACTCAACCTTTCTACATAGCTAGCACCCTCCATGCCAGGCAACATCCTGGTAACCTCCTCTGCACCCTCTCCAAAGCATCCACATCCTTCTGGTAATGCGGCGACCAGAACTGCACGCAGTATTCCAAATGTGGCCTAACCAAAGTCCTGTACAACTGTAACATGACCTGCCGACACTTGCACTCAGTACTCCGTCCGATGAAGGCAAGCATGCTGGATGCCTTCTTGACCACTCTATCAACCTGCGTTCCCACCTTCAGTGTACAATGGACCTGACCTCCCACATCTCTCTGTACATTTTTTTCCCCAAGACCCTTCCATTGACCATATAGTCCGCTCTTGAACTTGATCTTCTAAAATGCAAAACCTCGCATTTGCCTGGATTGAACTCCATCTGCCATTTCTCTGCCCAACTCTGCAATTTATCTATATGTTGTTGTATCCTCTCACAGTCCTCCTCGCTATCTGCAACTGCACCAATCTTAGTATCATCTGCAAACTTGCTAATCAGACCACCTATACCTTCCTCCAGGTCATTTGTGTAGATCACAAAAGACAGAGGTCCGAGCACGAATCCCTGTGGAACACCACTATTCACCCTTCTCCATTTTTAGACACTCCCTTCCACCACTACTCTCTGTCTCATGTTACCCAGCCAGTTCTTTATCCATCTAGCTAGTGCAGTGAACCTCATACGACTTCACATTTTCCATCAACCTGCCATTGGAAACCTTATCAAACGCCTTACCAAAGTCCATGTATATGCTATCTACAGCCCTTCCCTCGTCAATTAACTTTGTCACTTCCTCAAAGAATTCTATTAGGTTTGTAAGACATGACCTTCCCTACACAAAACCATGCTGCCTATCACTGATAAGTCAATTTATGTGAACAGATGTGAATAGATCCTATCCTTCAACATCTTCTCCAACAGTTTACCTACCACTGACGTCAAGCTCACAGGTCTATAATTTCCTGGATTTTCCCTGCTACCCTTCTTAAACAAAGGGACAACATTAGCAATTCTCCAGTCCTCCGGGACCTCACCCGTGCTCAAGGATGCTGCACAAATATCTGTTGATGCCCCAGCTATTTCGACCATCGCTTCCCTCAGTAACCTGGGAAGTCCTGGGGACTTGTCCACCTTTATGTCTCTTAGAATATCGAAAATATCCCCATTCCGTATGACAACTTGACGTACTATATTTAAATATCCATCCCTAGCCTCAACAACCATCTTGTCCCTCTCCTTTGTGAATACCGATCCAAAGTTCTCATTAAGAATCTCACCCATTTCCTCTGAGTCCACCCATACATTCCCTATGTGTCTTTGAGTGGGCTAATACTTTCTCTAGTTACCCTCTTGCTCCTTACATACGAATAAAAGGCTTTGGGATTTTCCTTAACCCTGTTAGCCAAAGATATTTCATGACCCCTTTCAGCCTTCTTCATTGCGCGTTTGAGATTCGTCCTACTTTCCCCATATTCCTCCAAAGCTTCATCAGTTTTCAGTTGCCTGAATCTTATTAATGCTTCCCTTTTCACATTGGCTAGTCTCACAATTTCAACCGTCATCCAGGGTTCCCTTATCTTGCCATTTCTATGTCTCATTTTCACAGGAACATGTCTGCCCTGCACTCTAATCAACCTTTCCTTAAAAATCTTCCACATTTCAAATTTGGATTTACCCTTAAACAGCTGCTCCCAATCCACATTCCCTAGCTCCTGCCGAATTTTGTTACACTCTGCCTTTCCCCAATTTAGCACTCTTCCTTTTGGACCATTCTTGTCCTTGTATAAGTATTCTAAAAATTATGGAATTGTGATCGCTATTCCCAAAGTAATCACCAACCGAAACATCAACCTCCTGGCCGGGATCATTCCCCAATACCAATCCAGTATGCCCCCTTCCCGAGTTGGACTATTTACACACTGCTCTAAAAAACGCTCCTGGATGCTCCTTACAACCTTACAAATTCTGCTCCATCTACGCCTCCAACACTACATGCGTCCCATTCAATGTTGGGGAAGTTAAAATCTCCCATCACTTTTTTCTTTTTTTAAATTTAAATTAGCCAATTATTTTTTCCAATTAAGGGGCAATTTAGCGTGGCCAATCCACCTACTCTACCCATTTTTGGGTTGTGGGGGCGAAACCCACGCAGACACGGGGAGAACGTGCAAACTGCACACGGACAGTGACCTAGAGCCGGGATCGAACCTGGGACCTCGGCGCCGTGAGGCGGTTGTGCTAACCACTAGGCCACCGTGCTGCCCTAAAATCTCCCATCACAACCACGCTATTGCTCTGACATTTTCCAATAATCTGACTGCATATTTTTACCTCTACTTCCTGCTCGCTTTTGGAGTCCTGTAGTACAGTCCCAACAATGTTGCTGCATCCTTCCAATTTCTTAGCTCCACCCATATTGCCTCAGTGCTCGAACCCTCCACAGTGTCCTCCTTAATCACTGTGATAAGCTGTGATATCATCTCTGACGAGTAATGCAATTCCTCCCCCTTCTACCTCCCTCTCTATCCCTCCTGAAGCATCTATACCCTGGGATATTCAGTTGTCAATCCTGGCCGTCCCTCAACCAAATCTCAGTAATACCAATAACATCATATTCCAAGGTATTGATCCAAGCCCTAAGTTCATCTGCCTTACCTCTACACTTTTCGCTTTAAAAAATGGACCTCAGACCACCTGTCCCTTTGCGTTCATCAACTTTTCCCTCTCTCCTCTTTCCCTTAGTCACATTGTGTTTATTATCTCCTAACTTACTGGCGTTAGTTGCTGCTTCTTTACTGACCTCTAACTTCCTAATCTGGTTCCCATCCCCCTGCCACATTAGTTTAAAACCTCCCCAACAGTGTTAGCAAAAGCACCCCCTAGGACATTGGTTCCAGTCCTGCCCAGGTGTTGACCATCCGCTTTAATTGCCCCCACCGCCCCCAGAACCGGTTCAAATGTCCCAAAAAGCTGAACCCCACCCTCCTGCACCATCTGTCAAGCCACTTATTCATTCTGACAATTCTTGAATTTCTACTCGGACTGTCCCGTGGCACTGGTAGCAATCCTGACATTACTACCTTTGAGGTTCTACATTTTAACTTATCTCCTAACTCCCAAAATTATGATTGTAGGAATTCATCCCTTTTTTAAAACTATATCGTTGGTGCCTATCTGCACCACGACAACTGGGTGTTAAAGCTCCCCCTTCAGTATGTCCTGCAGCTGATCAGAGACATCCCTGACCAGAGCACCAGGGAGGCAACATACCATTCGGTAGTCTCGTTTTCGACCACAGAAACGCCAGTCTACTCACCTTACATTTGAATTCCCTATGACTATAGCCCTGCCAGTATTATTGTCGCCCTTCTGTGCAGCAGAGCCAGCCACGCTGCCATGAACCTGGCTACAACTGCCTTCCCCTGGTGAGTCATCTCCCCCAACAATAACCAATATGGTATACCTGTTTTGGAGGGAGATGACCGCAGGGGATACCTGCACTGCCTTCCTGCTCTTTCTCTGCCTTTTGGCCACCCATTCCCTGTCTCCTTCACCAATCCTAATCTGCGGTGTGACCAACTCACTGAACGTGCTATCCACGACCTCCTCAGCATCGCGGATGTTCCAACGTGAGTCCACCCGCAGCTCCAGAGCCGGCATGAGGTCTCACAGGAGCTGCAGCTGGACACACTACCCGCACATGAAGAAGTCAGGGGCATCGGCTGCGTCCCTGAACTTCCACATTGGGCACGAGGAGCATAACACGGGTCTGGGATCTCCTGCCATTTTTACCCTTTACCTTAACTGACTACAAACTATACTATCAAATAATTAATAAGTGAAAGTACCAAATAATTTACTTACCAATCACAATACTCACCAACACAGGAAGAGTTAAATTTCTCCCAGCTGCTGCTAATTGGAGCACTGTCTTTATTACCCAATCAGCTCACTGCTTTGCTGTGATGTCACCATTCCAGGTAGGTTTTTAAAGTTTTAAAGAGGTAACGTTACCTTTCCAATGCCCCCTCACCACTGCTCCCGGCGAGAATCTGAAGTCCGCTGTTCCTTATCAACAGTCATTTTTTTTGTTATAGGAGGAGGCCGTGTGGGAGACACTACACGGGTAGTGTCTCGGGTTCAGCCTCTGCCCAAATATATCAGTTCACTCACCTTCCCAGAGCGCAATTCCGCCGCTCGCACTCATCTCCTCCCACGCACTGCAGCTGCAAGGTAAGTTTTTTTTAAAAATAGGGTAACTTACCACTCCCGTTCAGCTCCTCCCACACACTGCAAACTGCAAGGTACGTTTAAAAAAATAGGGAAACTTACCGCTCCCGTTCATCTCCTCCCACGCACAGCGACTGCAAATAGCCCCCTGGTTACTGCTCTCGCTGAAAAAAAAACACTCCGCGCTCTAGAAATGAAGTCGCACCCCTGTCTCTACTCTCTTTTATTTAAGATGTGATAGGGTTGCAAGTTACCCTGAAGAGAGATTGAATTGCTTCTAATCCCCGAATAAGTCCCCAGTTGAACGCCTTGTTTTTTACGCAATTCTAAAGCACTCTCGTCTAACCAAGTAGCACTCACAGTGCAGATAAGGATGTAAAGTATTCGAATGGAATGCTCTATTTCTTTGGCAGAAATATTGAATATAAAAATTAGACATAATGTTGGAATTATGCAATACACTGTTGAGGCGAGAACTGGAGTTATATTTGCAATTCTGGTCTCCACATTACAGGAAGGACTTCACTGTTCTGAGAATAGTTCAAAAATATTTAGAGAAATGTTGCCGTGGCTGGAAAAGTGTAGCTAAAAGGAGTGATTGGATGGGTTGGCATAATTTTCCTTGGAAACCAGAAGACTGAATGTGATTTAAATGGATTGTTCAAAATTATTGTGGAAGCTATAGGTGGACAAGATAAAATTGTTTCCCCTGTTCGATATTTCTTGCACGAGCTACATCAATTTAAGATATGTGGCAGAAGGTGTTGAAGGGACATGAGGAATATATTTTTCATTGTCAAGTTAGTTGACAGTGGAATTCACTGCTCGAGTTGATATTGGAGGCATAAAGCCAGAACACTTAAAAAAAGTGTCTCAACCTGCACCTTAAGGTACATGGCAATGAATCTGGAGCCGGAAGGTGTGATTAGAAAGGGGACTTGGATAATATGGGCCGAATGGAATCGTTCTGTCCTTCTGTGTTGTATATTTATGCTTCCAGGATAATAATCAAGCGATCCGCCGTTGCCATAGCCGTCAATCATGAGTGGTTCAGATGGAGAGGTTCACTTGGCCTGGGACACCACCAGACCGACGTGCAAGATTCCCTTCAAAGGACATACCAACTTGAATGTAAAGTGGTATTATCGTACTACACTATCAAATCCTGCATTACATCTGCTTGTGCCAGCGGCTGCTTGGGAAAAGGGAGTTTAGAAGGGACATTTGTTTGATGGTGTGTTTGTTTTGAAGTGCTGTAAATGGAACAGGAAAATGTGTTGAATACACAGCTGTTGGAGTGGGAGGTGTGATCAATAGCAACCCTCCCATGGTTGTGGCATTGTGAAGGATATCGGGTGCAGTAAGGCTGGCAAATTATATGACGCAGCTGTGGCCGTTGGGAAGTTGAGTGGACGGGAATACTTAGACGGTGACAACAAGAGGAACCCTGCAGAACGATGATGAAGGTGGCCTCATCAGAATTAATGAAAACCGATGATGAATCTGAAAGTGACGCTGGTCTGAAGTAAAGCCCTGAGTGATGCGGTAGTTGCTGAGCTAGAAGTAGACGTCACTGGCCAGTCTGTCTCTTGGAATGGAAAAAAAAACGCCCAAGAATTGAGGAGATGTAATAGCTCAATGTTCTAAGGCGTGTCCACTGTCTATATCCATTTATAATCACATTCGTTATTTCTTTACATTTATACAATTTCCCGGAGTGCCCTCCCGCTTTATGCGCATGTTCCACAGTCTTTTCCTGCTCTGAAATCCTCTCTTTTCCAATCCGCCTCATCACTTATCTCCCCGCTCCCTTTACCCTACTCTCGCTTGTGTGTTCAAAATGTAAATCCCATATTTGCCGTGTGTCTCACTAAACTACAGGGCTATGGCCCGGATGCAGGAAATTGGGCCAGAATAGAAACCTGTGTGCTCTCAGGCATGGGCAAGATGAACCGAATGATCTCTTCCTTTGCTGTCAGTTTTCTATGTTTCTATTATTCAATTATTCTTGAGAAAGTGTATTCCAGACTATAATAAGCCCTTGTCAGAATGTATCCAGTTACTATAAAATATGTTCATTTCGTGTCGTCAGACAGTGTATTCCCGATTACAACACTTCCCTGTTAATGTTGCTCCAGTTCCACCGTGAAACGTCCTATTGCATCTGCTGCTGAAGCCCACTATAGACACTATTTTTTTTATTTTTTTTTAGCGAAATACAGCACAGAACAGGCCCTTCGGCCCACGATGTTGCGCCGAACTTTTGTCCTAGGTTAATCATAGAATTTTGGACAATGTTTCATGGCCAATCCACCCAACCTGCACATCTTTGGACTGTGGGAGGAAACCGGATTACCCGGAGGAAACCCACGCAGTCACGGGGAGGACTATGTAGATTAACAAATAAAAAATGTATTAAGGTTAATCACGATGCACAAAATGTCCCGTTCTGTACAACTCCAGACTCCAAACTGGTTCATCAAATCCACGATCAGCCACTGGAGTCGCGCTCTCGACCTGATTAGCCCAACGGGTCACATAAAACTCCAAGGAGCAGCCGCATCAAGGCATAAAGGGCACGCTAGCACTTCACTCCCCATTCATGATTCTTATTAATACATTTCACTAACAATTGAAGTATTTGCAATATTATGCATCAAATAGATCTTAAGCAAATGTCCTTGTGCGTTGAGTCAGTGCAGGGACTTCCTGATCATGCGGAGGTATCGCAATCCATTAGCGGGTGTTCAATCAGTAGCTGGAACATCGATTGAAGCTCAAGGTGATGGATAAATCGTTCATGGCGCGCCTAAAACAACGGCTGAACAATGCGAGTTCGAGTCGGCATTGAATGACATGTTTTGTGACTGGCTGGCATGAGGTATTAACGACACAGTTGTGGGAGCGTTTTCCAAGACCTGAGTATCGAGCCAGCATTTACGTGGGATTCCTCCCACATTGCTAGGTCTTACATTAATAAACAGAGCAGACACACAACCTTGTTAAGACGGTCTTATTAACCCAACCTTGATTTCGTGTACACGAGATATGTACCTGGATAATGCCACGCTCGATCCGCTAAACACTGATAAAAACACAACAATTATATATTTTCGAAAAATAAATATCCCACCCCAGTGGGACCTAATCCAACCTTTGAATCTGTCATGTTCAAAGTATCCAGTAAAATTGTAATAGCCCATGATATTGTAGTTCTATAAGTTTACCTAAGGTTTAAGACATGGCAGGAGATCCCAAACCCGTGTCATGCTCCTCGTGTGCGATGTGGGAGCTCAGAGACACGTCCACCGTCACTGGCTCTTCCACGAGCAAGAAGTATGTTCAGTTGCAGCTCCTGTTTGACTGCTGATGGCTCTGGAGCTGCGGATGGACTCACTTAGGAGCATCCACGATGCTGAGGAGGTCGTGGATAGCACGTTTAACGAGTTGGTCACACCTCAGGTCAAAGTTACTGAGGGAGATAGTAAATGGGTGACAGGGAAAAACGACCGTGGATATCGAATGAAATAAGGGAGAGTATCAAATGAAGGAAAAAGTATACAAAGTGGCAAAGATTGGTTAGAGATTAGAGGACTGGGAAATCTTTAGGGGGCAATAGAAAGCTACTAAAAAGCTATACAGAAGAGTAAGGTAGAGTATGAGAGTAAACTTGCTCAGAATATAAAAGCAGACAGTAAACGTTTTTACAAATATATAAAACAAAAAATAGTCGCTAAGGTAAATATTCGTCCCTTCGAGGATGAGAAGGGCGATTTAATAATGGGAGATGAGGAAATGGCTGACGAATTGAACAGTTTTTTTGGGTCGGACTTCACAGTGGAAAACACAAATAGCATGCCAGTGACTGATATAAATTAGGCTATGAGAGGTGAGGACATTGAGAGGATTGTAATCACTAAGGAGGTAGTGATGGACAAGCTGATGGGGCTAAAGGTAGACACATCTCCTGGTCCTGATGGAATGCATCCCAGAGTGCTAAAACAGATGGCAAGGGAAATTGCAGATGCACTAGTGATGATTTACAAAAATTCACAAGACTCTGGTCTGGTCCCGGTGGATTGTAAATCAGCAAACGTGGCACCATTATTTAAAAAAGGAGGTAGGCAGAAGCAGGAAATTATAGGCCAGTAACATTAGGTTCGGTAGTAGGGAAGATGCTGTAATCTATCATCAAGGATGAAAGAGCGAGGCAATTGGAAAGAAATTGTCCAATTGGGCAGATGCGGCATTGGTTCATAAAGGGCAGGTCGTGCCTAACTAATTTAGTGGAATTTTTTGAGGTCATTATCAGTGCAGTGCATAACGGGGAGCCGATGGATGTGGTATATCTGGATTTCCAGAAAGTCTTTGACAGGTGCCACACAAAAGGTTGCTGCATAAGATAAAGAAGCATGGCATTAAGGGTAAAGTAGTTGCATGGATAGAGGATTGGTTAATTAATAGAAAGCAAAAAGTGGGGATTAATGGGTGTTTCTCTGGTTGGCAATCAGTAGCTAGCGATGTCCCTCAGGGATCCGTGTTTGGCCCACGATTGTTCACAATTTACATAGATGATTTGGAATTGGGGACCAAGGGCAATGTGTCCAAGTTTGCAGATGACACTAAGATGAATGGTAAAGCGAACAGTGCAGAGGATACTGGAAGTCTGCAGAGGGATTTGGATAGGCTAACTGAATGGGCTAGAGTTTGGCAGATGGAACACAATGTTGACAAATGTGAGGTTATCCATTTTAGTAAGAATAACAGCAACGGGATTATTATTTAAACAGTAAAATATTAACGCATGCTGCTGTGCAGAGAGACCTGAGTGTGCTAGTGCATGAGGCACAGAATGTTGGTTTACAGGTGAAACAGGTGATTAAGAAGGCAAATGAAATGGTGTTTTTCATTGCTAGAGGGATGGAGTTTAAGACTAGGGAGGTTATGCTGCAATTGTATAAGGTGTTAGTGAGGCCACACCTGGAGTATTGTGTTCAGTTTGGGTCTCCTTACTTGAGAAAATATGTACTGGCACTGGAGGGTGTGCAGAGGAGATTCACTAGGTTAATTCCATAGCTGAATGCGTTGGATTACGAGGAGAGGTTGAGTAGACTGGGACTGTACTCGTTGGAATTTCGAAGGATGAGTCGGGGTCTCATAGAAACATATGAAATTATGAAAGGAATAGATAAGATAGATGCGGGCAGGTTTTTCCACTGGCGGGTGAAAGCAGAACTAGGGGGCATTGCCTCAAAATAAGGGGAAGTAGATGTAATGAAATGAAAATCGCTTATTGTCACGAGTAGGCTTCAATGAAGTTACTGTGAAAAGCCCCTTGTCGCCACGTTCCGGCGCCTGTCCGGGGAGGCTGGTACGGGAATCGAACCGTGCTGCTGGCCTGCTTGGTATGCTTTAAAAGCCAGCGATTTAGCCTGATGATAAACCAGCCCCAGGACTGAGTTTAGGAGGAATATCTTCACCCAAAGGGTTGTGGATCTATGGAATTCCTTGCCCAGTGAAGCAGTTGAGGCTCCTTCATTAAATGTTTTTAATTAAAGATAGATAGTTTTTTGAAGAATAAAGGGATGAAGGGTTATGGTGTTCGGGCCGGAAAGTCGAGCTGAGTCTACAAAATATCATTCATAATCTCATTGAATGGTGGAGCAGGCTCGAGTCCCAGATGGTCTACTTCTGCTCCTAATTCGTATATTCTTATGTTCTTATATTCTTTGGATCAAATGGTATTGATGAAGCAGGGCACCTGCAACACGACTTGGACAGGCTGGGAGAGTTGGGGGAAAAGTGGAAGATGTAATACAATGTGGAAAGTGTGAGGTTATGTACATTGGTTGGGAAAATGGGCGCACAGATCAATTTCTAAATGGGGAAAGTGTAAATCAGAAGTACTGAAGGACTTCGGAATCTTTATTCAAGGATTCCCTTGAGGTTAACGTGGAGGATCAGTTGTCGGTTAGGAAGGCAAATTCAAAGTTAACATTCATGTAAAGAGGGCTAGAATACGAGAGAGTGGGCGGGCATATGAGGCTTTCCAAGGCACTGATCAGGCACCATTTGGAGTATTGTGAGCAGTTTTGAATCCATTGTCTATGTAAGGATGTGCTGGCATTGGAAACTGTCCAGAGGAGGATCACCAGCATCATCCCTGCAATGAAGAACTTGTCATGTGAGGAACGGCTGAGGACTCTGGGTCTGTACTTGATGCAGATGCTGAAGGGATCTGATTGAACCCTACACGATACTGTGTTTCCTGGACAGAGCGGACGTGGAGAGGATGTTTCCATTTGGAGAAAAACTACAACCATAGGGCAAACTCACATTGAAGGGACGATCATTAGGATAGTGATGAGTAGGAAATCCTTCAGCCAGTGGGCAATGAGTCTGTGGTACTTTTTACCGCAGATGGCTGAAGAGGCCAAATAACCGAGTGTATTTAAGACAGAGATAGATAGATTCTTGATTAGTAAGGGGATCAGGGTTATGGGGAGAAGGCAGGAGAATTGGGACGAGAAAAATATCAGCCATGACTGAATGGCGACGCAGGCTGGATGCGCCGAATGGACTAATTATGCTCCGATGTCTTATTGTGTTATGGTCTAAAAACAAATCACTCGGACAAAACAAAGTAATTGCTAGACAATCTCAGGAGGCTTGACATAATCTGTATTAGCTTCCTGTGTACAGATGCTGTCATTCCTGCTGAGATTATTCAGTATCTTCTGTACGACAATCAGAGTGACATTGATGTGCATATATACAGGCTCCTTGAAGTAGCCGGACAGGGGGATACTGTGTTTGCGAAACACATATTAAATTTGCCTTTCTTAGCCAATGCATAACGTTCATGATCTTTGAGGTTAGGTTGGAAATTCATGAAACGTCGGTAGGCCACAGCTAGAATATTGGGTGCAGTTTTGTAATCTACATTAAAAATGAATGTGATAGTGCTTCAAATGGTGCATAATCAAGCAGGAAGTTTCCTGAGCTGGAGAATTTTAACTCTGAAGGGGGATGGGATAGACTTAGGTTGTTTGCCTTGGAGCAGAGCAGACAGAGCGGGTTATCATTGAGATGGATGAAATTATGGAGGGCAGAGATTGAGGAGACATGAAGAAGTGTTTCCCCTTGCTGATCGGATCCATTACCGGGGATGTGAATTGAAGGTTAAGGATCGGGACTTTAGAGGGGCGGTGAGGAAAACATGTTTCTCACAGACAGCAGTGGAGTCTGAATCTCACTGCTTGGAAGAGATGTGAAGGCAGACGCAGAGAGCATGATAACATTTGAGTAGTATTTAGAGGAGCGCTTGCGAGATCAAGACAGAAAAGAATAATCTTTATTGTGACAAGTAGGCTTACATAGACACTGCAAGGATGTTACTGGGAAAATCTCCTAGTCACGCCATTCCGGCACCTATTCGGGTACACAGAGGGAGAATTGTCCAAATTAACTAATAACACATCTTTCCGGAATTGTGGGATGAAACCTGATACCCGGAGGAAACCCACGCAGATATGGGATCAATATTCAGACTCTGCACAGACAGTGACCCAAGCCAGGAAATGAACCTGTGACTCTGGCGCTGTGAAGCAACATTGCTAACCACTGTGTTACCGTGTTGCCCGAGCTTTGGTGCAAGTACTGGAAAATGAGATCAGAAGACTCAGGTAGTTGTTCTCGACCTGTGGAGAGGCAATGGGATGAAGGGCCATTTCTGTGTTGTAGAACTCTATGACACATCAGTTTGTTTACAACAATTAATCTGGTTAATAAGCTATTTAAATGCTTTCATCAAGTTATTATTTAATTTCCCTACGTAATATATGTGCCTTACAACAGATCATATAAATTACAATCCATCCAAAAACAGCAGCTACTTACAAGACACTCACCGTATAGCAACCACACAGAAAACATCTTATTCTGCAGTAGAATATGATCACATTCCTACACCTGCAACGGTTAGATGAGTAACAAGGTGTGCTTCCTTTCCCTGTTTACCTATCGCCTGTGCTCATCTCGCAGCAGTGAATTGTGTTGAATGCCGCACCTAAACCATCCAGGTACTGTTGTATTTCTGTTGTGTGGTGCTCCTCTCGCCAGCACCTTTGGATGTTGTTGATTCATTCTCTCGCTCCTTCATTAACTTTCTCTCTCTTACTCAATGTGTTGTTTTGAATCCTGTGCATTCTGTCTCACTCCTTTCTCTAGCACTACCTCAATCTAAGAGGAATTTTGCTCCAATTTTCCTTCATATCACCAGTTTGATGTTCAAATGTTTCCATGAATTAACAGCCCTCCTTCTCCGCGTTATTGACCTTTTTTCTCATAGCGGGAGTTTGTGTCTTCAACCTGTGTAGACTTCCTCTTTAAGTGCAGTTCCTGTCTGTAAACTCACCTCCTCTCTGTGACAAATATTCATATATGTGTCCACACATCTGTGCACTCTTCACGTAATGTAAGTTTCCAAATGGTTTTTGGAAGGACCATGCGTTTCCAATTTGCGTGAGGGAGTATGAGTCCAGAACATTAGAAACCCCAGTGGAGAGGAGAGATTTGTACCGCTGTCTCGCCGGAAATATGAAATAAAATGTGAGAAGTCTGATAATTCTCAGCAATTCTGTTCTTCTCATCATGGAATTAATTGAATGATTTTAATGAATGGGTATTTCAGCAGATATTTGAACTGCTCTCTGAACTTAGTCTGACTCACTGCATAAATAGCAGTGTTGGTGCAACAACTCAGGAGCTGCAGCATAAAACCAATTTCTCGAAAATGAAAATCTAAATTTATGGAACGAAACCCAAACCACCATAACCGGATCCACATAGAATAAACCATTAACACTGACCATAGTAAGATGAAATTTGCCGATATAACAAACAACAATATCATGGAGTTCCTCCGATTCTCCATCTCCGGGTCGTGGGATTTACACCCGATGCTTTGAGCCCGTAGTCTTCTGCGGGCGCGGCTGGTTGTTAAAATGTGCCTGACGGTGAAAACATTGAACATCAGGATCAGGAGAAATGGGACACATGGGGTTAGAATGTTGTGGAGTAACTCGACTGTTAACCACGCCACTGAATTCAGAATGTCGAGTGTCTCATCACAAAACCAGGGGTCATTCCATAGCTCATACTCACTGGATAACGAAAAGTACCAGGTTATGTTCTTCAAACAACTCAGCACGGTCACTGTTCCCAGAATAACAGTCGCCGTTTTCTCGCTGCAATATTTACTTTTCAGCTTTGGACAGCAAATGGCCACAAATCGGTCAAAGGTGAAAGTTACGGTGAACCAGACAGAACAGTCAGTGGCTGCATAAACCAGGACTGCGTGGATATTACACACAGGAATGGACTTCAGGAATTCAAACTTGTCATAATAAACAATCGGAATATGTCTCAATATGAGATCGAGGATGATGACTAGTAGATCCGCCACTGCCATGGACATCAGGTAACGAATGACACAATTGGACAGACCACATTTCTTTCGCCGTAGAGTTATAATCGTCATTAAGTTAACTGTAATGAAGATAAATGTGTGCTGAAACTAAACATCAGAGTCGGGATTCGATTCGATTGAGTAATTATTCAGATGTTCAACATTCTACTGCATAACATGACATCTTGTAATAAATTGAGCTGCAGGTGTAAATTGAATATTTGTGATCAAGTGGATGCGAGAAGAAATTGAATAACAGAAGTAGGGGTGAGCAGGAAGGAGAGACAAGAACAACAGGGGTTTCACATATTACGTGAAATACTGGCTTTATGGGGCCATCTGGAGTAATGTTGGAAGCTTCCACCTACCAGGGGTAAGCCAAGGTGAAAGAATCTACAGAAGGGAAGGAGGGGGAGAAAGAGAACAATAGTTATTCGGGACTCGATAGTTAGAGGGAGAGATAGACGGGTCTGTGGCAACGAAAGAGACTCCCAGGTGGTATGTTGCCTCCCGGGAACCAGGGACCGTGTTTTCAATATCTATAATGGGGAGGGGTATCAATCACAAGTAGTGGTACACATCGGTACAAAAGACATAGGTGAGAGATGGGACGGGGATTTAAAACAGGAATTTAGGTAGCTAAGGTGGAAGCTGAGAGCCAGAACAAACCATATTATCTCTGGTCTGTTGCCGGTGCCACGGGTTAGCGAGTTGAGGAACAGGAAGAGAGTGCAGATAAACACATGCCTGCAGGAATGGTGCAGGAGGGAGGGTTTCAGTTAGCTTGACCATTGCAGCACATTCTGGGGAAGGTTACAGACAGGATAGTTTGCTTCTGAACCAGAGGGGCACCAATATTGTGGGAGGGAAATTTGCTACGGCTCTTCGGGGGAAGGAGGGGTGGGTTGTTAGATTAATTTGTCAGCGCAATGGGAAAACGAGCTGTAGTCCAGAAGGCAGTGTTGAGAGTTGTGAGGTACTGAGGAGGGTAACAAGATCACAGGAGTGTACCGGCAGACAGATAGGCCGGTTGAAGGGTATCTACTTCAAAGCAAGGAGCATCCGGAACAAGGTAGGTGAACCTGGAGCGTGGATTGGTACTTGGGACTACGATGTTGTGGCCATTACGGAGACATGGTCAGAACAGGGACAGGAATGGTTGTTGGAACTTTCGGGGTATAGGTGTTTCAGTAAGTATAGGGAAGGTGGTAAAAGAGGTAGAGGAGTAGCATTGTTAATCAAGGATAGTTAAACGGCAGAAAGGCATTTCGAAGGGGCTCTGCCTACTGAGGTAAAGAGGGCTGAAGTTAGAAATAGGTAAGGAGCGGTCGCTGTTCCGAGATTTCTATAGGCCCCCAAATAGTTGTAGAGATGTGGAGGAACAAATTGCAAAACAGATTATGGATAGGTGTGGAGATCTTAGGGTAGTTGTCATGGATGAATTTAACTTTCCAAATATTGATTGGAACCTCGATTGGGCGAATAGTTCGGATGGAGCAGTCTTTGTACAGTGTGGGCAGGAGGGTTTCCTGACACCATCTAGGGATAGGCCGACAAGGGGTGGGGCCACATTGGATTTTGTACTGGCTGATGAACAGGGTCAAGTGTTAGATGTGTTTGTAGGAGAGCACTTTGGAGATAGTGACCACAATTTGTAATCTTTCACAATTGCAATGGGGAGGGATAGTGTCATACGGTAGTGCAAGGTCTATAATTGGGGGAGGGGAAATTATGATGCGACTAAGCTAGAATTAGGGAGCATAAGATGGAACAGAAACTGTCAAGGAAAGGCACAAATGACAACTGGAGCTTGTTCACGGAAAAAATAGTGCGTGTCCTTGATAGGTATGTCCCTGTCAGGCAGGGAGGAGATGATAGTGTGAGGGAACCATGGTTCACAAAAGATGTTGAATGTCTTGTCAAGAGGAAAAAGGAAGCGTCCGTAAGGACGAGAAAACAAGGTTCAGTTGGGTCGCTTGAGCGTTTCAAGGTAGCAAGAACTTAGCTAAAAAAGGGCTTAGGAGAGCTGGGAGGGGCATAACAAGTCCTTGGCGGATCGGATCAAGAAATACCCCAAAGCACTTTACTCCTATGTGACAAATAAAAGGATGAACAGGGTGAGATTGGGGCCGGTCAAGGACAGTAGTGGGAACTTGTGCATGGAGTCAGAAGAAACAGGAAAGGCGTTGAATGAATATTTGTCTTCAGTATTCACCACGGAGAGGGGTCATGTGCGTGAGGATGAGAGTGCGATACAGGCGGGTAGGCTGCATTAAGTAGATGTTCTGAGGAAAGATGCATGAACAATTTTCTAAAGCCTTAACGTCGGCAAGTCCCCTGTGCCAGATGGGATATGTCCCAGAATTATTTGGGAGGCAAGGGATGAGATTTCAGAGGCTGCGGCTTCGATCTTTGGGTCTTCACTGCCCACGAGGATAGTGCCAGAGGACTGGAGAGTGGCGAATGTTGTTCCTCTGTTCAAGAAAGGGGATAAGAATTACCCTGGTAATTATAGGCCGGTTAGTCTTAGTTCGGTGGTCGGTAAGTCAATGGAAAATGTCCTAAAGGATAGGATTGAAGAATATTTGGAAAGATTCAGCTGAATCCGGGATAGTCAATACGAATTTGTGAAGGGTAAATCTTGCCTCGCAAATTTGATTGAATTTTTTGATGAGGTAACAAAGTGTGTAGATGAAGGTAGAGCAGTTGATGCCGTATACATGGGTTTCAGTAAGGTGTTTAATAAGGATCCCCATTGTCGGCGTGTGAAGAAAGTAAAGCGGTGTGGGATAGAGAGAAATTTGGCCAATTGCATAAGTAACTGGTTATCACATAGAATACATAGGGTTGTGGTGGATGGAAAAGTGTCAGACTGGAGACCAGTTGCCAGCGGTGTACCACAGGGATCAGTGCTGGGTCCTCTGTTATTTGTGATATTTATCAATGACTTGGAGGAGGGGGCTGAAGGGTTGGTCAGTTGATTTGCTGATGACACCAAGATTGTTGTAGTGGATGAGGTGCAGGGCTGTTGTAGGCTGCAAAGAAACATCGATAGGATGCAACGCTGTGGAGAAAAAGGGCAGATGAAGTTTTACCCTGATAAGTGCAAGGTTCCCGTACCAGCCTCCCCGGGCAGGCGCCGGAATTTGGCGACTAGGGGCTTTTCACAGTAACTTCATTGAAGTCTACTCGTGACAATAAGCAATTTTCATTTCAGGTGATTAATTTTGGTAGGAAAAAATGTGAATGCGGATTACAGGGTCAACGACAGGGATCTGTGGAATGTGGAGGAGCAGCGAGAGCTTGGGGTTAATGTCCACAGATCTCTGAAGGTTGCCACTCAAGTGGATAGAGCCGTGAATAAGGCCTATAGAGTGTTTGCGTGTATTAACAGGGGGCTTGAGTTTAAGAGCCGCGGGGTTATGCTGCAACTGTACATGACCCTGGTGAGACCACCTTTGGAGTATTATGTGCAGTTCTGGTCACCTCATAATAAGAAGGATGTGGAAGCATTGGAAAAGGTGCAAAGGAGATTTACCACGTTGCTTCCTGGTTTGTAGTATCGGTCCTATGAGGAAGCTCGGGCTTTTCTCTTTGGAGCGGAGGAGGATGAGAGGCGACTTAATAGAGGTTTATAAGATTATAAGATTATAAGATTATAGATAGCGTGGACGTTCAGAGTATATTTCCTCGGGTGAATGTAGCTGTTACATGGGGGCATAACTCTAAGGTTTAGAGTGGGAAATATAGGAGGGATGTGTCGTAGGTTCTTTACTCAGAGAGTGGTTCGGGTGTGGAATGGACTGCCTGCTGTGTTAGTGGATTCGGTCACATTCGGAACTTTCAATCGGTTATTGGATAGGTACATGGAGCACACCAGAATGACAGGGAGTTGGGATAGCTTTATCTTGGTTTCGCACAATGCTCCGTACAACATCGAGGGCGGAAGGGCCTGCTCTGTGCTATACTGTTCTATGTTCTCTGCGCGATGCGATAATTCACGACCGAAGTTAGAACAGTGGTTGTCAGGCAGGAGTAAATGTTGAAGTCTGTGTGACAACAGGGGTGAAACATGGTATAACGTCTCCTTTCTCTCACTAACCTACGGTCTGCAAAACCGTTATTTCTGAGGCGTGTTCACCTCCAGTGCTGCGTTTTCAAAAAAAATAACAGCCACGAAAGGGGCTTTCTTTGAAATTTTAAAACATAAATCGATAGGATAAGTCTCCCTATATTACATTCCCCGAAATATTAAACATAACAAACATAAAAAACATGACTTCTAGCATTTTAAGACTAAATTGTATTAGTCCATGCGAACAACAGCATCAGACCAAATATTTACATTCATTATTTTGGCACGTGAGAACTTTGCAGTCCTGCTGCATTATATTCACATTTTATATAAATGATCTGCAAGCTGGGACACATGGGTAACGCAGCAAAATTCGCGTAAGATACTAAAATGGGTATAATGCAGGCAGTGATGTCGAGATTCATATACTACAAAAGGATATAAGTAGACTCGGACATTGGGTCATAAATTGGCAGATGGCGCAAATGTAGAGTGGAAAGGTTGTCCATTTTGAGCGAAAAGAATGGAAAGGCAAACGATTATCAAATTGGAAAGTAGATGCAACATGCGTCTGAGAGATCTGGAAGGCTTTGTTTATGAATGACAGAAAGTGCAGAACAGGTTCCGCTACCTGGGGATCCAGATAGCCAGAGACTGGACACAGATCCGCGAGTGGAACCTGACCAGCCTGGTGGAGGAAGTAAGAAGAGACCTTCAAAGATGGGGCTCACTCCCACTCTCTCTGGCGGGGAGAGAGCAGACAATCAAGATGAACGTACTGCCAAGGTTCCTCTTCCTGTTTTGACCCATTCTGATCTTCATACCCAAGGCCTTTTCCCAAAATGTAGACAGTCTAAGCATGGCGATTTTGTGGGTGGGTGGTAAGAACCCGAGAATTCCCAAACCGACAAACCAAAGAAGGAAAATCAAAGGGTGCTTGGCCTTACCAAACCTACAATACTACGACTGGGCAGCAACGGCAGAAAGAGTGAGTTGATGGGTTCAAGAACCCGACACAGATTGTGTACAAATGGAGAATGCATCCTGTAAAGGAACGACCCTCCGGGCCCTGGCCACAACATCAAACCCATCCTCCCCAACAAGATACAAAACGAGCCCAGTGGTAGCGACCACGCTGAACACGTGGACCCAGTTGAGACAGCACTTCTGGATAACCAAAATGTCCTCTATGGCCCCCATCTGCGGCAATCACAGATTCCCCCCAGCCATGCCAGATACCACCTTCAAAAGATGGAGGCGGGAGAGGGGGCACATTGACGATCGGGGACTTCTACGTAGGGCACAGACTGGCGACACTCACACACTGACGAGGGAGTGGAAACTAGCAAAATGACAGGAATTGAGACACCTCCAAATAAAACACTTCATCCGCAAAGAGACAGTGGGTACCCCGGGGCCCCAGAAACCACACAACAAGAGGACCTGATATGCACAAGCAAAGAGAAGTGGGACGGGGGGAGCTATGTGCGCGAATATACGGACAGCTACTGGACACGAACGAGCAGGTTCTTCCCGGAGGTGGAGGACAAACGTGAGCGGTGCCGGGGGGCCCAGCCAACCACCCCACATGTTTTTGGCTTGCCCCAAGCTTGCTGGGTTCTGGACAGCCTTCTCGGAAGCAATGTTCAAGGCTGTGGGTGTGAGGGTGAAGCCATGCCTAATAGTGGCAATCTTTGGGGTATCGGAGCAGCCAGAGTTACACATGGGGAACGGGGCCAACGCCCTCGCTATCGCGTCCTAACCGCAAGCCAGAAAACCTGCTCGACTGGTGATCAGCAGCACCACCTACAGCTGCAGACTGGCTCGCTGACCTTTCGTAATTTCTGCACCTGGAGAAGATTAAGTACGCCACCCCAGGGTGAAAGGAAGGCTTCCTGGATACTTGGGGGCAGTTTGTCGGTCTTTTCCAAAACCTGTTAGATGCCAGGAACAAGGAGTCACCCGATAAAAGTTTTAATTAGAACACCAAGATACATGAGGTATGAAAAGACTGCGCATCCCGGGGGGGGGGGGGGGGGGAGTGAGAGGCAGAAGGTGGCGGGAAAACCACGAGAAATGATTCAATTATTTCCGGAAAATAAAAGAAAAGCACAGCCGATGCCAAGGTGGGGGGAAGGCTTTGGGAACAAAGGGAAAGGGGAGGAACCATAGGCCGACCGAGAAGGCAATGAAATACACGTAGGATCAGTTAAACGAAGGAGAAACTAAACCTCTCTGTATAATAAAGAAAATTAGCTTGGGCGAGAAAAATGTGAGGTGAAGATATACAACTGGTTCTAAATATGGGAAATGTCAATCAAAAGACTTTTTAAAAAATGAATGACAGAAAATCGGTTTGCAGGTACAGCATGTAATTAAAAAGGCAAATGGAATTTCACTGTTTATTGTAGAACGACTGGAGTATAAACGTAGAGAAGTGTTGTTGCAATTCTACAGGGTGTTAGTGAGACAACACTTGGAGTATTGTGTCCAGTTCTGGGCTCTTCATTTGAGGAAGGATGGAGTGGCATTGGAGGCAGTTCAGAGGAGCTTCACCAGATTCATTCCAACGATGGAATGGTTGACGTATGAGAAGCGATGAAAGAGTTTGTGTTAAGAAACGCTGAAGTTTAGATAAATGACAGAGTATCAGAGCCAGGTGTTTTAAATGCTACAATTGATAAAGTAAACGTAGACAAAATGCTCTCTCTTGTGGGGAATCCAGAACGAGTGGTCACAGATACAGCTTGAAAAGCGATAGATTTAGAAACGAGACGAGGAGGAAATACTTCTCGCAACGGAGGTGGATTGTGGAACTCACTGTCCCACAGTGCGGTGGAAACTCAGTCATTAAATGGGTTCAAGACGCAGATGTATATATTTCTCATAAAAATAAACAGTTAAAGAGTTATGGGCAACTTAGCGAGGTGGATTTGTGACCAGGGAGTGATCAGTCATAATCTGACTGAATTGTAGAACAGGCTCGAAGTGCTAAATTGCTCACTTCCACTCCTCATTCCTATGTTCCTCCATATTCGATCCTCGAAATCTGACGAGAATTTAAGGACAGACATTTTCGCAATGTTGTCAAAATTGTTGCTGTGCCTTTGTTAGCCGAGAAATATAGCAGCAGGTCAAGCGTAGAAGACGTGTTTGGTGTCAAGTTCCTTCAGAATTACTTGTTTTTACTGGATCTAGATATTTCCCTCTGTGTCTTATTTGCGGCCTCAATTAAGCGACTCGCAGACGTTGAAAAACGGTTATATAGATTTTTAACCAATATCCAATACAGCATATCAGTTCTGACGTGTTTTTATTCATCGTGAACTATCTCACTATCCTACGTAGAAGTTCTCGTATTTCCATCACCAAAATATTAATTTCCCCTTCATTAAAAGCTTTCCAAATCATTTCCCTGTCCTTCACACAGGTTAAACGGACAATAAAAATGACAGGGGGGGGAGTTGTAAGCGATACGTGGACACAACTGCCAGATGGCGGGTAGTATTTACACTCCTTTACAGCACAACGAAGGTCACATCACACAGAGTGGTCATATTCTGCACAGTCTTCCAGAAAATGGAGAGCTAAGGAAATCAACATCTGGCTGAGACTGACATCAAACACACACTTCAACAGACACACACACACACACACACACACTCACACAAACTAAGCCCACTTATGCTTCGGAAGCTGAGAGAGGGAGAGACACGGAGATCATTGTGGGAAGGTAAGTGTTTATCTCATTCACTGAACCTGGCAGAGTTCCGACTGGGGGAAAAAAATAAAAATTGACTTCAGAGGAGGGCTCTAATTTGATTGGTCAATAAGGATGCAGTGCTAAATCTGAAAATCGATTTATGTTATTGGTTAGAAATTGCTTTCGGAATGAGGTAATAAGGAGAAATATAAGGCACATTTGAATAAAGTAAATTAAAAACCAAAGTAAAAACTAGCTGAATGAAATAGAGACGGAGGGTCAGATGATGTGTGCTTCCTGCATGATGAGGGAACCAGTGACCCCACTAGGGTCCCTAGTGACCACGTGTGCAGCAAGTGTTGGTTGCTTGACAAACTCGGCTCAGAGCTCATGAGCAAGAGTCTGAGCTTCAGGCTGCAAAGCATCAGGGATGAGGAGAGGTATCTGCACACACTGTTTCAGGAGACTATCACATACCTTGCATTAAATACCATTGCTTCGGCCAGTGGTCATTGACAGTAGCTGAGATTGAAGCAGGTAGAAGGATCCAGCAGGTAGGGTTGCAGTAGCCTCAGTGCCAGAACTTGTCCAACAGGTTTGAGATTTTTGCTCCCTCTGTGGACGGGAACGGGGACTGCAGGAAGGATGACCAAACGCATCATAGAACCGTTTGTACAGGGAGCCGTTCAAAGGGGGCAGAATAAACACATGTCGTCAGAATTGGGGATATAATAGTTCGCGTCATTCACACTGTTCTATGTGATCAGAAACGAGAATCCTGAAGGTTGTGTTGCATGCCTGGTACTCGCATTCAGGATTTCTCATTTGGAATTCAGAGGAATTGGAGTGGAATATAAAGATCCATTTGTCGTGAACCGCGTAGGAATCAACGTCTTAGGTGGAACAAAGAAATAGGTTCTTCAAAAGGATTATGAATAGCTTGGAGCCCATTACTCGAGAATTGCAAATCTCAAATAAATAAAGGTGGCGAAAAGGGGTCATGAAATAACTTTTGCTAACAGGGTTAAGGAAAATAAGAACAGAAGAACATAAGAACATAACAACTAGGAGCAGAAGTAGGCCATCTGGCCCCTCGAGCCTGTTCCGACATTCGATGCGATCATGGCTGATCTTTTGTGGACTCAGCTCTACTTTCCGGCCAGAACAACATAACCTTTAATCCCTTTTTTCTTCAAAATCTATATATCTTTACCTTAAAATCATGTAATGGAGGAGCCTCAACTGCTTCACTGGGCAAGGAATTCCATAGATTCACAACCCTTTGGGTGAAGAGGTTCCTCCTAAACTCAGTCCTAAACCACCTTATTTTGAGGCTATGTCCCCTAGTTCAGCTTTCACCCGCCAATGGAAACAATCTGCCCGCATCTATCCTAGCTATTCCCTTCATAATTTTAAATGTTTCTATAAGATCCCCCCTCATCCTTCTAAATTCCAACGAGTACAGTCCCAGTCTACTCAACCTCTCCACATAATCCAAACCCTTCAGCTCTGGGATTAACCTAATGAATCTCCTCTGCACACCCTCCAGCGCCAGTACGTCCTTTCCAAGTAAGGAGACCAAAACTGAACACAATACTCCAGGTGTGGCCTCAGTAACACCTTTTACAATTGCAACATAACCTCCCTAGTCTTAAACTCCATCCCTCTAGTGATGAAGGACAGCATTCCATTTGCCTTGTTAATCACCTGTTGCACCTGTAAACCAACATTCTGTGACTCATGCACTTGCACACCCAGGTCTCTCTGCACAGCGGCATGCTTTAATATTTTATCGTTTAAATAATAATCCCGTTTGCTGTTATTCCTACCAAAATGGATATCCTCACATTTATCACCATTGTATTCCATCTGCAAAACCCTAGGCCATTCACGTAACCTATCTAAATCCCTCTGCAGACTTCCAGTATCCTCTGCACTTTTCGCTTTATCACTCACCTTCGTGTCATCTGCAAACCTGGACACATTGCCCTTGGTCCCCAACTCCAAATCATCTATGTAAATTTTTAACAATTGTGGGCCCAACACGGATCCCTGAGGGACACCACTAGCTACTGATTGCCAACCAGAGATACACCCATTAACCCCCACTCTTTGCATTCTATTAATTAACCAATCCTCTCAAGGCACTACTTTACCCTTAATGCCATGCATCTTTATTTTATCCAGCAACCTTTTGTGTGGCCCCTTGTCAAAGGCTTTCTGGAAATCCAGATATACCACATCCATTGGCTCCCCGTTATCTACTGCACTGGTAATGTCCTCAAAAAATTCCACTAAATTAGTTATGCATGACCTGCCCTTTATGAACCCATGCTGCGTCTGACCAATTGGACAATTTCTATCCTGATGCCTCGCTATTTCTTCCTTGATGATACATTCTAGCATCTTCACTACTACCGAAGTTAAGCTCACTGGCATATTACTTTCTGCTTTCTGCCTAACTCCTTTTTTAAACAGTGGTGTCACGTTAGCTAATTTCCAAGCATTTTATTCGTATATAAGGTGCAAATGGGTAACTAGAGAAAGGATTGGCCTACATCAAGTCAAAAGACGGAATTTATCCGTGGAGTCAGAGGAAATGGGTGATACTCTTAATGAGTACTTTGCACCGGTATTGACCAAGGAGAGGCACTTGACGGATATTGAGGTTAGGGATGGAAATTTATATACTCTAGGTCAAGTTGGTATAAGGAAGGTTGATGTTTTGGGTATTCTAAAAGGCATTAAGGTGGACTAGTCCTCTGGACCTGATGGGATCTATCACAGGTTACTGAGGAAACCGAGGGACGAATAGCTGGGGTATTAACAGATATCTTTGCAGCATCCTTGAGCACGGGCGAAGTGCCGGAGGACTGGAGAATTGCTAATGTTGCCCCTTTGTTCGAGAAGGGTAGCAGGGATATTCCAGGGAATTATAGAACTGTGAGCTTGACGTCAGTGGCAGGCAAACTGTTGCAGAAGACACTGAGAGGCAGGATCTACTCACATTTGGAAGAAAATAGACTTATCAGTGATAGGCAGCATGGTTTTGTGCAGGAAAGGTCATGTCTTACAAACCTAATAGAATTATTTGAGGACGTGAGAAAGTTAATTGATGAGGGAAGGGCTGCAGATGTCATATGCATGGACTTCAGTCAGACGTTTGATAAAGGCAAATTACTGCGGATCCTTGAATCTGAAACCAAAAAGGAAAATGCTGCAGGTCTGGCAACATCTGTCGGGAGAGGAAAGTGCTAACGTTTCGAGACCGATGACTCTTTGTCAAAGGCGTTTGATAAAGTTCTCCATGGCAGGTTGATGGAAAAAGTGAAGTCGTATGGGGTTCAGGGTGTACTAGCTAGATGGATACAGAACTGGCTGGGCAACAGGAGACAGAGAATTGTGGTGAAAGGGAGTGTCGCAACGTGGAGAAAGGAGACTAGTGGCGTTCCACAGGGATCCTTGCTCGGACCACTGTTGTTTGTGAAACACAGAAATTGCCTTCATCGGACGGGGTATTGAGTACAAGAGTCGACAGGTCATGTTACAGTTGTACAGGATTGTGGTAAGGCCACATTTGGAATACAGCGTGCAGTTCTGGTCGGCACATTACCAGAAGGATGTGGATGCTTCAGAGAGGGTGCAGATGAGTTTCACCAGGATGTTGCCTGGTATGGAGCATGCTAGCTATGAAGAAAGGTTGAATAGATTATGTTTGTTTACGTTGGAAAGACAGAGGTTGAGGGGGAACCTGATTGAGGTATACAAAAGTATGAGAGGTATGGACAGGATGGATGCAACAAGCTTCATCCATGAGTGGGGGTGTCAATTACATTTGATCACGATTTCAAGGTAAGAGGGGGAAGGTTTAAGGGAGATGTGCGTGGAAAGTTTATTACGCAGAGGATGATGGGTGTCTGTAACGCTTTGCCACCGGAAGTGGTAGAGGCGGGCACGATAGCATCATTTAAGATGCATCTAGGCAGATATCTGAACGGGCCGGGAACAGCGAGACGTAGAACCTTGGAAAATTGGCGAGAGGTTTAGATAAAGGATCTGAATCTGCGCAGGCTGGGAGGGCCGAAGGGCCTATTCCTCTGCTGTAATTTTATGTGTTCCTTCTTCTTTGACTCGATGGCCGAGGGGCCTAATTCTTCACCAGTGTCTTATGGTCTGATACACACATCTGTACAATTTAATTTTCATAGTGAGTGCACTGTCTCAAAGGATGGATAGGAAAGTGCATTATTTCACTCCAATGCAATTTACAAATACATAAATGCGCACAAACACACACCACTCTACACAGAGAGGGATCTGGACACAAAGATAGACCCACATTATCTCTGACATACAGCTTGCCTTGGACGCACATACTCACGGTTACATACTGATATATACTCAGACAGGTACACATGCATACAGACACACACACAATTGCACTCTGCCAGAAATACATAAAACGACACAAGATACACACATTATGTTACAGAAGCAGACACGCTGAATAAAAAACAAAGAACAAAGAAAATTACAGCACAGCCCTCCCAGCCTACGCCGAACCAGATCCTTTTTCTAAACCTGTCTCCTATTTTCTAAGGTCTACTTCCCTCTGTTCCCGCCCGTTCATATATCTGTCTAGATGCCTCTTAAATGATGCTATCGTGCCCGGCTCTACCACCTCCGCTGGTAAATCATTCCAGGCACCCAACCTGCGTAAAAAACTGTCCACGCCCATTACCCTTAAACTTCCCCCCTCTCATCTTGAAATCGTGACCCCTTGTAACTGACACCCCCACTTTTTGGAAAAGCTTGTCGCTACCACCCTGTCCATACCTCTCATAATTTTGTAGACCTCAATCAGGACCCACATCAACCTCCGTCTTTCCAACGAAAACAATCCTAATCTACTCAACCTTTCTTCATAGCTAGTACCCTCCATACCAGGCAACATCCATTATCTCTCGCTCCCTGAATTCCCAGTCCCTGAACAGTCTCACTCACCATCAGCATCTCCCCCACCACACCCAAACATCCCCCCACCCACGCACACTTCCCGCCGCACCCACTTTGAAATGTTTGGCACTCAGAGACAAATGACGCTTCAACATCACTTCACATTGGCCAATTTAGTTCCATTTAAAAGGGACATTATATGTTAATTTTTGCGTGTTCTTTTTTTCTCTCTCTCTAACAATTTGTAATTTGTTCAATATAAAACATGAAAACTGAATAAAAAACATTTATAAAAAAAAAGAAATCTTACAGCACCAGGTTAAAGTCCAACAGGTTTGTTTGGAATCACTAGCTTTCGGAGAGCAGCTCCTTCATCATGTAAGAAAGGGTAATAAGGATTTGTGCAATCTTTTGAATTGACTTGGTTTTATTCAGATGGCAACTGGAGATCAGCAACAAATGTATTTTGTTATTGAAGTCCTCAATTCGCACAGATACGGCTGAAGATTTCACAATTGGAAGAAGCGTGGCAGTGATGTGATCTGTCAATGTTATGGAAATGGTACGGGTATCAAGGTGACATCAAGATTTGGAACACGTTATGCCTGAGAGAGAAGGATGGATTTTAGAACTGGCCATGGAGTTTAGTCTGGGGTCTCATAAAAGTGGTTTCAGTATTCCCAATAGTTAATTGGATTGTCAGTTGTATGGTATTATATATTTGTAATGCGAATGTCGAAATACAATGTAAGCTGAAATTTCCAAATTTCAAAAACATGCAAGAACAGAGATGTGGATATTTCCGGAGAGATACCTGTGAAGCTGGACTCTGAATGATGCTCACATACGGGAATGAGAATGCAGCACAAGGGTCCTGGGATTTGTAAATAGAGAAAGATATAAAGAAAAATCGATTTCAGACTGTGTCTGTATGAACATTTTGCTTGAACACAGCTTGAATATTCCCCGAATACCCGAAATAGAATACACCATCCCTAGAATACCCTAAATAGAATACTCCTCCCCCAGAATATCCTAAATAGAAGACACTAATCCTAGAATACCCGAAATAGAGGACACCATCCATAGAATACACAAAATAGAACATACCATCCCTAGAATGTCCTAAATATAACACACTGTCCCTAGAATACGCTAAATAGAATACACCATTCCCAGAACACCCTAAATAGAATACACCATTCCTAGAATACTTTAAGTAGAATTAATTCTCCCTATAACACACTAAATAGAATACAACAATCCTTGAACACCGTAAATATAATATACCATCCCCAGAATACCCTAAATAGAATACACCATCCCCAGAATACCCTAAATAGAATACTCCATTCCAAGAATACCCTAAAAAGAATACATCATCCCTAGAATATGCTAAATAGAATACAGCATCCCTAGAATACCCTAAATAGGAGACACGAACCCTAGAATACCCTGAATACCCTGAATTCCCGTACCAGCCTCCCCGTACAGGCGCCGGAATGTGGCGACTAGGGGCTTTTCACAGTAACTTCATTGAAGCCTACTCGTGACAATAAGCGATTTTCATTTTTCATTTTCATTTCATATAATACACCATCCCGAGAATACACTAAATAGCAAACACCAGCCCTAGAATACCCTAAAAAGGACACACGAACCCTGGAATACCGAAATAGAATAAACCATCCGTAACGTACACTAAATAGAATGCACCGCACCTAGAGTACAGTAAATAGAAAACACCATCACTAGAATACCCTAAATAGAATGCACTATCCCTATAATACCCCAAATAGAATACACCATCCCAAGATACACTAAATGGAATACACCATCCCGAGGACATCCGTTTTAGAATATACCATCACTCGAACACCATAAATGGAATACTCCATCCCTATAATACTCTAAATAGAAACACGATCCTTAAAATACCCCAAGTAGAATACCGCTTCCCGAGAATACCCTAAAAAGAATACACCATCCGTAGAATACATGAAATAGAATACACCATCCCCATAATACAGCAAATAGAATATACCAACCCGAGAATACCATAAGTAGAATACTCCATCGCTAGAACACACTAAATATAACACATCATATTTATAATGACCTAAATAGAATACACCATCCCTAGAATACCCTAAATAAAATACCCCAACCCTGAAATACCCTAAATAAAATACACCGGCCCTGGAATACCCTAAATAGAATACACCATCCCTAGAATACATTAAATAGAACACACCGACCCTAGAATACCCTAAATAGAGAACACCATCCCTAGAATACTCTAAATAGAATACACCATCCCTAGACTACCCTAAATAGAATACACCGACCCTGGAATACCCTAAATAGAATACACCGAACCTGGAATCCCCTAAATAGAATATACCATCCCTAGAATACCCTAAATAGAATACAACGACCCTGGAATACCCTAAATAAAGTACACCATCCCTAGAATACCTTAAATAGAATACACCATCCCTAGAATATCACAAATTGAATAAAGCATCCCTAGAATACCCTAAATAGAATACCCCGACCCTGGAATACCCTAAATAGAATACACCGACCCTGGAATACTCTAAATAGAATACACCGACCCTGGAATACCATAAATAGAATACACCAACCCTGGAATGCACTAAATAGAATACACCGACCCTGGAATACTCTAAATAGAATACACCGACCCTGGAATACCATAAATAGAATACATCATCCGTAGAATACCCTAAATAGATTACACCGACCTTGGAATACCCTAAATAGAATACACCATCCCTAGAATACCCTAAATAGAATACACCGACCCTGGAATACCCTAAATAGAATAAACCATCCCTAGAATACAGTAAATAGAATACACCGACCCGAGAATACCCTAAATAGAGTACAGCATCCCTAGAAAACTCTAAATAGAATACGCCATCCCTGGAATACCCTAAATAGAATACACCAAACCTGGAATGCCCTAATTAGAATATACCATCTCTAGAATACCCTAAATAGAATACACCATCCCTAGAATACCCTAAATAGAATACACCGACCCTGGAATACCCTAAATAGAAAACACCATCCCTAGAATATCTTAAATTGAATACACCATCCCTAGAACACCCTAAATAGAGTACACCATCGCGACAATACCCTAAATAGAATACACAATCCCTAGAATATCCTAAATAGTGTACACCATCCATAGAATACACTAAATAGAAGACACCATCCCAAGAATACCCTAAATAGAATACACAATCCATAGAATACCCTAAATAGAATACACAATCCCTAGAATACCCTAAATAGAATACACCGACCCTGGAATATCATAAACAGAATACACCATCCGTTGAATTTCCGAAATAGAACATACCAACCCGAGAATGCTCGAAATAAAATACCTTATCCCTAGAATATTCTAGAGTTTCACGATGGCACAGGAGCGAGGCGACTCTCTGCGAACTCTCCCTCGTTCTATTTTTTGAAATGTAAGGCTAAGACTAACGTTATGACTAACCTCTCTCTTTTATCTTTTCTTGCAGGCTTAAACATTCTCCGAGGTCCGTGGAGATCTTGCCACCTGACCAGACCGGACCTCCACGAGCTGGAAGTGGATCGGGCCCAAACCGGAAGTGAAGCTCCGACCTCGATTTGGAGCCGACCAGAGCATCTGAGCTCACAACCCGTCCTAAAAACCGACTCTAACACCCGGATCGCCAGGCCCAATCCCCCAGCTCGCGACCCGACCCCTGAAGACGAAACCCGGCCCAACATGACCCCGAGAGACCCGCCCAGCACCCAACCTACCTGAAAGATGGATTGAAGGAAGAACAATCCACGTCGAGTCTGGACCCGAGCCTAGGAGCACCCTGGGACGGAACAGACCAGGGGACTCAGCCCAACGTGCCCCATGAAGCCCCTGCTCACGACCCTGGTTCCAAAAATGTTGGAGACCCTGTGCGAGGATACCAACCCGCTAGTGGGGCATGTTTAGTCTTAGCCTTACATTTCAAAGATTAGAACGAGGGAGAGTTCGCAGAGAGTCGCCTCGCTCCTGTGCCATCGTGAAACTCTAGAATATTCTAGGGATAAGGTATTTTATTTCGGGCATTCTCGGGTTGGTATGTTCTATTTCGGAAATTCAACGGATGGTGTATTCTGTTTATGATATTCCAGGGTCGGTGTATTTTATTTAGGGTATTCTAGGGATTGTGTATTCTATTTAGGGTATCCCCATGCCCGCAGAACGCCAGGACATAGCCTAATCGCAAGCATGCCCCACAAGCAACCCCTCTACCTCAACCTGTATTCGGGACCCTGCAAGACGCGACACCGCAAACGTAACCATGCCCTGGACCCCGCCAGTTGGAACCATCTATCTTCCACAAGGTCAGACTTCTCCCAACGGATCCCAGGATCATCCGGCTGCAGTTGCCGGCCGATGAATCAAGGAAAATGTGGCGGACTGCAGATTAGACTGAAGCAACGCAGTTTCAAGACCCCTCTCCCGCATAATCCTAGCAAACATCCAAGCGATCGAAAACAAGCTGGATGAACTTAATGCGAGACTTACGTCTCAGAGGGAAGTATGAGACTGCTGTGCGCTCTGTTTCACCCCCGCCTCACCGGACTGTTCCATGCAACCTGAAGCCTTCTCAATTCACTGGACGGACCGCCCAGCATAATCGGGCAATGCAACGGGTTGAGGGGTTTGCCTCCTCATCAACTCCTCCTGGTCCTTGGATGTGGCGACCCTCGCGAACTAATGCTCTCCGGACCTGGGATACCTGACCGTGAAGTACCGCCCATACTATCTTCCACGTTAATTCACTTCAGTAATTATCAAAGTGGTCTACATCCCACCGCAGAATGATACAGAACATCCAGAGGCCTTGTTCATTGCGACCAGAGACTTCAATGAGGCCAACCTTAAGAGGGTACTGCCAGAATCCCACGAACACATTAAGTATCCCACCAGGGGCGACAAAACTCTTGACCACTGCTACTCCAAAAATAAGGGGCGTCTAACGTTCCATCCCCTGACCGCACTTTGGGAAAACAGACCATAATACGGTGCTCCTTACAAGCAGAAATTCAAGTGGGAGAACCCAGCTAAGAAAGTGGTGCAGTGCTGGTCCGAGGAAACAGAAGAGCTCTTACGTGACCACTTAGAGACAGTGGACTGGTCCATATTTAAGAACTGAGAGACCAACTTAAATGAGTTTTCCACCACCGTCACAGACTTCATCAGTAAACCTGTGGACGACTGCGTGACAAAGGAAGCGGTACGTATGTTCGGCCTTCCTGAAAGTGAACCTTCGGAAGGCGATGGGACCGGACAGGATCCCTGGTCGTTCATTCAGAGCCTGCGTGGACCAGCTGGCAGAGGTGCTCGCGGACATATTTCACCTGTCACTACTCCACTCCGACATACCCACCGACTTCAAGAAGACGGTGGCAAAGAAGAACCAGGCAACATGCCTCAATGACTACCGTCCCGTGGCGCTGACTTCAGTCGTAAAGAAATGTTTAGAGAGATTGATAATGATGTGCCTTGATCTACTGCAATTCGCTTACCATCGCAACCATCCCACAGCAGATGCATTTCCCTGGCCCTACACTCATCCCTAGAGCATCTCGACAACAAGGACCCCAACATCAGACTCCTATTTACTGACGACAGCTCCGCCTTCAACACCATAATCCCAGCCAAGCTTATAGGAAAGCTCCAAAACCTAGGACTTGGCTCTCCACGCTGCAACTGGATTCTTGATTTTCTGACTAACAGACCACAATCAGTAAGAATGAACAACAAAACCTCCTCCACAGTACTACTCAATACCGGGGTCCCGCTGGACTGCGTACTTAGCCCCCTACTCTACTCCCCGTAGACACACGACTGCGTTGCAAAACTTGATTTCAACTCCATCTCCATGTGTGCCGACGATACGACCATAGTGGGCCGGATCTCGAATAACGACGAGTCCGAATACAGGAGGGAGATAGAGAACCTAGTGAAGCGGCGCAGCGACAACAATCTCTCCTTCAATGCCAGCAAAACTAAAGAGCTAGTCATCGACTTCTGGAAGCAAAGTACTGTACACACCGCTGTCAGCGTCAATGGGGCCGAGGTGGAGATGGTTAGCAGTTTAAAATGCCTAGGAATGCACATCTCCACAAATCTGCCTTGGTCCACCCACGTTGACGCTGCCACCATGAAAGCACAACAGCGCCTATGTTTCCTCAGAAAACTAATGCAATTCGGCATGTCCACATTAACCCTTACCAACCTTTACTGATGCACCATAGAAAGCATCCTTTCTTGCTGCATCACAGCCTGGTAAGGCAACTGCTCGGCCCAGGACCGCTAGAAACTTCAGAGAGTCGTGAATACCACCCAGTCCATTACACGAAAGTGTCTTCCTCCCATTGAGTCCATCTACACATCCCGCTGCGCGGGGAAAGCGGGAAGAGTAATCAAAGACCCATCACGCCCGGCTTACTCACTCTTGCAATGTCTTCCATCGGGCAGGAGTTAAAAAAAAATCTGAGAATAGGCGCAAAACAGCTTCTTCCCCGCTGTCACCAGACTCCGAAATGACCCTCTTATCGACTGACCTCATGAACACTACACCCTGGGTGCTTCATCCGATACCGGTGCTTATGTAGTTATAATGTGTATCTTGTGGTGCCCTATTATGTATTTCATTTTATTCCATTTGCTTCCCATGTACTAAATGATCTGTTGAGCTGTTTGCAAAAATATACTTTGCACTGTACCTCGGTACAAGTGACAATAAACAAATCCAAACTCAAATGGAAAACACCAACCCGAGAATACCGTAAATAGAATCACCGTCCCTAGACTACCATAAATAGAGTACACCATCCCTAGAATACCCTAAATAGAACACCATCCCTAGAATACACTCAATAAAAAACACCATCCCTAGAATATTCTAAATAGAATACACCATCCCAAGAATACCCTAAATAGAATACACCATCCCTCGAATATACTAAATAGAATACTCCATTCCCAGAATACCCTAAATAGAATACCCCAGTGTAGCCTATCTGGACTGAAATACTTCTAGCCCAGAATACCCTTAATAGAATACCCCTGCCCGAGAGTACCCAGAAATAGAATACCATTACACGAGAATACCACAACACTACAATACCCCTAACCTAGAATATGGGGTGTCATGGTGGCCCAGTGGTTAGCACTTCTGCCTCACAGCTCCAGGATCCCAGGTTCTATTCTGGCTTTGGGTCACTGCCGGAGTCTGCGCATTCTTCCTGTGTCTGCGTGGGTTTCCTCGGTATGGTCCTGTTTCCTCCCACGGTCCATACATGTGTAGGTTCGGTGGATTGGCCATGATACACTGCCCTTCAGTGTCCAGAGATGTGAAGGTTATGTGGGGTAACGGAGTTAGGGCGGGGAAAATGGGCCTCAACAGGGTGCTCTTTCGGAGAGTTGGCTTAGACTTGATGGGCCAAATGGCCTCCTCTTGTCCTGTAGGAAGTATCTCCTTCTGTGAACAACCCCAGACTAGAATACCCAGAATAGAATACCCCGAACCAGAATACCCAGAATAAAATACCCCTAACCGAGAATACCCCTAACGGAGGATACCCAGAATATAATACCCCTAGCCGAGAATACCCAGAATAAAATACCCCTAACGGAGGATACCCAGAATATAATACCACTAGCCGAGAATACCCAGAATAAATACCCCGAACCAGAATACCCAGAATAAAATACCCCTAACCGAGTAAACCCAGAATATAATACCCCTAACCGAGTAAACCCAGAATATAATACCCCTAACCGAGTAAACCCAGAATAAAATACCCCGAACCGAGAATACCCCTAACCGACAATATCCAGAATAAAATACCCCTAACCGAGTAAACCCAGAATAAAATACCCCGAACCGAGAATACCCCTAACCGAGAATATCCAGAATAAAATACCCCTAACCGAGAATATCCAGAATAGAATACCCCTAGCCGGGAATACCCCTAGCCAAGAATATCCAGAATAGAATACCCCTAGCCGAGAATACCCGGAATAAAATACCCCTAACCTAGAATACCCAGAATAGAATACCCCTAACAGAGAATACCGAGAATAAAATATCCCTAACCCAGGATACCCAGAATAAAATACCCCTAAACGATAATACCCAGAATAGAATACAACTAACCGAGAATACGCAGAATAACATATCCCTAACCCAGGACACCCAGAATAAAATACACCTAGACGAAGGAACTATGTCACTGATTGTTTGATGTTCCACCAGAATTATGATGAAAAGGTGGTTTTGATTTCCTTGCACCTCCTCAGCTCCCTCCCATTGCAGCATCCAGTTACACGTTGAATGGGGCTAGTGTTTTCTCTCCGCTACTCTGGCTGTGAGGTCACTCCAAAGGTTTGCCACACTTCGAATTAAAGTGCCAGGTTAGATGCACACACACTAGTAAGATATGAAATAACAGTTTGATTTTATCTTCCCCTTTTGCCAAGCAGCTCAGAGAGTTCCGTCCATCTGCCCGTCCTTTCCAGCAGCCTTCGGGCCACCCCTGGTGCCAGGCTCGAAGCTGTTTGTTGTTCTGAGCTGTGTTTATTCTCACATTCCTAACAGGAAGCACCACTTTATTCAGCGCACAGCTCACCAAGTGCCTGGAGAAGGAAGTGTTTGCTCTTTGCCGAGACACTCCACAGAGGAGCACCCCACCCCGATTCGTGGCGATGGCTCTACAAGAGGAGGAGCTGAATGATCAGAAAGTATATGATCCCTTCAGGTCAGTGACACAGTCTCCGTCCTCAAAGAGTCCGCTGATTGGGTGAGTATGTTTGATTTACAATTTTCTTCCCCCAATCTCCTCCGCTTTTTCATAGAATAGAATCGAAGAATTTGTACAGTGGAGAAGGAGGCCATCCAGCCCATCGAGCCTGCACTGACACCACATCCAAAAGGGCCACCTTACGAAGGCCTACTCCCCAGCCCTATTCCGTAACCCCACTCACCTGCAACTTTTGAACACGAATTGGGAATTTATGACGGCCAATCCATCTAAGCTGCACATATTTAAACTGTGGAAGGAAACCGGAGCACCCGGAGGAAATCCACACAGACACGGGGGGAACGTACACGCCACTGTACACACCACTGTACACACCACTGTACATACCACTGTACACACCACTGTACACACCACTGTACACACCACTGTACACACCTCCGGACATACCACCGCGTACAACATCGCGCACACCACCACCACGCACACCACAATACATACCACGATACACAGCAAGGTCAAGAGAGGAAAAGTGACATCCTTGGGAAAATCAAGAAAATCCCGCCTCTGTCTCAATCAATGCGACTTCTGATTGTGCTGCGGAGGAACTATTCTTCCCTATCATTGTCCGGTTCTTTGACACAGATTTAAACAGGGTGATCAGTGTGCTGCTTGAAATAGCAACAACAAAAGAGAGATCGAGCAGCAAAAACATTTTCTAAATTCTGAACAATGATCTGAAGGAAAGCACTATTCCTTGGAAAAACATGATGCACTTTTCTGCCGACAATTCAGCAGTGATGATGGGCACGCGCAATTGTGTCGCTTCCTTCGTGATGATAGAAAACCCAGATTATTTTCATTCTTAGATGTTCATGTGACATTCTTTTTCTGGCTGCAGGGAAATGGGCACGTCAGTTGGCATTTTCTCCAGTGGACCTGCTTGTACCAGTCTATTACTACCTTCAGAATTCTAGCAAGCGCCACAACGAGTTCAAGGAAATAAAAACATTGAACAATCTAGTAAATCACAGAATACTCAAACATGTCTGCATGAGATGGTTGTCCTTGGATAGAGCACCAGATAGATTTCTTGATCAATGGTCAACATTACAGGAATACTTCTCCTAAGAAGCATAATCAGAGAAAGGAGAAAGAAAGAGACGCTAAGCAACTGAAGATTGACATTTCTGGAAAGACGTCTACCAAACTCCCAGCGGCAGAGACCAAGGAGATTGCTCAAACTCCACACACACACACACACGCAAGGTAGAGTTATATGTACCATGTCATCTACAACATGAACATTGTTTGCAGCACTAAAACTAAAATTGATGTTGTGAAAGCAGAGTGGTTGCCTGGTTTCAGCTGCTGTCAGGTAACAGACTCCTGCAAGTCAGACCCAAAAAGACCAGTACATGATCTGATGAGAAAACGTATGTTCTTGTGCATGGTAGCAAGACTGACAATAATAAAAGAGATGTAAAAAGCAGCAGTCAAGTGCTTGAAGCAAGAAGAAGTCTCCCACAACGAGCACCCCTGTTACTAACACAACACAACAGCCATCTCAAGGTAAAGATGCCAGGTTTTACTCAAAGTTTCGTGACAGAAATACACTATGTTGTGTCTTTCTTCAATATACACTGCTTCAGTTCAACAGGCTCAATCTAGAGCTCAGAGAAGCTGCCAAGATACAGAATTGACATCAGAAGTTGTTTGACTTTCTTCATGACCTGCTGCTTCGCTTTGTCAAACCTCCTACAATTGCCAGGGTTGCATTGCCAGCGAGCTACATGCACAAGGACAACTGCAAACAGAAGTCCGATGAAGACCTCATCATTGGTGGACAGGCCAGACAGTTTCTCAAGACGGGACACCACCTCACACGACATGAGTAACTTATTGTCATCAGTCCTAAAGTACTATGTTGCAGTGTGTGACTATACCCCACCTTTTTCCCCCTCAGGACAAATTGCAGCCAAAAGCAAGAGTGAGGATGGAGGGAACTTTTACATTAGTTTGTTACTTTGCAAAACGATTCTATGTCATGGATGATATACCCGGTGATTAAAAAGTGGAATTTTCTAAATTCCAGGTTGACACATTGGAAGGTCTTGAATCAGACTGGGCGATGAGATGAAGCTGAGGGGAAATCAACCGGTGAGCTAAAGTATCACCATCTTCGAAAAATCATGTTGGTGGTCTCGTTGATCGCGCACAGTAACAACAAAGATGAACGAATCGTCAGTCTGATTAGGAAGAACTCCACTGAGTTTCGGCCCAGTTTAGGAACCGAGACACCTTCTGATTTATTAACCCAGAAAGTCGTGGCTGCAGCCAAAGGACAGTGCTGATGTAATATGCAATTCAATAGAAAACTATTTGATAAGTGCAGAATGTTAACATGTACTAGATGCTGTGGTATGAACAGGTAAGAGTACAGCTCCTTTTTCACCAACACACCTTTAATGGTTCAAACTCACTCTGCACAGAACTCTACAGATCATCACAAGCTCCAGAGTCCACTTGAAGCCCCTTTACCTACCAGTGTCAATCATTGAACACTTAACATAAATGAGACAATCATTGAACACTTAACATAAATGAGACAACTAATTGCAATGTATCTTAACTCATTACTTATCAGTCTCCCTTCCTTGGAGAAAAAAAATAGGTAAAAACAAAATTTCAAGAAACTAAAATTTCAATAAAATAAAACACACACCTGATTCCACCTTTTTTATGTAGAAGAAAAAAAAACATTCACAGAAACAGGCGCCCTTCATTCATGATATCTAAAAGTGTCTGTGAAGTAACCCCTCTTTTCGTGAAACAGTCTGACAGTTGATAGCTACTTCCAACCCATTTATTTTTTTGTTATTTCCCCTCTGTCCAACATCTGCTTTAAACTTGCGATGTCTACCCGTAACCTCTTTTCATTGACACTTTTTGTAGAGTGCACATTCTCCCACAGAGATTTATTGTCAATGTGACAATCAATAGGTATAGTACCTAAATCCTCTAATCCCAAAATTGCTGTCAATATCTGACATATATAAAAGGCCATATCCACCTCTTCCACTAAGCTTAATGTCTCAGCAGCCAAAGTGCTTCTGACCACTCTCTTTATATTTTTGTTTCCCACACAAGAGAGCAACATTTACTATTGTTCCCCATAACAAAAAAATATAAAACCTCCAGCGCTTGGAACTCCATCACATAAATTTGCGTAGGTCGCATCACTATAAACTATGAGTTTCAAATGCCTAGGATCACCTAAAACAGGGAACTTCAAAACACACTCCTGCATTTTTAGTTTGGCCAACACTTTATTTGCTCTTATTATGTCTTCCACTTTGTGATCATTCATCTTTGTACTCAACTCTAAAACATCAAAACTCACGTCCGGTCTAGTCTGTCTTCCTAACTTGTTCAGTTGCCCAATTAACCTTCGCAGTTGCTCTTTTTCTATCTTCGAAACCATTGCGTCTTTTTGTGAAACCCGGACACGACTAATTGCTATTGGACTGATGCTTTCCAAGTAAGATTGCTGAAGTAAAGTTGCACTAACTGAGTCTGTCCGATTTCCAAACAAATATATTTAAATACACCGGAAGCCTGACTTCCAACCCTGAATGCTTGCCTCAAACCAGAGATATCGGTGCGATGGAGGATCATATTGAATTCATTTGGGTGTAAATAAGGAATAGTAAGGCAAAAATATCACTGATAGGAGTAGTCTGTCGGCCAACAAATAGTAACGTTATGGTGGGGCAGGCAATAAACAAAGAGATAACTGATGCATGTAGAAATGATACAGCAGTTATCATGGGGGATTTTAATCTGCATGTCGATTGGGTTAACCAGGTCGGTCAAGGCAACCTTGAGGAGGAGTGTATAGAATGTGTCCGTGATAGTTTCCTAGAACAGTATGTAATGGAACCTACGAGGGAAGAAGCGGCCCTATACCTTGTCCTGTGTAATGAGACAGGATTGATTCATGATCTCATAGTTAGGGATCCTCTCGGAAGGAGCGATCACAATACGGTGGAATTTAAAATACAGATGGAGGGTGAGAAGGTAAAATCAAATACTAGTGTTTTGTGTTTAAACAAAGGAGATTACAAATGGTATGAGAGAAGAACTAGCTAATGTAGACTGGGAGCAAATACATTATGGTGGAACAGTTGAGGAACAGCGGAGAACCTTCCAAGCGATTTCTCACAGTGCTCAGCAAAGGTTTATACCCACAAAAAGGAAGGACGGTAGAAAGAGGGAAAATCGGCTGTGGATGTCTAAGGAAATAAGGGAGAGTATCAAATCGAAGGAAAGAGCATACAAAGTGGCAAATATTTGTGGGAGACTAGAGGACTGGGAAATATTTAAGGGGCAACAGAAAGCTACTAAAAAAGCTATAAAGAGTAAGATATAGTATGAGAGGAAACTTGCTCAGAATATAAAAACAGACATCAAACGTTTTTACAAATATATAAAGCAAATAAGAGTGGCTAAGGTAAATATTGCTCCTTTTGAGGATGAGAAGGGAGTTTTAATAATGGGAGATGAGGAAATGGCTGAGGAACTGAACATGTTTTTTGGGTCGGTCTTCGCAGTGGAAGAAACAAATAACATGCCATTGACTGTTAGAAATGAGGTTTTGGCAGGTGATGACCTTGAGAGGATTGTTATCACTAAGGAGGTAGTGATGGGCAAGCTAATGGGGCTAATGGGGCTGGAATGCATCCCAGAGTGCTAAAAGAGATGGCGAGGGAACTTGCAGATGCAAAAGTGATGATTTAGCAAAATTCACTGGACTCTGGGGTGGTCCCAGTGGATTGGAAATTAGCAAACGTGACACCACTGTTTAAAAAAGGAGGTAGGCAGAGAGGAGGCAATTATGGGCCAGTGAGCTTAACGTCGGTAATAGGGAAGATGCGGGAATCTTCATCAAGGAAGGAATAGCGAGGCATCTGGATAGAAATTGTCTCATTGGGCAGGCGCAGCATGGGTTCATAAAATGCAGGTCGTGCAAAACGAATTGAGTGGAATATTCTGAGGACATTACCAGTGCAGTGGATAACGGGGAGTCAATGGATGTGGTATATCTGGATTTCCAGAAAGCTTTTGACAAGGTGCCACACAAAAGGCTGTTGCATGAGATAAAGATGCATGGCATTAAGGGTAAAGTAGTAGCATGGATAGAGGATTGGTTAATTAATAGAAAGCAAAGAGTGGGGATTAATGGGTGCTTCTCTGGTTGGCGATCAGTAGCTAGCGGTGTCCCTCAGGGATCCGTGCTGCGCCCACAATTGTTCACAATCTACATAGATGATTTGAAGTTGGGGACCAAGGGCAATGTGTCCAAGTTTGCAGATGACACTAAGATGAGTGGTAAAGCGAAAAGTACAGAGAATACTGGAAGTCTGCAGAGGGATTTGGATAGGATAAGTGAATGGGCTAGTGTCTGTCAAATGGAATACAATGTTGAAAAATGTGTGGTTATCCATTTTGGTAGGAATAACAGCAAACGGAATCATTATTTAAACAATAAAATATTAAAGCATGCTGCTGTGCAGAGAGACCTGAGTGTGTTAGTGCATGAGTCACAGAATGTTGGTTTACAAGTGCAACAAGTGATTAAGAAGGCAAATGGAATTTTATCCTTCATTGCTCGAGGGATGGAGTTTAAGATTAGGGAGGTCATGTTGCAATTTTTTAAGGTGTTAGTGCGGCCATACCTGGAGTATTGGGTTCTGTTTTGGTCTCCTTACTTGAGAAAGGACGTACTGGCACTGGAGCTGTGCAGAGGAGATTCACTAGGTTAATCCCAGAGCTGAAGGGGTTGGATTATGAGGAGAAGTTGAGTAGACTGGGACTGTACTCGTTGGAATTTAGAAGGATGAGGGGGGATCTTATCGAAACATATAAAATCACGAAGGGAATAGATAGGATGGATGCGGGCAGGTTTTTTCCACTGGCGGGTGAAAGCAGAACTAGGGCGCATAGCCTCAAAATATGGGGAAGTAGATTTAGGACTGAGTTTAGGAGGAACTCAATGGCGCTGATTCCACAAAAGATCAGCCATGATCTCATTGAATGGCGGAGCTGGCTCGAAGGGGCAGATGGCCTACTCCTGCTCCTAGTTCTTATGTTCTTATAGATTTTAGCTTCAAAATCACTACTCCTACCCCACAAAAAATCACTGACATGCATCATCAAGATGCCAGCAAGATTCCCTTTATAGTGCCAGTAAAAGATTGCAGGATCTTCTTTCAACTGTCAACAGCCAAACTTGAACAAGACTGACCGCACCAAAAAGTACCACACTCTAGATGCATCATTTAATCCACATACACATTTGTTCAACTTCCACAGTCCCCCTTCTGTGTTCGCTGCTTCTTTCGGAGGACGAAGAAAAATGTCTCTCTGGAGCTGATGCCCCTGGAAACAGGCAGCTTTTATATCTACAGATTTGCATTCCCATGCCTTTGTGGCTAATAGAGCCAAGGAGATCTTTAAAATAACCTTTCCTGCTGTAGGTGAATCTACCCTTAAGTCCTGATCGTCCAAGTTTTCTTCAAATCCCCTTGCCACAAGCCTGGCCTTTACCTTATAAGTTCCAGCTGGAAGAACCTTTTCTGTACAAATCCATCCATGGTATAGAGATTTTGTCCCCTATCCGGTACTTCCGTGTAAACCCCAAATTCACTCCAAATATGCAATTCTTGTTGTTTAAATCTTTGATACTTTTTTCATCTAATTCATTTGAAGCCACCAAAATCTCACGTTCATGTGGGCTTCTAATTCTATTAGTATTCGTAGTCTTACTCCTGTTCCGAGATCTTAATAAACTCCGTCCCCTTTCCTGCCTGGTATCTCGTTCTGCACTGCTACTGCTTGATCTTTCTCTTGTATCGCGGGATGTCCTTTCAATAGTCCTCGATATTTTCCTGCAAACCTGTTCACTATCCAATGTTCTATCTGAACTGGCACTGCGTTTGTGTGCCCTTCATTTTTGAACTCCGTTTTCCCAATCCATTGTCTTAACTTCCTTCCCTGAATGCTGTATATTCAACCAATCTTTATACTTTCCAGTGGCCTTACCTGCTCTACTAATAACAAATGCATCCTTCCATTGACTAGACCCTTCAGGCAAGTAGGTCACTTTTGTACAAACCTTTGGCAGTTGCCCTTTCGGAAAAATGGCCTGATCTAATTTATCAGAAGTGTTGTGTTTCTCTACAGAAACCCTGTCTATATCAGTTAACTGGTCCACATAGTTCTGTAACACATGCATACCAGATGACTCGGGTTCCTCCTCTTGTCTGTCTGCTCTGTCGAAATTTGAAAATTTGTAATCGGTACCCATTATCCTTGATGAATGTACCCTAAAAGTTTGATTACCATATTGCAAAATAAATGCTATGTATCTATGACTATGACCTTCCCTCGGCCTTTCCAATCATTAGAATTGTCTCTCTTATAGTATACCATTTACCCTTGTTGTAAAACGGCATCTGATGGCCGTACATTATGTCTTAAAGCTCTGCGAATTCTTTCAGAGACTTCTGCTTCCTAAAAAGCTTTTCTACTACTATGTAAAGCGATTAAATGTTCAGTAAAACACAAGCTAATTGTAGTCCCTTCCAAAGCTGGATTCTGGTCATCCAAAATGGAGGGAATTTTAGGATTTATACCAAACGCTAATTGATAAGGACTGTAGCCCCATCCATCTGCAATGGATTATTTGCATGTACCGCCCATGCTAAAGCTGAATTTTGCGTGCAGTTTGGTCGATCTCCCAAAACTTTCCAACGCATGTCATCGATAACAGCATGATTTCTTTCGCAGACACCATTACAAAACGTGCTTTCGGCAGCCGTGTTCATAACTCTGATATTCATGTCTTCAAACATAGCCCTAAACTCATCATTAGCAAACTCTCCCCCATTGTCCGTAAAGAATTTTGCTGCTGGACCCATTCCACCCGATCCATTTTTCCACAATTTTGTCCAAAATTATTCTTTTCTTTACTACGTACAATCGTTGATTGACTAAACCTGATAGCTAAATCTACAAAATATAGAATAAATATATTATTTGCTTTATCCCTGATCTTAAGGTCCATGGCCACAATGTCATTAAAATCCCTGGCCAAAGGTAGGGTTACTATCGGTCGTGCTGGTGTCCTTCTGTACTTCCTGCAAACTTCAATGCGATCACTAACCTGTTCTATCAGCTTAGAACAGTCGTCACCCCTTACGCCTGCATCCTTTAATAAATTGTTCAGCCTCCGAGGAGACTGATGAGCAAATTGCCTATGCAGTTTTACTACAATAAGCTTTTTACCAGCTAAAGTTGCATTATCAACTGTCATTAATACATCCTTAACCACTGTACTTGAAACATTATTTGTCAATAATGGAATACAATAATGTCGCGACTGTGTAAATTGTAATCCACCGTCTTTCCAGAAACTGTTACCTTATCCTGTTCCATATCCAGCTTCATGTGTGCTTTCTTCGTCGACGGTCTGCTCAGAAGCAAAGATATCTCACTTGTTACAACATCCGTGCTAATAAAATGATTCACTCCAGCAATATTGCAAGGGACGAGTCATGAATGCCCCCTCTCCCAACTGCTATTTGCGCTGATGATAGATCTTTGGCAAATCCCCTGAGGGTCTCAAAGGGCTAGAAGGGGTTGGTCTGGGGGGGGGGGTGGAGCACAGAGCCTCGCGGTATGCGGATGACATACTTTTGTACATATCGGACCCAATGGAGGCGATGGATAGCCATGGTGAGGAGGTGGCTTGTGGGGGGTTTAGCAGGCGTGGGTGCGCATGTAGGTGGCTTCTTGTAAGGGCATATGTTTGGCAGCATTGATAACAGCACCACTGCTCTTCCCACCGGCGCGGTACTCCACGAGTCCAGCGGTGGTGGCGGCCCTGAGAGTCTTGGGGCAGTGGAGGAGACACCTGGGACCAGAGGAGGCATCGGTGTGGTCCCCAATCAGCAATAACAATCGGTTTTCTCCGGGGAGGATGGACGGTGGGGGGGGGGGGGTTGTGAATTTGGCAGAGAGCGGGGATTGAGAGGATGGGGGACTTGTTCTTGGAAGGAAACGTTGTCAGTATGAGGGCGCTGGAGGAGATGTTTGCGTTGACTTTGGGGAATGAATTCCGATAATTACAGATATGGGACTTTCTGCGGAAGCAGGTACCAACATTCCCACTCCTGCCGCTAAGGGTGATACTGGATAGGGTGGTCTCGAGAGGATGGATAGGAAAGGGGAGCGTCTCGGACATATATAAAGAGCTTATGAGTTTGATGGAGACGCAGACCGATGATCTGAAGCGAAAGTCAGCGAAGGAGCGGGTGGGGGGGGGGGGGGGGGGAAGGGAGATGGAAAAGTGCTATTGGACGGACGCGGCAGGAATAGTCAATGCAACCGCAACATGTGCCAGGCTCAGCCTGATCCAATTTAAAGTTGTTCAAGGACAGCAAATAAAAGCAGACTGTTAGATTTGGCAAAATCATTGCAGTTGACATTACCTGACAAAATGCGAAAAGTGAGGAAATTAAGGCGGTGGCTAAGCGTATAAAGTTGCCTGAGATACAGTTTGGCTGATTGGAAGGGTCAAAATGTCAGTTACAAATTAAACAAATGGATCATGAGAAAGAATTTAAGCAGCTGTAAATTATACAGAGAACGGCATTATTTGACGGAGAACATGTTTCAGAGATGTGTGAAAAACATCGTTGCCCATTAGCATGGTCAGGACACGAGAACCATTTAAATGCAACAACCAGAATATTCAAATACAGACATTCAAACGAAGTTTCAAACAACTTATTTGGTGCCACAGACAGATTGTGCCTTACATTGCCAGCCCTTGTTCAGTATCGCAGCGTCAAAATATATTTCCAGCATGGGGAAATGTGTACTCTGTGAACGACTGTAAGCAGCTTCATAGTATTACTACCGTACAGAAGGAGGCGATCCGGCCCGTCGAATATGCACAGATCCTCCGGCAGAGTAACCTACCCAGACCCAACCCCCACACTATCCACGGAACCCCAACTGATCTTTAGATTCTGAGGATCAATGTGGCATGACGAATCAACCTATGCTGCTGATTTTTAGACTGTCGGAGGAAACCGGAGCACCCGCAGGACATCCACGCAGTTAGGTTAGGTCCAGCGCGAGGTTAGGTGTTGTGCAAACTCCGGACACTTTCACCTGGAGTGGCAAATGAGCATGGGTCCCTGGCAGTGTGAGGCAGCAGTGTGAATCACTGTGCCACAGTACTGCCATACACATTTGTAACATTCGTCGATCCAAATATCCATCGCGTCAGCACTAATAGTGCTGAAGAATGAAGAACAGTGTCGAGGGCCAATCATATAAATGTCTTGGGTTGGCTTGTGTTTGGAGGGGGGGGGGGGTGCAGGTTCAATACTTGTGACACTAATAAAGATTATAATTATAATTATGTGAGCATCTGGCAGCTCAATGGGTTATGGTCAGGTGCCGGACACTCAGGATTGCAACGGTATAGAGGGCTTTAATCACATAACTTAGAGAAACAACATTAAGGCATTTCCAAAGTGGTGCGCTTTCTAACTCAGTCAGCAGAAAACTTTTGTGCGTACCGGATTTGGACACGAACCTCAAACGGTTGCATGAGCGTTGTTTCCACAACGTTTTAACTGAGAGTGTGGTTGCCGGGGAATTGTGTTTCCATGGGGTGTATTAAATGAATTGTGCAGGTTTGTAATTGGGAGATTTATCAGCAGAGATTTGGTGTTCGACGTTGCGGATAAAATGGCCTCGCTCTAAATGCATAACTCACAAAATAATGGCGTCAGCGATTACATGGCTCAGAAGGCGCATGACTATGGCAAGTTGCAAAAGCCAACAGATACTTGTGCACAAAGACAGTCTTCTTACTGTTTGAACTGTTCAATCTTGATTTACCAAAGGCACAGAGGAGAATTAAGTCAGTAGACAGGTTAAAACAGAGCATGATATTCTGCACGGTCAGTATAAAAACATGGGATTGAGCGGATATGGAAGGAGAAATAAGCTAAGGGTCAAAAGGTTGAGCGAGTTTTTAAGCAGCCCCATGTATTGGCCAGATAGAGAAATAGGTTCAGTGGGTAGAGAGAAACTGAAAGCACTATTCGCCAGGTTCCCAAAGTTTAAATATGAATGTGGGTAATGCAATCAAACGCGAATGACAAACATGATATCTGAATTTCAAAAATGGCCAGGACCGCAACAAAAGCAAAGACGAGAGAATGGATTGTCAACAACAATGAAACTGCCAGTGCTGAGAGTAGGTACATTATCATCTGCACACAAATACCGCGATAAACAACAGCACAATTCAAGGCAAGTAATTAAGATGCACAATTCTGCCTTCAACCATGGTTTATAGGAGTAAGAACTTGAAATTTAGGCTCACCAGGTACCCCGACAATAGCCAGGGCTGGGTAGAAAAAGTGCTGTATAATGTAAAGTATATATTCGACCCGTTGAGCTGATGTCGTCCAGAAATAGTAAGGGGAAATCCACAAAAGTAAATCGGATAGCTTCCTGTCTATTGTGGAAACATTGAAGTCCATTGATTTCAGATTCAAATCCATTGCGATGAAATTTCCAATCTATTATTTTCAGATGCTGATCTCTCCTGCACCACACTCTGGAGACGATGATATTGGTGACACCTCAGCCGACACTATGGGGTAATATTCCCCTATTATAAGAAGAAGGAATATCCTCCAGTGACACAGTTAGTAGCTATGGAGAAATACATTTATCACAGTCACTAAACAAACAGGATCGGTTAACCCCTTTCAATCCAACACTTTTTACGTTACAAGCAGGTGAAACATGAACTAAGTCCGGGTGCGATGCGGAAATGTTGCTGAGGAAAGTAACAGTGGAAATAGCGAAAGCCCGGTTCATAATCTTTCAATCTTCCTTCTAAATGAAAGTGTTACTTTTATTATCATCGTTGTGCATTTAAAATGAAGATATAATTTGTCAGAACTAATAGAGTTACCTGAAGGTTAGGCTGTTGGGAAGCTTATGACAGATTCTCCTAACTACGATCTGTAGTGGAGGATTAATCAATAAATTTCTCAATGAACCGTCTGTCAGCACAATTTGTTGTCATGTCAGTTTACATTGTTGATGATCGACATATTGACTCTTAGCCCTTGCTGATAGATCTCGCGCCCAAGGCACTGACCCCGCTCAGAGCATTACTGGAATCACCCTTCAGCTCCCGAGGACATTTCCCGTGATCCCTGACTAACTGTGATAACCGCGTTTCGGTGTCAACAATCTCCCAAAAATTGATCACATGTCTCTTGCATAAAATATAAGTTTTTCATGATATCTATTGATTCCAGTGTGAATGTTCTTCCAATGCTGGTTCTCTTTACAGATTGTCTTCTCGATCGTATCATTGAATTTACAGTGCAGAAGGAGGTTATTCGGCCCATCGAGTCAGCACGGGCCCTCACAAAGAGCAAGCCACTATCCCCGCAACAGAGAAACCCCCACTTGAGCTTTTTGGACACTAAGGGCAATTTAGCCTGGCCAATCCACCTAACCCGCACATCTTTGGACTGTGGGAGGAAACCGGAGCACCCGGAGGGAACCCACGCAGACACGGGGAGGACGTGCAGACTCCACACAGACAGTGACCCAATCCGGGAATTGAACCTGGGACCCTGGAGCTGTGAAGCCACAATGCTAACCATTGTCCTACCGTGCTGTCCATATGTATGTACAGTTAATCCATCGCACTGATGGTCATCATTTGCAGATATTCTTTTGGGATTCCTTTCCAACCTTTTTGCATTCTCTGCAAGATAAGATCGTGAAAGTTGTGATTTGATCCAAAATGCTAACATTCGTAATTCTGGTAAATATCCCAAAACGATTAATTTAGTTCGAGTTCCATCAAATCAAACAGTTGGCTTTGAGGGCGGAAGGGTATTTTCCTGTGCTGCATTGTTCTTTCTTCTTTGAATGCAGATTCTGGTCCAATTTCCACGATACGCTTCCACTTTCTTCAATGCTTTGGCCATCAGTCTTTTCACACAAGGCGGCAAAATGTGGAAGAACAGGTCGGTAGATTCTATGTTATTCTTCTCACAGAAATTCTAACAAAGACAAACTATCTTGGATATTGTGGAGGAGAACATAGAACATAGAACAATTCAGCCCATGATGTTGTGCCAACCATTTATCCTCATCTGAGATCAACCTAACCTACACCGTTTCAATTTACTGCTGTCCATGTGTCTGTCTAAGAGTCGCTTAAATGTCCTAATGACTCTGACTCCACCACCTCTGCTGGCAGGGAATTCCACACACTCAATACTCTGTGTAAAGAACCTGCCTCTGACATCTCACCTTATATCTTCTTCCAATCACCTTCAAATTCTGTCCCTGCCTGACAGCCATTTCCACCCTGGAGAAAAGTCTCTGACTGTCGACTCTATCCATGCTTCTCATCACCTCTCATTTAAAACTCAATTTATTCTCAACCCAAACAGCAACATTTAAGTTAATCAACTCAATAAAAGAAAGACAGGGCTTTAGATAGCACTTAAAAGTAACCACATTCAGCACTCAGTGCAAATTTAAATAAAGGCTATTTTAGTTAACCTGCAGTATTTTCAAGACATTCGAAGTTCTTGGTTATCATTGGGATTTTTATTCCAGATGTTTGATTCAGTTTTAAATTCTGCCATCTCCCGTGTACGCCAGCATTTCCTTGGGTCCCTGCATGACTCTCCCAGCCACAATATGAAGCTCATATAAGGTTGAGGAAGCAAAGCTCTCACTCGGCTCTCGTGGGTTACAAGGCAGCCAGAATGGAACTCAAACATGGACGGCGGAGAGCTAGAAGGGGGCATGAAAACTCCAGAGCGGGAAGGATTAGGGGAAACCCCAAGGCATTCTACACTTATGTGAGAAATATGAGGATGATCAGAGTGAGAGTAGGGTCGATCAATGATAGTGGAGGAAACCTATGTCTAGAGTCTGAAGAGATGGGGGAGGCCCCAATGAATATTTTGCTTCAGTCTTCATGAGAGGAAGGACCTTGTTGCTCATGAGAACAGTGGGAACCAGGTTAATTGACCCGAACAAGTTGATATTACGAAGGAGAATTTACTGGAAATTTTGAAAAGCATCAGGATAGATACGTCCCCTGGCCCGGACGGGATATATCGAAGGTTACTACGGGAAGCGAGGGAGGAGATTGCTGAGCCATTGGCGATGATGTTTGCGTCCTCACTCTCCGCTGGACTAGTACCGGATGATTGGAGGGTGGCGAATGTTTTACCCCTGATCAAGAAAGTGAAATGGGAAATCCCTGGAAATCACAGACCTATCAGTCTTACGTCTGTGGTGAGCAAGATATTGGAAAGGATTCTCAGCGATAGGATTATTTAGAAGAACATAGTTTGATTAATGATAGTCAGAATGTGGGACAAGTCATGCCTCACAAGCCTCACTAAATTCTTTGAGAATGTGATGAGACACATTGATGTAGGCCGGAGAGTGGATGTGGTGTATATCGATTTCAGTAAGGCATTAGAAATGGCCCCCCATGGTCGGCTCATTCATAAAGATAGGGGGCATGGGATACAGGGAAATTAGGCTGACTGTATACAGAATTGGCTGGCCAAAAGAAGACAGCAAATAATAGTGAACGGAAAGTATTCTGCCTGGAGATCGGTGACCAGTGCTGTCCCGCAATAATCTTTTCTGCAACCTTTGCTCTTTGTGTATTTTGCAAATGACTTCGATGAGGAAGTGGAAGGGTGGATTAGTAAGTTTGCCGATGAAACAAAGGTTGGGGGAGTTGGCAATAGTGTTGAGGGTTGTTGCAGGTTACAACAGGGCATTGACAAGATACCGATCTGGGCTGAGAAGTGGCAAATAGAGTTCAACCTTGATAAATGTGAAGTGATGCATTTTGAAAGGTCGAATTTGAATGCTGAATACAGAGTTAAAGGCAGGATTCTTGGAAGTGTGGAGGAACAGAGGGATCTTGGGTCCACCTAGATTGATTCCTCAAAGTTGCCACCCAGGTTGATAGGGTTGTTAATAAAGCGTATCGTGTGTTGACTTTCATTGACAGGGGAATTGAGTTTAAGAGCAGCGAGGTTTTGCTGCAGCTTGCTAAAACTCTAGTTGGACCACACTTATAATATTGTGTCCAGTTCTGGTCGCCTCATTATAGGACGGATGTGGATACTTTGGAGAGGGTACAGAGATTGACCAGGATGTTGGCTGGACTGGAGAGCATGCGTTATGGATAAAGTTTGAGGGTGCTGAGGCTTTTCTCACTAAAGCGAAAAATGCAGACAGGTAACTTGATCGGTGTGTACAGGGCGATGACAGGCATGGATTAAATGGATAGCCAGAGACCTTTCCCCGCTGTGAAAATGGCTGTCTCGAGGGGACATGATTTTAAGGTGATTGAAAATCACTTATTGTCCCAAGTAGGCTTCAAATGAAGTTCTTGTGAAAAGCCCTAGTCGCCACATTACGGCGCCTGTTTGCAGAGTCTTGTACGGGAATTGAACCGTGCTGCTGGCCTAGCTTGGTCTGTTTTAAAAGCCAGCTGTTTAGCCCTGTGCTACACCGGCCCTATTTGATTGGTGGAATGTATAGGGGAGATGTCAGAGGTAGTTTCTTTATACAGAGGGTGGTGGATGCATGTAATACACTGCCAGCAGAGGTAGTGGAGAAAGAGTCATTCGGGACATTTAGGAGACGCTTCGAAAGGCACATGGACAGCAGTAAATTGAATGGATAAATTAGATATAGGATGAATGGTTGGAACAACATCGTGGGCTGAAATGCCTGCACTGTGCTCTGCTGTTCTATGTTCTATGAAAACTGCGATTCACACATGGTCTGACATGCATGACTCTACAGGCGCAGACATGTGGGTGCCTCTTATTATCTTCTGAAATCACCTAGCAAGCCATTCAATTGTATTAATCTGCTCCGAAGAAAGCACAAAGGAATGAAACGGACCCCTGTTTCAGCACAGGCAGCGCAAATGACAAAGCAAACCCATTACAGCAATGTACTTCTTCTGACATGTGTGATCTGCTGCCATAATTGCTGTCTCACAGATAAGTCAAGCAACATCCTGGTGGAGTAATACTCACTGATTAATTCCAGAGATAAATCCCACACCAGCAGCACAGACGCAGCATAGGTCACGGCACAGTGGCATGTGCCAGGAAGGAGTTGACTTGGTTGTCCTCAACATCTAGTGTGGACCCGATGATGTTTCATGACGCAAAGCCAAGTGTGGGTCTGCAGCACAACCACATACCGAACTGGCGTGGTCTAAAAGGACAGAGCTGTTAGACTACAAATGCGGCAGAGAGACAATTATATTTCTCCGCACCCTGATTAACCTCTTTACTGCCGCAAATTCAGCTGCGCATGACAGTAGATTTGGGAACGTGGACGTTCTATATTCGCCGCGTTGAGGATACCCGCCATCCTGTTTAATGGAACTACCACCACGTTAAGTTAGATGGACTACAAACAGATCTCGCAACTCAAGACTTGGGATCGATGTGGCGCTCTAGGCCATCAGCAGCATTTTCTTCAATCACAATCTGCAAAGTCATGACCCAGCGTAATCACCACTCTACCAGAAACCCCGTGCCTGTGGATAAACCCTCAATGAGGAGTGGAGGAGGGCATGCCAGAAGCAGCACCAGGCACGGGGATGAGAACCGACGCAGGATTATGAGTGAATTTAAGTGGCGACAGAATCAAAGGCTGTCAGGGAAAATTGAAAGGCAGATACACCAAAGCTAAAAATCCAAAATGGCCACCGGACAGAGAACAGAGCCTCTGCAGAACTCATTAACTTTGTTCAGTAAGGTTAAGAGAGATAAAATACACGGAGAGTTTGCAAATAAAGTCCCGACAGTTGAATTGAGAAAGCAGGGCAGAGAGCAAAGGAAGTCCAGATTAAACTACATTTATTTAAATGCGCGAGGTCTGACGGGCAAGGCAGATGAACTCATCAACCTGGGATCTGATAGTTATTACTGAAACATTACTAAGGAAAGATCAGGTCTTGTACCTCAATGTGCCAGGGGACAGATGCTTTGGGAAAGAATGGTCAGCAGGACAAAGAGTAGGCGGAGTTTTTCATTAGGGAGTATATCACGGCAGTACTGAGAGGGGTATATCCGAAGTTTCACTAACTGATTCTATATGGGGAGCACTGCAAAATAAGAAGGGAGAGATCATTTTGGTAGGATGGTACAACAGGCCTCCAAATAGTCAGCGGGAAATATAGAAGGAGTTTACAGATACCTGCAGGAAAAATAGGGTGTTAATAGTTGGAGAATTTAACTTTCCCCATGTTTACTGGACCAGCCATAGCATTAGAGGCTTGTATGAAGAGAATATTGTTGATAGCATTCAGGAGGAATTTATCATGTAATACTTGAATGATCCGACTAAAGATGCGGCAAAACCTGACCTCCTCTTGGGACATAAGGAAGGGCAGGTGACGGAAGAATTAGTGAGGGATCACATTGTGACCAGTGACCATAATTTCATTAGTTTTAAGATGGTTATGGTGAATGATAGCTATCGTCCAAAAGTCAAAATTCTAAATTGGGGCAAGGCCAATTTTCATGTTTTTGGACAGGAACTTTCAAAAGTTGATTTGTGGCGTCTGTTGGCAGTCAATGGCTGATAAGTGGGAGTCTTTGGAAAATGTTTTAAGCAGGGTTCAGGATAAGCACATTCCTTTTAGGGTTAAGGTAATAGTTGGTGGAAGTAGTTAAACCTGGATGATTCGGGATATTGAGGACCTGGTCAAAAATAACAAGGAGGCATGTGACAGGCATAAGGAGCTGAGCTCAAGCGGATCCCATCAATAGGTAAGAAGCTGTCAGATAGAATTGAGAGAGAAATCTAGAAGGCAACATGATAACCTGAGATTGCTTAGGCAGATAAGGCAAAGGACCATTCAAAAAGCTTCTGCAATGACTTAAAGGGCGTAAGAGTAACTTGCGAGAGAGCAGGGCCTCTTGAAGGTCGACAACGTCATCTATGTGCAGATGCACAATAGATTTATAAAGTCCTAAATTAGTATTTCTCATCGGTATTTTACTGCTGAGAAAGACATGATGTTAGGGAACTTGGGGAAATACATTCTGATGTCTTGAGGCGTGTGCATATTACAGAGATGCAGGTGCGGGAAGTCTTGAAGCGCATCAAGGTAGATAACTCCCCGGGACATGATGAAACCATGGACCCCCTACCCAGGACGTTGTGGGAGGTCAGTGGGCCGATGAATTTAAAGATGGAGTTTAGTTTAGAAAAAGTGCGGTGATACATTTTGGTAGTTTTAATCGGGGCAGGAACTAGTCAGTTTAAGGTAGAGTGTTGGGGAAAGTTATAGAACAAAGTTCTCGAGGAGTACAGATTCATAGCTCCTTGAAAGTGGAGACACAGGTGAACAAGGTGATGAAAAAGACACCCTGCATGCGTGGTTCGATTGGTCAGAATACAGGAGTTGGTACGTCTAGCGAAGTTGTACACGACATCAGTAAGTCCACACCTGGAATGCTGTGTTCATTTCTGGTCACACTATTATAAAGAGGGTATCATTTAAATAGAAATTGTGCAGAAAATATTAACCAGGATGCTACCTGGAATTGATGGTTTGAGTTATAACAATAAGCTGGATAGACTAGAACGTTATTCCGTGAAGCGTGATTAGGGGTTATAAGGGATGAGGGGTGAGTTTATAGATTTCCATAAAATAATAAGGGGCATAGACAAGGTCGACAGTGAACATATTTTCCAAAAGTTAGGGGTGTCTAAAACTAGAGGGCATAGGCTTAAGGAGAGAGAAGAGTGATATAAAAGGGTCCAGGGGGGCAATGTTTTCACATAGAGGTTGGGCCGAATGGCCCATTTTCATGCTGTATACCTCTATCACTATGACTCCATATCTCCGAATGAGGCGTCAAGCTGCTGACGTTTTAATACAGGTCTACTTACAAAGAGAATAGGTGGAGCTACGCGATTACAAACAAGCTTGAAGTCTATGCACCACAGTCCTGTCACGTCCAGCCGTGTATCGTGGTTGGATAAATACACAAAGCACTGGATCAGGGGTTTCACGAAGTATCCCCATCCTCAACGGTCAAGTAGGCCAGCACATCTGTGCAAATGAAAAGACTGAAGCGTTCAAAACATCTTCAGACAACCAGACAGGTGTCGAGCGGTAAATCTTGAAAACGAGTGCCCCATAACTGGCCGCACGCCCGATCCAAGCCGCCCCATTGTAGCGACAACAATATTGTAGCTTACCTTCATTGAAAAGGGAATCGAGTATAAAACCTGGCAAGTCATGCAGCAGTTGTATGGAACAACGGTAAGGCCGCACTTGGAATATTGCTCACAATTCTGGTTGCCACACTACCAGAAGGATGTGCAGACTTTACAGAGGGTGCAGCGGAATTTTACCAGGATATAGCTTGGTGTGGAGGGTGTTAGCCATGTGGAGAATATGAATAGACTCGGTCTGTTTTTATTCGGAAGACAGTGGTGGAGGGGAGATCTGATAGAGGTCTACAAAATTGAGGGGTGTGGATAGTGAGGATGGGCAGGCACTCTTTACCCAGGGTGGAAGTGTCAGTCACCAGGGGGCATAGTTTTAAGGTCCATGGGGCAAAGTTTAGAGGAGATGTGCGAGGCATGTTTTTACACAGAGGGTGGTGAATGCATGGAGCGCGTTGCCAGGGAGGTTGTGGAACCATGTACATTAACAGCGTTTAAAATGCATCTTGACAAATACATGGATCGGATGTGTATAGAGGGATACGGCACAAGTAGGCGCTGAGAGTTTTGGCAAATGTTGCTATCGTGACCGCGTCAAATGGATGTACATTTAAGAAATGAGTGTTTATCAAATAGCTGTAGTGATATCAGTGTGTGGGCTGTCTTTCACTTTCTTTTGTGAGCTGGCAGTGTGTTTTTGGTTTCATTTTTACAGGTAGATAGCTGCATTAAAAACAAGCAGCTGCATAATGATCTCCCTCTTTACCAGCTAAAGCTTGTTTCCAGATCATTGATGATTTCAAAGAAATACCTGTTTCTGTAGAGCATTTAAACCTGCTGTCTATGTTTTAAAAAATGACTCAACTTATGGATGTTGCTTGGGAAATTATTCAGGGTTATCTGTAAAGTATTGTATATGTTGAGTTACGTGTGTCGGTTGTTGATAAAATGTTTACTGCGCATTTCTAAAATGTTAACTGGATTCATGGAATAAACATTGTTTTGTTTTGAACATACTTTAGCGCTCTGTTGCACCACACCTGTGAAGAGGGCGCTTCTGTTCCACATAACGAAAATCTATTTAAAGTTGTGGGTCAGGTGAACTCCATGATATACTTTGGGGTTCTCTAAATCCTGTTGCATAATAACCGATACAGGCTTGGAGGGTCGTCGGGCCTGCTACTGTGCTGTATTATTCTTTGTTCTTTGTTTTTTTGTATTAGTATATTTCTGTTACGTGAGAATTGCCCACATATGACCAGTACACATGGAAAAAGACAAATACAATCCGGTCAATTATGCGCCAGTTAAGCTACCTCGATCATCAGCAAAGTAATGGAAGGGGTCATCAACATTTCTACCAAGCGTCGCTTCCGCGCGGACGCTCAGTTTGGTTCAGTAAAGCTAACTGATCTCCTGGTGGCAGGATAGCCGTGCTTTAAAAATTCACAAAATAGCTGAATGCCTGTTGTGAGCCGAAAGTGACGGTCCCTGATATCAGTGCCCATCTGACCGCGTATGGCATCAATGATCCCGAGGAAAATTGGAGTCAAGGGAAATCAGTGCTAGGTGTCTCCACCAGTTGGAGTCATAATTCGCACAGTGAAAGATGGTTGTTGATATTCAATAATCTGATTTCCAGGGTATTACTGCAGACGTTTCTCCGGGTTGTGCCGAGCTCCAACCATCTCCAGTTGTTTCATCAATAACCTTCCTTTGATCCTCTGGTCAGAAATGGCAAAGTTCACAGATGACTGAGCTCCCACTCGCATTCGCTTCCTGAGTTAATGCGAACTCTCACAACTCACCTCACAATTTATTTTATACATCTGGTTTCTCTCGCTTTCTGCCTCTTGGAACCCTTATTTTATGATCTCAATGTCCTTGTACTTTCCCTATTAATTTGGTTATTTCATTTTCTCTCTGATCTTGCACTCTCCCTATTAAAATAATTTGTATCATGGTTTATCCTTTCTCCATGTTTCCAATTTCTTTCATGTTCGGTACTTACCTCATGGCGGGGCATCTGCTTATCCAGTTGAGTTCCCCCGTTTGCATATTATCCCTTCCGGTATTCCTGCCTGTCAGAGTCGCTATTTAATTTACTACCAACTCCCGCACTACTCCCTCTCAAACTCGACTCTGCACAATGTCACCCTTCGCGGGGTGGAAGGGATAAAGGAGCAAACGGTGTGAAAGACAAGACAGAAGATACCTGGAAATAGCACCACCTACAGGTTCTGCTCCATGTTATCATGATGCTGGCTTGGACAAATATCACCATTCCTTCACCGTCCTGCATCATAATCTTTGAATTCCGAACCCTCCACCCCATCCAAACGGCGCACCGGATGTATTTACAGGTCAAGGCCTGCCATCTTTCGGTAAAACAATGTAACACCAACTTCTCAAAGGCAGAAGATGGCGAATCAATGTGGGCACAGTGGGATACGTGACTATCCGTAAACACATAAGAAAACTTTCAATTGCTTCAATTCAATCACTCTAAATAATGGTGTTTGGGAGCATAATCCTCATTACCGTTCCTCGGTTGAACTCTGCTGTTGATGTAGAATGGCTGATGTTCGGTTCTCAGAGTGGAGAGTACCTGGTCTGCTGCATGAGATAAAATTCCACACCGGTGCATCATCTGCGGGATCTTCTGCACCGGTGGTTCTTACGTTCCCCGCTGTAAATTCTGGAACAGTGAATCTATTTTCCCATTGCTTTCTTCCTGACCCCTTATCTGTATGTAAACAATTACAGCTCTTCAAGGCAAATGTTCTGTGCCATTGTCGTCCCACGACATGGCAGTAAAACAATCCTGCCCGTCCCAGAACACATACCTTCTCAGTATTTATTTCCACTCCCTCCACCCTGCCATCCTTCAGACTTAGAACTGTTGACAAAAGCTATGCTTTTCTGCTGTCCAGTGTCATGGGAATGTCACTTCAAGAAATGTTTATCTGCTCAAGTGTCTGTAGTGGTGTCAGAGTGTGGGTGGAGTTGAGCTCTGCCTCTGCTTTTAGTTTCGCTTTGTTGTAAAGCTTGGAGTATCTGGGTTTTTGGATTTTGTTTCAGTGTTGGAGCTGAAGCCTGCCAAATAAGGTGTAATTTTCATCTCTCTGCAATCTAATGACTCTCTAGATCATTTGCTGAATTAAAAGTCATAACTGCTCTCAGAGAATTTTAAGCTGATGCGCTTCTGCAAAAATGATTTTTTATCTTATGGATAGTTCCTTTTCATGGGACACTGGCATCAGTTTTGGGACAGGGGGGACCTATACCGTTGGGATGGTCTCCACCTGAACCGAGCTGGGACCAGTGTTCTGGCGAAAAGAGTAAATAGGGTGGTGAATAGGACTTTAAACAAGAGATTGGGGGGGGGGGGAAGGGAAAGTCAGGGAACCAAGAGGTGAAGGAATCAGTGGGAAGCGTAGCTGCTTAGGATTACAAAAAATCACGAAAAGACAGAGCTCAGGAAAGGTTACGATAGTCCCCATCTCACAAAATATGACACAGTGTATGGAAAGGCTCAGTAAACCAAGGTCCACCACACGAAGAAAACAAAAAGGGACAGTCAATAGGGAATTAAAGGTGCTATATTTAAATGCCCGCAGTGTACGGAACAAGGTAGATGAGCTTGTGGCCCAGATTGTGACTGGCAGGTATGATGTGGTAGGCATCACAGAGACGTGGTTGCAGGGGGTTCAGGACTGGCAGTTAAACATCCAGGGATTTACACCTATCGAAACGACAGAGAGGTGGGTAGAGGGGGCGGGGTTGCCTTGTTAATTAGAAATGAAATTAAATCAATAGAACTAAACAACATAGGGTCAGACGATGTGGAGTCTGTGTGGGTAGAGTTGAGGAACCACAAAGGCAAAGGAACCATGGTGGGAGTTATGTACAGGCCTCCTGACAGTGGTCAGGACCAGGGGCACAAAATGCACCACGAAATAGAAAGGGCATGTCAGAAAGGCAAGGTCACAGTGATCATGGGGGACTTCAATGTGCAGGTGGACTGGGTAAATAATGTTGCCAGTGGACCCAAAGAAAGGGAATTCATTGAATGTTTACAGGATGGCTTTTTGGAGCAACTTGTGATGGAGCCCACGAGGGAACAGGCTATTCTGGACTTAGTGTTATGTAATGAGTCAGAATTGATAAAAGACCTTAAAGTAAGGGAACACTTAGGAAGCAGTGATCATAATATGGTAGAATTCAGTCTGCAATTTGAAAGAAAGAAGGTAGAATCAGATGTAAAGGTTTTACAGTTAAATAAAGGTAATTACAGGCGCATGAGGGAGGAACTGACGAAAATCGACTGGAAGCAGAGCCTAGTGGGAAAGACAGTAGAACAGCAATGGCAGGAGTTTCTGGGAGTAATTGAGGACACAGTGCAGAGGTTCATCCCAAAGAAAACAAAGGTTATCAGAGGGAGGATCAGGCAGCCATGGCTGACAAAGGAAGTCAGGGAATGCATCAAGGCAAAAGAGAGAGCCTATAATGTGGCAAAGAGTAGTGGAAAGTCAGAAGATTGGGAAGGCTACAAAAACAAACAGAGGATAACAAAGAGAGAAATAAGGAAGGAGAGGATCAAATATGAAGGTAGGCTAGCCAGTAACATTAGGAATGATAGTAAAAGTTTCTTTAAATACATTAAAAACAAACGGAAGGCAAAAGTAGACATTGGGCCGCTCCAAAATGACGCTGGTAATCTAGTGATGGGAGACAAGGAAATAGCTGAGGAACTTAATAAGTACTTTGCGTCAGTCTTCACAGTAGAAGACATGAGTAATATCCCAACAATTCAGGAAAGTCAGGGGGCAGAGTTGAATATGGTTGCCATCACAAAGGAGAAGGTGCTAGAGAAACTAAAAGGTCTGAAAATTGATAAATCTCCGGGCCCAGATGGGCTACATCCTAGAGTTCTAAAGGAGATAGCTGAAGAAATAGTGGAGGCGTTAGTTATGATCTTTCAAAAGTCACTGGAATCAGGGAAAGTCCCAGAGGATTGGAAATCGCTTTTGTAACCCCCCTGTTCAAGAAGGGAACAAGAAAAAAGATGGAAAATTATAGGCCAATTAGCCTAACCTCGGTTGTTGGCAAAATTCTAGAATCCATCGTTAAGGATGAGATTTCTAAATTCTTGGAAGTGCAGGGTCGGATTAGGACAAGTCAGCATGGATTTAGTAAGGGGAGGTCGTGCCTGACAAACCTGTTAGAGTTCTTTGAAGAGATAAAAATAGGTTAGACCAAGGAGAGCCACTGGATGTTATCTATCTTGACTTCCAAAAGGCCTTAGACAAGGTGCCTCACGGGAGACTGCTGAGTAAAATAAGGGCCCATGGTATTCGAGGCAAGGTACTAACATGGATTGACGATTGGCTGTCAGACAGAAGGCAGAGAGTTGGGATAAAAGGTTCTTTTTCGGAATGGCAACCGGTGACAAGTGGTGTCCCGCAGTGTTCAGTGTTGGGGCCACAGCTGTTCTCTTTATATATTAACGATCTAGATGACAGGACTGGGGGCATTCTGGCCAAGTTTGCCGATGATACAAAGATAGGTGGAGGGGCAGGTAGTATTGAGGAGGTGGGGAGGCTGCAGAAAGATTTAGACAGTTTAGGAGAATGGTCCAAGAAGTGGCTGATGAAATTCAACGTGGGCAAGTGCGAGGTCTTGCACTTTGGAAAAAAGAGTAGAGGCATGGACTATTTTCTAAACGGTGACAAAATTCATAATGCTAAAGTGCAAAGGGACTTGGGAGTCCTAGTCCAGCATTCTCTAAAGGTAAACTTGCAGGTTGAGTCCGTAATTAAGAAAGCAAATGTAATGTTGTCATTTATCTCAAGAGGCTTGGAATATAAAAGCAGGGATGTACTTCTGAGGCTTTATAAAGCACTAGTTAGGCCCCATTTAGAATACTGTGAGCAATTTTGGGCCCCATACCTCAGGAAGGACATACTGGCACTGGAGCGGGTCCAGCGGAGATTCACACGGATGATCCCAGGAATGGTAGGCCTAACATACGATGAACGTCTGAGGATCGTGGGATTATATTCATTGGAGTTTAGGAGGTTGAGGGGAGATCTAATAGAAACGTGCAAGATAATGAATGGCTTGGATAGGATGGACGTAGGGAAGTTGTTTCCATTAGCAGGGGAGACTAGGACGCGGGGGCACAGCCTTAGAATAAAAGGGAGTCACTTTAGAACAGAGATGAGGAGAAATTTCTTCAGCCAGAGAGTGGTAGGTCTGTGGAATTCATTGCCACAGAGGGCGGTGGAGGCCGGGACATTGAATGTCTTTAAGACAGAAATTGATAAATTCTTGATTTCTCGAGGAATTAAGGGCTATGGGGAGAGAGCGGGTAAATGGAGTTGAAATCAACCATGCTTGAATGGTGGAGTGGACTCGATGGGCCGAATGGCCTTACTTCCACTCCTATGTCTTATGGTCTTATGGATGTTAAAAGGAAAGTGTCAGAATTACTTAGCGTGTTGATTTCTTTGGGGGTGTATTTGAATGAACGGTTGCCAAGATGTGAATTGTATGTTTAAAAAGGTTAACTGAGTTCATAAAAGAAACATTGTTTTGCTTTAAAAATTACTTTTCCATTTCTGCTGCACCACACCTGTATTTTACCTGTACTTAAGTTGGGCGGTTGCTAAACCCAAGACACTGCACTTGAAGTGTCCCGCACCCTTCCCATCATCTAACCTAAGGGGCGAGTAAATATCAGGTCAGCTCTTGCATTCTTTTTCATATTTTTACCGCAAGTTATCTAGGGAGGATGGCAGGGAAGGCAGTGAAATGTTCCTCCTGCAGAATGTTTGAGGAGAGGGACACTGTCTGTGTCCCTGCTGATTTCATCAGTGGGAAGTGCATCCATCTCCACCTCCTCAGAATCCGCGTTAGAGAACTGGAGCTGGAGCTGGATGAACTTCGGATTCTTCGCGAGGCAGAGGTGGTCATGGATAGTAGCTTCAGGAATGTAGTTATTCCGAACAATACAGATAGATGGGTGACGGTGAAAGGGGCTGAGAGGAAGCAGCCAGTACAGGGATCACCTGTGGTCGTTCCCCTTAGTAACACGTATACCGCTTTGGATACTGGTGGGAGGGACTTACCAGGGGTCAGCCATGGTGACCGGATCTCCAGCAATGAGTCCGTCCCTGTGGCTCCTAAGGGAAGGGCGAGAACAGGAGAACAAGTTATTGGAGACTCGATAGTTAGAGGGACATATAGACGGTTCTGTGGCAAAAAAGAGACTCAAAGATGGTGTGTTACCTCCCGTGTGCCAGAGTACGTGACGTCTCGGACCGTGTTTTCAGAATCCTGAAGAGGGAGGGGCAACAGTCACAAGTCATGATACACAGTGGTTCCAACGATATAGGTAACAGTTGGGACTGGGATTTTAAACGGAAATTTTGGGAGCGAGGGTGGAAGCTGAGAGCCAGAACAAACAATGTTGCCATCTCTGGTTTGTTGCCAAACTGGGGTGCTAAATTAATCTATTACGGGGGATGGGAAAACGAGCTGTACTCTAGAAGCCAGTGTTGAGCATAGTGAGGCCATGAGGAGGATATCAAGGAGTGTACCGGCAGGCAGGAAAGTGGGTTGAAACGTGTCTACTTTAATGCAACGAGCAGCCAGAAAAAGGCTGGTGAACTTGGTGCGTTGATTGGTACTTGGGACAAGGAGACGAGGTTGACAATGTGAAAATAGATAAGGCCCCGGGGCCTGATGGGATTTATCCTAGGATTCTCTGGGAAGCCAGGAAAGAGATTGCTGAGCCTTTGGCTTTGATGTTTATGTCATCATTTGCTACATGAATTGTGTCAGAGGACTGGAGGATAGAAGATGTGGTCCCTTTGTTCAAGAAGGGGAGTAGAGATACCCCGGTAACTATAGGCCGGTGAGCCTCACGTCTGTTGTGGGTAAAGTCTTGGAGAGGATTATAAGAGATACGATTTATAATCATCTAGATAGGAATAATATGATTAGGGATAGTCAGCATGGTTTTGTGAAGGGTAGGTCATGCCTCACAAACCTTATCTAGTTCTTTGAGAAGGTGACTGAACAAGTAGACGAGGGGAGAGCAGTTGATGTGGTGTATATGGAATTTAGAACGAGTGCAGAGGAGATTTCCCAGGATGTTGCCCGGTATGGAGGCCTAATCTTATGAGGAAAGGCTGATGGACTTGAGGTTGTTTTCGTTAGAGAGAAGAAGGTTAAGAGGTGACTTAATAGAGGCATACAAAATGATCAGAGGGTTAGATAGGGTGGACAGTGAGAACCTTCTCCAGCGGATGGAGTTGGCTAGCGCGAGTGGACATAGCCTTAAATTGAGGGGTAATTGATATAGGACAGAGGTCAGAGGTAGGTTTGTTACGCAAAGAGTGGTGAGGCCGTGGAATGCCCTACCTGCAACAGTAGTGAACTCGCCAATATTGAGGGCATTTAAAAGTTTATTGGATAAGCATATGGATGATAATGGCATAGTGTAGGTTTGGCCTTTTGTTTTTGACTTCCCATGTCGGTGCAACATCGTGGGCCGAAAGGCCTGTACTGCGCTGTCTTATTCTATGTTCTATGACTACGATGTTGTGCCCATCACGGAGACAGGTTAGAACAGAGACACGATTGGTTGTTGGACGTTCCGGTGAAGAGATATTTCAGTAAGAGTAGGGAAGGTGTTAAAAGAGGAGGAGGAGTGGCATCGTTAATCAAGGATAGTTTAACAGCTGCACAAAGCCGAGGGGGATCTGCCGACTGAGGTAACATTGCCTGAAGCTCGAACTTGAATGGAGCGGTCACGTTGTTAGCGGTCTTCTATCGGCCCCCAAATAGTAATAGAAATGAAGAGGAAGAAATTGCAAAGCAGCTTATAGATAGGCGTGGAGGGTAGTTGTCATAGGTGACTTTAACTTTCCAAAAATTGATTGGAACCTCTTTAGGTCAAACATTTCGGATGGGGCAGTTTTTGTGCAGTGTACAATATGTGGATAGGCCGAGAAGAGGTGGGGCCACAATGGATTCGGTACTGGATAATGAACCGGGCCAAGTGTTAGATTTATTTGTGGAACAGCACTTTGGAGATGGTTATCACCATTCACTATTGCAATGGACAGGGCCGTACGGCAGGGCAAGGTTTTTAATTGGGGGATGGTTAATTATGATGCGATGAGGCAAGAATTATGGAGCATAAAATGGGAACAGAAACTGTCAGGGACAGGCACAAATGAAGAATGGAGTTTGTTCATGGAACAAATAGTGCATGTCCTTGATAAGTATGTCCCAGTCAGCCAGAGAGGAAATGGCCGTGTGAGGGAACCATGGTTCACAAAAGAGGTTGACTGTCTTGTCAAGAGGAAAAAGGAAGAAAAACTATGTAAGAATGAGAAAACAATGTTCAGTTGGGTCTCTTGGGGGTTGCAAGGTAGCAAGGAATGCGCTTAAAAAAGGGCTCAGGAGAACGAGGAGGGGGCATGAGATCTCCTTGGCGTGTCGGATCAACGAATTACCGAAGGTTTTTTCCTCTTATTTGTGAAATAAAAGAATGACCAGGGTGAGGTTAGGGTCGATCAAGGGCAATAGTGGGAAATTGTGCCTTGAGTCAGAAGAGAAAGGAGGGGAGTTGAATTAATACTTTTCTTCAGTGTTCACCGAGGAAAGGAAGTGGTGTTGATGGCTTTGGTGATAGAGGGGGTAGTTATCTCCGATATTTATGGGAAAATTATGGCAACAGGATCAGAATCTGTCGATAGTGTGAAGGCAAAATAGGCGGGGGAATTGGGGGAGACATTGGTAGAATGGCTTTGATGTGAGGTTTTTTGAATAAATGTTTTTATTGGGTTTTTGAACAACGCATAATTACCGTTATGTACACAGAATAAGACACACACACACACACACATATATATATATATATATATAGAGAGAGAGACACATATTTAGAAGAGAAGGGCACATCCCAACATAAAATATAACAAAATCTGAAATAGACTAACTGGTGGGGTATTGTGCACCAGCTCGGCAGCGGCAGCTCTGTACATCTGGCACAATGATTTACATAACATAATGAGGCGACAGCTATTTTTTTTTTTTGGGGGGGGCGGTGTGGCGGGGATTGGGGAGGCAAATATACATTTGGGTGCCGGAGAAATAATTACAGTGTGCGATACTTGGCTGTGTTGTGTGCTGTTGTCGCCTGTTTCTCCCGGACGGGTCTCGCTGCGGTCGCACGCTCGCCTCCGCTTCTGCTGATCCTCCCATTCTCCATCTTTAATATCCTCTATCCTCGCTCCTGGAGATGTAATGCACGTTTTGGCATCCCTTGCCTTCCTTCCGGCTCCCGTTTCCCTACCTCGCGCCCCATACCGCTGGTTCTCCTCTCTCCAAACCCTCCACGGTACGCCTTTCTTTCCTCAGGTTTAGCAGTCTACCTCCCCCCCTTGGGGTTCGCATTTATTACCTCAGATTTAGCCGTCCCCCACCCCCACCCCGCCGTCCCTCACTCCCTCCCTCCCTCCCAGTCTATCTCTCCCTTCCATGCCTTGGCAACATTCCCCTGATTAGAACATAGAACATAGAAAATCACAGCGCAGAACGTGCACTTCGGCCCTCGATGTTGCGCCGAAACCATCTGGAGTCTATCTGATCTCGACTAATCCATTTTCATCCATATGTCCATCCGGTGGCCACTTAAATGCCCTTAAAGTTGGCTAGTCTACTATTGTTGCAGGCAGGGCGTTCCACACCCCTACTACTCTCTGAGTGTAGGAACTGCCTCTGACATCTGTCCTATATCTATCACCCCTCAATTTAAAGCTATGTCCCCTCTTGTTGGTCATCACCATCCGAGGAAAAAGACTCTCACTGTCCACCCTATCTAACCCTCTGACTATCATATATGTCTCTATAAAGTCACCACTCAGCCTTCTCCTCTCTAACGTAAATTATCTTAAGTCACTGAGCCTTTCCTCGTAAGACCTTCCCTCCATGCCAGGCACATCCTAGTAAATCTCCTCTGAACCCTTTCCAAAGCTTCCACGTCCTTCCTTTAATATGGTGACCAGAACTGAATGCAGTACTCCAGGTGCGGCCGCACCAGAGTTATGTACAGCTGCAGCATGACCTTGTGGCTCCGAAACTCAATCCCCCTGCTGATAAAGGCTGGCACACCAAATGCCTTCTTAACAGCCCTATTAACATGGGTGGCAACTTTCTGGGATTTATGTTCCTGGATGCCGAGATCTCTCTGTTCATCTACACTACAAAGAATCTTGCCATTAGCCCAGTACTCTGCATTCCTGTTACTGCTTCCAAAGTGAACCACCTCATACTTTTCCGCATTAAACTCCATCTGCCACCTCTCAGCCCAGCTCTGCAACTGATCTATGTACCTCTGTATCCTATAACATCCTTCAGCACTATCCTCAACTCCACCGACCTTCGTGTCATCTGCAAATTTACTAACCCATCCTTCTACACACTCTTGTAGGTCATTTATAAAAATGACAAACAGCAGTGGCCCCAAAACAGATCCTTGCGGTACACCAGTAGTAACTGAACTCCATGATGAACATTTGCCATCAACCACCACCCTCTGTCTTCTTTCAGCTAGCCAATTACTGATCCAAACCGCTAAATCACCTCCACTCCCATACTTCCCTATTTTCTGCAATAGCCTACCGTGGGGAAGCTTATTAAACGCCTTACTGAAATCCGCATACACCACATCAACCGCTTTACCCTCATCCACCTGTTTGGTCACCTTCTCAAAAAACTCAACATGGTTTGTGTGGCATGACCTATCCTTCACAAAGCCGTGTTGACTATCACTAATCAACATGGTCTTTTCAAGATGATTATAAACCTTATCTCTTATAACCTTTTCCAACATTTTCCCCACAACCGAAGTAAGGCTCACAGGTCTATAATTACCAGGGTTGTCTCTACTCCCCTTCTTGAACAAGGGGACAACATTTGCTATCCTCCAGTCTTCTGGCACTCTTCCTGTCGACAAAGACGACATAAAGATCAAGGACAAAGGCTCTGCAATCTCCTCCCTAGCTTCCAAGAGAATCTAAGGATGAATCCCATCTGGCCCAGGGGACTTATCTATATTTACCATTTCCAAAATTGCTAACACCTCCTCCTTGTGAACCTCAATTCCATCTTACCTGGTCGACTGAACCTGAGTATTCTTCTCGACAACATTGTCTTTCTCCAGTGTAAACCCTGACGAAAAATATCCATTTAACGCTTCCCCTGTCTCCTATCTTTGACTAATTTCCCCTGATTCTTGGCTACCTGGATATTCTTCCTCTTGTTAGTTAGCCACAGACAGGTCCCGAAACATTTGCGTGAATGGCTACCACGTTCTGTCTAACCCTCGGATGGCGAATTTGATTTTCTCCATTTCGAGAGATTCCGAGAGATCGGACAGCCAGTCTGCAGCTCTGGGTTGTGCTGCTTTCCGCCGGCGGGCGATCAGGGAGGCAAAGGCAAGGGCGTCTGCCCTCCTCCCCAGGAATAGATCTGGCTGATTCGAGACCCTGAAGACCGCCACTTTCGGGCATGGCTCCACCCTCACCCCTACCACTTTGGACATAGCCTCGAAGAAGGCTGTCCAGTATTCAAAAAGTCTGGGGCAAGACCAGAATATGTGGGCGTGGATGGCCGGCCCTACTTGGCACCGTTCACATCTATCCTCCACCTCTGGGAAGAACCTACTCATCCGGGTTCTTGTTAAGTGGGTCTATGTACCACTTTTAGCTGCATCAGGCTGAGCCTTGCTCACTTTGCGGTGGAGTTGACCCTATGCAGTGCTTCGCTCCAGAGTCCCCACCCTATCTCAATCCCCAAGTGCTCCTCCCATGTCTTTGTTGTTGCATCTAGTACGGTGTCGGTCCTTTCTGTCAGTCGGTCGTACATGTCACTACAGTTTGCCTTGTCTAGCAGGCTGCGTTCAGTAGTTATTCCAGTAGTGTCGGTCGTGGTAGTTGTGGATACGACCTTGTCTCCTTTTGTAGGAAGTTTTTAAGCTGCAGATACCTTAGCTCGTTCCCCCTGGCCAGCTGAAATTTCTCTGTCAGTTAAGCAAGTGTTGCGACCCTGCCGTCCATTTATAGGTGCCTGACTAACAGTGTTCCTCCGTCCTGCCTCCACCTTTCGAAGCTGGCGTCCGTCAGTGCTGGTGTGAACCTATGGTTGTTGCAGGTGGGAGATTTGTCCGTCAGTTTGATCAGGCCAAATTGCTGCCGCAGTTGGTTCCAGGATTAAAGGATGGATGTCACCACTGGGCTGCTGGAGCCTTTCTTGGGTGGGGATGGGAGTGCTGCCGTGGCGAGGGACTGGAGGGAGGTCCCCATGCAGGAGGCCTCCTCCGCGTGCGCCCACTCGGACTGGATTTACTTCCCCCGTCAGACTGGTGAGGTTCCATTTGTGGATCCATTTCCAGTCATGGGCTAATTGGATCCCCCAGGTAGCGGAATTTGTGTTGTGCTTGTTTGAACGGCAGCCCCTTTAGTGTTGCCACCCCGCCACCCCCCCCCCCCCCCCCCCTTGAGGGTTTGAGGGTGCACTGGGAAGATCTCGCTTTTGCTCATGTTGAGCTTGTAGCCCGAGAAGGCCCCAAACCCTTTCAGGAGCGCGATGATTCCGTCCACGCTGCTTTGTGGGACCGAGATGTAGAGGAGCAGATCATCCACATAGAGTGAGACTCTGTGCTCTCTGCCTCCCCTTCCGATCACCCTCCAATGTTTTACTTCCTGAGCACGATTGCTAGCGGTTCAATTGCTAGTGCGAACAGCAGCGGGGACAGTGGGCATCCTTGTCTGGTGCCCCTGTGCAGCTGGAAGAATTGGGAGCTGGTATTGTTATCCGTACGCTCGCCATGGGAGTGTTGTATAGGAGGTTTACCCAAGCGGTGAACCCTGTTCCAAGGCCGGACTGCTCCAGTACCTCTATGAGGTATTTCCATTCGAGTCTGTTGAAGGCCTTTTCTGCGTCCAGGGAAACGATCACCTCTTGTTTTCTCTCCCCGGAGGGGGTCATTATCACGTTCAGCAGGCGCCTGATGTTCGAGGTAAGCTGTCTACCTTTGACGAAGCCCGGCTAGTCCTCTGTGGCAACCTCAGGTATACAGTCTTCTAGCCTTTTGGCTAGGATTTTGGCCAGTATTTTGGCGCCTGCGTTCAGCAGAGAGATGGGTCTCTATGACCCAAATTGCGTTGAGTCTTTGTCTTTCTTAGGTATCGGCGATATTGAGGCCTGTGCTAACGTGGGTGGCAGAGTGCCCCTAGCTAGCGAGTCTGTGAACATCTCCCGCAGGTGCGGGGCCAGCGCTGTCGCAAATTTCTTTGTAGAAGTCCGCCGGGAATCCGTCTGGTCCCGGCGCCTTCCACGCCTGCATGGAGCTAATGATGTCCATGGTCTCTCCCAGTGCTAGTGGTGCTTCCAGGTCCCGATTGCTGCCCTCCCCACGACTGGTATGTCCAGTCCATCAAGGAACCGGTTCATCCCAGCCATCCCCGTTGGGGGCTCTGAGCTGTACAGCTCTTGGTAGAAGGCCTTGACGGTTGTGTTAATCCACACTGATTCTGTTTCCAACGTGCCTCCGGTACCCCTGATTTGCGCAATTTCTATGCTGGCTGCCTGCTCCTCAGCTGGTGTGCCAACAGGCGGTTGTCTTTGTAACCATGTTCGTGCAGGGTCCCGCGCGCCTGGCGGAGTTGGTGCACTGCTTTCCTGGTGAAGAGCAGGTCAAAGTGCCTTTGTAGTTCTTTCCTCTCCACCAGGAGTTCTACGGTCGGGGCCTCGGAGTATTTACGTTCTACCACCAGTGTGGAGTCGATCAGCTTCTGCCTAGCTACCCTTTCCTCCCGATCTCTTTGCGCTTTGAAGGCAATGATTTCCCCTCTTAGTATGGCCTTTAGCGCTTTCCAGAAAGTTAAGGGTGATACCTCCCCGTTTTGGCTGTTCTCCTTATACTCTCCAATGGCCCGTACAATCCTTTCACTGAAGGCCTTGTCAGCTAGTAAGGCACCGTCGAACATCCAGGTGGGGTGCTGGGCCCTTCTCGTCTCTAGCCGCACGTACATGTAATGTTGAGCGTGGTCTGATGTCACAATTGCGGAGTATTCCACTTTGTCTATCCCTGGAAGCACCGTTTTCCCCACCACAAAGAAGTCAATTCTGGTGTACACGTTGTGTACTGGGGAGAAGAAGGAGAATTATTTCTCCCGCGGGTGGGCGAATCTCCTGGGTTCCACTGCTCCCATCTGCTCCATAAAGTGTCTGAGTTCCCTTGCCATGGTTGAGGTTTCCCCCCTTTTGGTGTTTGATCTGTCCGTCTTTGGATCCTGTACACAGTTGAACTCCGCCCCCCCCCCCCCCCCCCCCCCCATGATTAGTCGATGCATCGCTATGTCCGGGATTTCTGCCCTTGTCTTTTTGATGAAACTCGTGTCGTCCCAGTTGGGTGCGTACACGTTGATTAGAACTACCGGTTCCCCATCCAGGGCGCCGCTGACCATGACATACCGCCCCCCTGAGTCTGAAACCGTCTTTGTCACCCTAAACATCGTCCTCTGGCCGATCAGGATCGCCACCCCCATGGCCCTTTTCCCATAGTATGAATGATTGTCCCACCCAGCCCTTTCTTACCCGAAGTTGGTTCTGCTCCCTCAGGTGCGTCTCTTGGAGGAAGACTATGTCGGCCCTGATATTTCTGAGGTGGGTGAGGACTCTGGATCTCTTCACTGGGCCGTTGTCCCCTTACGTTCCAGGTGACCATCCTGGTGGGGGGCTTTTTCCCACTCACTCCTGTGGGACGAACCATATTTATCTGGTGGACGCACCCCTGCCCTCTGGGGTTTTCCTTTGTTAGGGGGCCGTCCAGGATGGCCGCTATCACTGTTCTCCCCATGCAGTCTGGTCTCTGAGCTCCGGGGATTCCCCTTGTCCTGGGGGCACTCGCCATGGCCGTCCACTGTGTGTCCGCTACGGGGGTGGTCCCCTTCACTCTGGGGTCTCCCATCGCCCACAGTCCGTACTGGGTAGGTGCTTGCAGTGGTTTCTTGTTTCGAGCCCTTGGTTGCGGCACTTTGTAGCACTGTTCCTATTCTGGCCTCTTTTGTCCCTCCTGCCTTGCATCTCCCCTCCCCTCTCTTACTCACTGTGTGCCCCCCTCTCCGGTCTCTCCCTTTGCCCTCCTCCCCCGTATACCCCTCCTTTGCCCTTCTATCCCCTATTCCTGTGCCCGTTTGCTCTCTCGACTTTGGTGGGTGTCCCCCCCATCCCCTGCCTGGCGCCTTCCCCCCTGTTGATGGTGCGCTGTGGACCTGCTTTGTTGCGTGCCCCCGGCGCTAGCGTTCCTGCTAGTACGGTGGCCCCCCTCTCGGGAGTTATTGTCTCGCTTCACACCTGACTGGCCACTGTTTTCTGCCCGCTCTTCCCCCATTCTACACCACACACCTCTCGCCTGCTCTCCATTACTCTCTTTCCCTCATGCTGGGGCCTGGCCTCCCACCTGGAGCGGTTCCTCGGGCAGTGGTTTGCTCTTTGTACTGGGTGTTCTTGCCGGGGGCGGGGGGCTGGCATTGCTTCGCCCCTCCCCACCTTCCAACCCTCGTCGGCGTGTCATTGCCCCTTGCCAGGGGCCTCTTCTCCCTACCCCCGCAGGTTGTTTTCCAGCCCGTGTTTCTCGACTAAACTATTCACCTCAGCGTGGGTTGTAAATAAATATTCGCTGTTTTGGTATGTGACCCAGAGTTTCGCTGGGTACAGCATACCAAAACGCACTCTGCTCCCGTGGAGAGCTGCTTTCGCTCTGTTGAACTCAGCCTGTCTCCTACTTATATCTGCCCCAAGATTCTCATAGATTCGGACGGCGTGCCCTTCCCATTTGCAATCTCTATTTTTACTGGCCAAGCACAGGATTGTCTCCCTATCCCAGTTCCGGTGCAGTTTGGCTATGACTGCTCTCGGTTGTTCCCCTGCCTTGGCCTTCGGGCTCAGCGACCGATGTGCTCTGTCCATTTCCGGTGTGTTAGGGAAAATTTCCCTCCCCATTAAGTTGCCCAGCATCTCAGCCACTTATGCTGTGGGGATTGTTACCTTGATCCCCTCTGGCAGGCCCACTATCCTGACATTTTGCCTTCTGGAACGGTTTTCCTGGTCGTCTACTCTACCCTTCAGGCTCCCGTGTTGCGCCCAGTCTCGCCACTTCCCTCTCCAGGGCCGTGACCCGGTCGCTCACGTCAGTCGTTGCTTTCTCCAGCTCCTTAATGGTCGCCTCCTGGGCTTCCAGTTTCGCCCCTTGGGTATGCACTCTAGTCTGGTCAGGGCCTGCTGCACTCCTGAAGTAGCCCTGGCCACTGCTGCGCCTCGGTTCCAGTTCCAGCTCTCCGCTGGCCCCAGGGAGGAGTGCACCTGTCTGTCCAGCTCTTTTCAATGTGGCGATACTTCCGTTCCGCCGCTTCGTAAGCTCATTTGCTTGCCTGAGCTGTCTCGTTCATTGTCCCGTCTGCCTCTGGTGTCCCTTCGCTCTCTGCCTTGGCTACCTTCTGGCATTTCATCCTCCCGCTTACCTTTCATCTTTTCTCCTCCCTTTTTTTTTCTTTTCCCCACTTTTCCGCACCCTATCTTTACTTTTGTGTCTCTTCACTTTATCTTCTCTCCTCACTTCTTTCCTTTGCCACTTTATTTTTTCTCTTTTATATCACTCCTCTCAGGTGGGCTTGTTTTGCGCTTCTTTAACAGTTTTCTTTTGGGTTTTGATTTTGTATAAGTTATTTTTTCTTCCTTTTCCCTCACTCACCCTGGATATATATATATATAGAGAGAGAGAGATAGAGAGAGAGCGAGAGAGAGAGAGAGGCTTTTGTCCAGAGTCTCTTTGCTCCTGCCTCGTGGTAGTCACTGCCGGTTGGGGGAGGGGGTGGTGGTTGGGTCGGTCCCCGCTGCTCCGTCCGGGCTGCCGCACCCCGCAGCCAGCGCTGTCCCGGTGGGGGTGGTTAGGTCGCTGGTCGCTCCTACGCGCCCTCCGTTCCGCAGGCTGGGCCCCGCTTCGGTCTTGGCCGCTGCTGCTCCGCTTCTGGCCTGCGCTCTGGTGCTGTTGGCACGGGGGGCAGGGTGGACCTGCCGCCGCCGAACCGCTCCTCCGCCGAGGATCCTCCGCCGACAGTTTCGTTGGGGGGTGGGGACCCCCTTCCCTGCTCTTGCCGCTGCGGCCCCCGACTTCGTTACCCTGCGGGAGCCCCTCTCCGTGCGACCTCTTCGCTCCTTTCAGCTCCTCTCAGCTACTTTAGTCTCTAAATCTATCTTCCTTTTCTTTATTGCCTTTTTGTGGCTTTCTATTGACTTGTAAAGATTTCCAAATTCTCTTGTTTCCCACTAATCTTTGCCACTTTGTTTGGATTTTTATTCAAGTTTTCCTTCGATATCAATGGCTGATTATCCCATTACACTGCTTTCAGTCTACTTTAGCCAACTCCTCCCTCAGTGTCGTCTCCTTTGCCTAAGCATATGAAACTTGAACAGGATTTTAGCTTCTTACCCTCCATCTGTATTTTAAATTCAACCACACTGTGCCTGCCCCTACCGAAGAATGCCGATCTATGAGATCATTAATAATTAATTGGATCCCTCGGTGAGGCAGGATCCGAGTCAGTTTAAATAACGTGAAGGAAGATCATTATTTGAGTCAAAGTTTACAAGAGAATTGATACGAAAATATGAAAGCAAAGCTCTGAACATATTGGATATGAATATGAAAACCATTGAAAATTACACAGGCAGCGACCGAGGAGAAACATCAATCGAACAAATGACATTTAAAAGATCTCGCTATAGAATTAGGAGACTGCTTGGTCAGCCTTTACAGTTGTGGCCATGTTGCAGTGATGTCTCTGTAATGTCTGCCATCTTGTGGCATCCAAGTTGACTTTGTAGCTGAAATAATTCAATCTGTTCTTAACACTCTGTGTCTGCATAAGGAAGACTATTTATACCATAAACTCTACACTGTCCTTCTGCTCTCATATCTCATCCAAATCCCTACTCCGCATCGTGACATATCCACCCATATACTGCAGACACTAACCGGTCAATCTGGATCGGGGAGACGCAGTCTCGGGGGCCGCCACTAAAGACTGAAACGAAGTGAACATTATTTATCTCAGAGGATTTTGGATCTTTGGCGTTCTCTATTCCAAAACTGCGGATATTCAGCCGCTGAGGGTATTATCTTTGACACTCTGTCTCTTTAACCGAGGCGGCTGTGTCAAATTGTCGACGTATCTTATTGATTTAATGTTTTGCAAGTGTTGCTCCTGCTCTTCTGAGTGTCTTTCCCTATTGGACATCGATCCCTGAGGTGAGGGCGGCACCTCGTTAAGTTAAACAACATGAAGAAAGTTATTTTTAGACCTAATTTTGCAAGACAATTCATAGGAAAATATGTAATACAAGGTCTGAAATAATTAAGATATAAATAAAAGTTATGGAGCACAGGTCATGTATTCTTGAAACAATATGTAGATAGGCCAACTAGAAAAGGGTCCGTACTGGATCTGGTACAAAATTACCACGGTCAGGTTTTCGAAATTTCAGTGGGGGAACATTTCGTGTATTTATCTCATACATAAAAATGGAACATGAATATATCCTCGCTGAGGAACTAAGAGGCACGTAACCTGAGAAGTGTCCTTTGGGTAGAGGGATGAAATTCCTGGTAGAGGTGTCATGGAGGTAGCGTTTCAGGATCCTCAGCCCCATGTCCATCTCCAAGAAGTTTGACATTATTTCACCCTGTGTGAACGGGGACAAGAGTGAGGATGACCAAATTGACAATGGTACAGTGATCGGTTAAAGTGTGTGCCTGTGGTGGGGAAGGGGTGTGGGGGGGGGGGGGGGGGGTGGAAGAAATGGAAGCATCATTGGGAAGAGTGTAGTTACGGGCATTGACATTATTTACTGTGACCAAGATCGATAATCTCGCAGGTTCTGGCGCCTGCCTGCTGCAAGGGTTCGGGCCATGTCATCTGGGGTGAAGACGAACAAAGAAAGGTACAGCACAGGACAGGCCCTTCGGCCCTACAAGCCTGAGCTGACTAATGTAACCCACCCTTCCCCAGACTCATCATCCCTCAAGTCGTTCCCTGTGGTGAATGCTGATGCAAAGTACCTTGCCGATTTCCTCTGGTTCCATGCATATATTCCCTCCGCTGTCCTTGACTTGCCCAACCCTTTCTCTGGCTAATCTCTAGCTCGTTATATATGTCTAAAAGATTTCGGCTTTTATTTAATCCAGTTTGCCGATGACGTTTTTCATGACCCCTTAAGCCCTGACTCCTAGCGTATGTTCCTTCTTGTTTTCTTTAAAATCCTCACAGGCTTCGTGTGTTACCAGCCTTCTAGCCCTTACAAATGCTTCAATTTACATTCGATCAGGCTCACAATATCCCTCGTTATCCAAGTTTACCAAATCATGTCCGTAACCTTCGTCACAGGGTCATCAGAGTCACGACTTCCTTTCAACTGACATGAGAAACCAGTCCACATGACAGATGTTGAATTCCTCTCAAACATCCGCCTCCCCCCAATCTGGACTCTTCAGTTCCTGCCGAATATTGTTATAATTAGCCTTCCATCAAATTAGCATCTTCAGCAGAGGACAACTCGTATCTTTGTCTAACAGTACCTTGAAACAAAATAGATTATTGTCACTCTTCACGAAATGTTCCCCCACTGAAATTTCGAAAACCTGACCGTGGTAATTTTGTACCAGATCCAGTACGGACCCTTTTCTAGTTGGCCTATCTACATATTGTTTCAAGAAGACCCCATGGATGCTCCGTACAGGTACTACCAGATCAAACCCCCCGGGAACTAAATGCGTCCCAGTCAATATATGGGCAGTGAATAAGACCCACCACAACAATCCTGTTGCTTTTAAACTTTCCGAAACCCGCCTACATATCTGCTTCTCACTCGCCCGCTGGCTGTTGGGAGTCCTTTCGTAAACCCCCACAATTTTTATTGTACCCTTCCTGTTCCTGATCTCTACCCACATTGCCTTGTTGCATGATCCCTCTGAGGGCTACTCCCGCGGTACCGCTGTGCACTCGGATAGGAGGGTAATGATCCAGTTCTAGTGGTCTTCGTACGGACGCACGATATAGCTAGAACTACGGCAGAGTTTCTGCCATGTGAGTGTGAGAGCTGGCAGCTGTATTAAAAAAAGAGAACTGAAAAGGTAATAATCTCTGGATTGATATCTGATCCACGAGCTAACTGTGCCATGGGCCAGTGTTTATAGAACACCAATGTATATCATGGAGTTCACCTCACACACAACTTTGATTAGATTTTGGTTATGGGGAGCAGAAGAGCACACTTTACAGGTGTGATGCAACAGAGATCTAAAGTATTTTAAAAACAAAACAATGTTTATTCTATGAATTCAGTTAAAATTTTATGAACCCACAGTAAACATCTTTCCAAAACTGATAACCTCCCAAAAATATGCAGTACTCTGTTGGCAACCCTCAGTAACTTTCCTTTTTTTAAAAAAAAAAATTTAGATTACCCAAATATTTTTTTCAATGAAGGTTCAATTTAGTGTGGCCAATCCACCTACTCTGTACATTTTTGGGTTGTGGGGGCGAAACACACGCAGACACGGGTAGAATGTGCAAACTCCACACGGACAGTGACCCAGAGCCTGGATCGAACCTGGGACCTCAGCGCCGTGAGGCAGCTGTGCTAATCACTAGGCCACCGTGCTGCCCTACTCAGTAACTTTCCTAAAAGCATCCATCAGCCAAAACACTTTTTAACAAAGGCAGAGGGTTTGAATTCGCCCCAGAGAACAGTTATCACTTTTAAATTATGAAGTGATCAGAACACTTTGTTTACGATATATATATATATAGAGAGAGAGACCAGTATACATCTGCTTGGTGTGAACGCAGCTCTCCAACTGAAAGCGAAACTAAAGCACAGAGCCAAAAACAGCTTCTAGCACAAAACACAGAAAGTCAAGCACAGAATCATAAGAACATAAGAACTAGGAGCCATCTGGCTCCTCGAGCCTGCTCCGCCATTCAATGAGATCATGGCTGATCTTTTGTGAACTTAGCTTCACTTTCCGACCCGAACACCATAACCCTTAATCCCTTTATTCTTCTAAAAACTATCTATCTTTACCTTAAAAACATTTAATGAAGGAGCCTCAACCAACTGCTTCACTGAGCAAGGAATTCCATAGATTCACAACCCTTTGGGTGAAGAAGTTACTCCTAAACTCAGTCCTAAATCTACTTCCCCTTATTTTGAGGCTATGTCCCCTAGTTCTGCTTTCACCCGCCAGTGGAAACAATCTGCCCGCATCTATCCGATCTATTCCCTTCATAATTTTAAATGTTTCTCTTAGATCCCCCCTCATCATTCTAAATTCCAACGAGTACACATTCCAGCTCCACCCACAAATGAGATCGCTGCAGCCTTTTGACAAAACAGATTTTTCTTGAAGCGATTCTCACATGACAATTGTTACTGGCAAATAAGATAAAGGAGGTAAAGAATGTTTTTGGGGGAAATGGGTTTAAATTCATGTGACATTGGCACATTCATCTGAATCACCAGAGTCCTGAAAAATGACATAACTCGGGCTGTAGGTAGGGCTTTTAACTAAATAGTGGCTCGGGTTGGAGGGCTGGTGGTGCTTCAGTTGCATGAACAATGAGAAACTCCAAGTTAAAGGAGAAGATAGAAGCGCAGGTCAATTGCGCGAATTTTCATTTAATCAAATTGGTTACATATAAAAAGGATAATAAAGTTTCCAGAACACCTAATACAGCACTAGAAGGTGGCAGGAATCTAACTTCAGCTGAAGCAAAAGAGGGGACAAATATAACAACGGAGTGGGTGAAGGGGGTTGGTGGATGTCAATTTTGGAATTAGGGGGTTGCACCTAAATGCGCGCATTATACTAAACAAGGTGAATGAGGTGGTCGTTCACATTGACATTTGGACGATAAAATGTGGGTATCATAGAGTCCTGTCTGCAAGGGGATCAGGGCTGGGATTTAATCATAGATATCATAGAATTTACAGTGCAGAAGGAGGCCATTCGGCCCATCGAGTCTGCACCGGCTCTTGGAAAGAGCACCCTACCCAAGGTCAACACTTCCACCCTATCCTCATAACCCAGTAACCCCACCCAACACTATGCACAATTTTGGACACTAAGGGCAATTTATCATGGCCAATCCACCTAACCTGCACATCTTTGGACTGTGGGAGGAAACCGAAGCACCCGGAGGAAACCCGGGTGTCCTCCAGAAAGGACAAACAGATGGGAAGAGGGGACATGGTTGCATTGTTAGTAAGGAGATAAATTCAATTGGCAGTCTGAAGCGATATAGGTTCGGAAGGCATAGAACCTGTGTGGGGAGAGTCGATTAATCGCAAGGGGACAATCCTGATAGGAGTTAGGTACAGACCCCCGAGCAATAGTCGGGATGGAGGACATAGATAAAAAAAGAATATTAGAAAGGCATCATGAAATACATGAAAATTATGTTCCACTGTGAAGGCGTTGGCTGACTGGTATTGTAGCTGGACTCATAATCCAGACACAGGATAACAATCTGGGGACCCGGGTTCAAATACCACTCGAGGATACTCTGAGGGTGGGAAGGATACTGAATATGTTCCGTGTGAAGCACTTCAATGTCAACTACCAAGAGCGACTCGGTAATATCACCACAGACCGAGCTGGCTGGGTCCTAAAGGAAATAGCTGCTAGACTCGTACTGTAGCAGGTGGTGGGGGAACCAGCAAGAGGGAAAGGTTGACCACTTCCTCACCAATCTGCCTGCTGCAGATTTGCCTGTCCATGAAAATATAGGTACAAGTGACGATCGTACAGTTCTGATGTCGACAAGGTCCTGTCTTCAGTTTGAGTATACCCTCCATCGTGTTGTGTGGCACTAACAACGAGCTGAATGGAGTAGATTTCGAACAGATGTAGCAACTGAAAACTGAGCAGCTGTGGGCCGTCAGCAGCAGCAGAATTGTATTCAACTATAATCTGCAACGTAGTGGCCTGGGATATCCCCCATCATACTATAACCACTTAGACCGAGGTTCAACCCTGGTTCAACAGAGAGTGCTTGACAGCATGTCCGGAGCAACACCAGGCGGACCGATAAATGAAGAGTCAACCTAGTGAAGCTACAACACAGGACTACGTGTGCGCCAAACAGCATACACAGCAAATGATAGACAAAGCAAAGTGGTTCTACAACAAATGCATGAGATCTAAGATCTGTACTCCAGCTACATGAAGTCGTGAATGACGTTGGACAATTAAATAACACAGGAGGAGAGGACTCACACATATCTCCATAATGGAGGCGCCCAGCACGTATGTGCAAAAGGCAAGGCTGAGGAATTCACAACAATCTTCTGCCAGGTGGGCCGTGTGGATTACCTGCCTTGGTCTCCTCCGGAGGTCCCCAGCATCACAGATGTCAGTCTTCAGCCAATACGATTCGCTCCACATTATATCAATAAACGGCTGAAGACACTGGATTCTTCCAAGGCGATAGGTCCTGTCAATATTCCGGCAAGAGTACTGAAGACTTGTGCTCTAGAATTTGCCGCACCCCCAGCCAAACTGTTCCAGTACAACTCCAATAATGTCATCTACCCGGCCATGTGGAAAATTGCCCAGGTGTGTCCTGTACACAAGAAACCGAACCCATCCAACGCAACCAGTTACCACCCTATCAGTCTACTCTCCATCACAGCAAAGCTATGTAAGGAGTGATCAACAGAGCTATCACGCTTCACTTACTCAGCAACAAATGGTTCACGGATGCTCAGTTTCAGTACAGCAAGTGTCACAACCCATGAATTCATAGAACTTAAAATTTAGAATTTACAGTGCAGAAGGAGGCCATTCGGTCTATCGAATCTGCACCGGCTCCTGGAAATAGCACCCTACCCAAGGTTAACATCTCCACCCTATCCCCATAACCTAGTAACCCCAGACAACACTAAGGGAAATTTTGGACACTAAGGGCAATTTATCATGTCCAATCCACCTAACTTGCACATCTTTGGACTGTGGGAGGAAACCGGAGCACCCGGAGGAAACCCACGCACACACGGGGAGGATGTGCAGACTCCGCACATACAGTGACCCAAGCTGGAATCGAACCTGGGACCTTGGGCCTGTGAAGCGATTGTGCTATCCACAGTGCTACCGTGCTGCCCTGTAATTCATTATAGCATCGTTTCAAATATTGACAAAAGAGATGACTGCCAGAGGTGAGGTTGGAGTGACGGCCTTAGATGTCAAGGCAGTATTTCACCTAGTATGGCATTAAGTATCTCTAGCTAAACTGGAGTCAATGGGAATCAGGTAGAAATCTCTCCGCTGCTTTCAGGCATTGGCATAAAATATGATGGTTGGATGCTGCAGGAGTTCCTCAGGGTAATGCCGGGGACTCAGCCATCTACAGCTGTATTGTTCGGGTGGGTTTAAACTAATTTCGCAGGTGGTGGGATTCAGGACAGTACGCTAGCAAGTGATGAGACTGGGAAAGAGTATGGTCACAGGGTCAGCCTGGATAACACGCTGAGTGAGGTCGAACACAGTGGGCCTGGAGGTCTGGAGTGTACCTGCTTCAATGCACGAAGTATAACAAGACAGATCCCATCCCAACAAACCTCCCCGTCAGGATATTGGTGCCTCTAGTTTAGGAGTAACCCGTCCTTCTTGTACAGGTCGTAGCTTCCGTGGAAGACATCCCAGTGATCGAAGAAACTGAAACCCTCCCTCCTGCACCTGTCCTGTAGCCATGTGTTCAACTGCACTATATCCCTGCTGCTAGTCGTACGAGTACATGGGACGTGGAGTAATCCTGAGATTACTACCCAAGGTGACCTTCGTTTTAATCTTGTACCTAGCTGCCTAAATCGCCGATCCAGGATCCCGCTACTCCTTCCCCTCTGTCATTCGTGCCAAGGTGCTTTGTAGCAGCTCAGAGACAACCAGGACTTAGGCATCAGGGAGGCAAACTACAATCCTGAAATCCTTTCGCGGCCACAGAAGCGCCTGTCAGACGGGCAGCAAGATCGCTGCAGTCTTGAAGGGCCGATGGACCTGCTCCTGTGTTGTAATTTTCTTTGCTCTTCTTTTCCTTCGTGGTAACGTGATGCATTTTGACAAAAGTGATAGGGAGGGACTACACGGAATTAATGTCTCCGTTCTGAAGAGTGCAGGGATACAGTGTCTGGACCTACATGTGGATAGGCATCTGAAGATGGCCGTACACAACGAGACAGGATCTAAAATACAGATGTGCTATTAGCCTTTACAAAATGAAAATGAAAATGAAATGAAATGAAAATTGCTTATTGTCACGAGTAGGCTTCAATGAAGTTAGTGAAAGCTCCTAGTCGCCACATTCCGGCGCCTGTTCGGGGAAGCTGTTACGGGAACCGAACCGTGCTGCTGGCTTGCCTTGGTCTGCTTTCAAAGCCAGCGATTAGCCCTGTGAGCTAAACAGCCCCTAAATCCCAAAAAAGGAAGTTCGTCCAAATTCAGGGGTTTTGATGAACATTTTTGCAGGCACTGTATCTGTATATTGTTGCTCGTTTTGCTAAGTGTGCTTTACACTTAATTGCTCTGTTTAATCACCTTGCTCTAGAGTGGCCAGGTATCTTTATGATACCACCACGAGGTTCACGTTCAAGTGCTGATCAATAACTCAATACACCAGTTAGTAAGGTTCAAATGAAAACACATTTATTATATACACAGACAATCGCTACTCATGCATAAAATACTACAGAACTAGACTATTTCTACCACTAAAGGCCAATACTTAGTTTTGGAAAATGAACCCACTGGGTCAGGGGTAAATGGCCTCTCGTTCGATCCTGAGACCACAGGCTTCCAGCTGGCATGGATTAATGGTTAGGAGCGCCTATCACGTAACGTGCGTTGACTGGACACTTACTTGTTGGTGTAGCTGCTCGACAAGTCTCTCCGCGTTGAGCGTCAGGGTCGAGTTATTTTAGGGCTGCTAAGAAGACTTGCCAAGAGACCAGCCAAGAGACCGAATTGAACTTGGGGACTCTCCTTTATAGTCCCCAGGGGCCTCGCGCACTTTTGGGCGGACCCCGTACCTGGTACCAATTGACTGGATCATTTTCCAATCGATTGGTTTGATTTCCCCAAAACTGGGGCTGTTCCCTGATCGCTGGGTGGTTCCTAAGTGACCGTTGGCTCTTTCGTTTTAGCTCCTGCTGGAGCCGAGGAGTCTGGCTTTACCTTGATTGTTTTAACTGTTGCTATTGTTCCCGGGGATCGCTCATCAATATGCAGATGGCCGTCAGTGCTGTCTGCTTCTGCGTGTCGTAATATACAGGAAACTTTGCATTCTGCTTGCTTCCCTGTACCTCTCCATTTTTCCCTGCGTACTTAGCGAATCTCCATTTTACACTCGGGAAGTGGACAACCCAGGTGGCTACACTCCCTCCTTGTGATCCCTAATGTGAAGCGTGAAGTATCACATAACTACGTCGCCTTCACTCACTGACCCAGTGAGCACCCTTCCCTGGCCTCTACACTGACCATAACTATGCAAGAAAATTTTAACTGACAATTCTAAGTGGCGCTATGTCATAAAAGGGACATGAATTACAAAACAAGAGAAGGTACCTCTAACTATCTTCCATAAACTACACTCACTGAAACATACAAACATACTAGCTTCCTAACAATACACAAATAATAGCAGCAATCACATTTGTCTCTGTCTTGGCAATCAAGCACAGATTCATACAATCTTACAGTCGCAACGAAACACATTTCGTCATTCACAAAAAGATACAAAACGAATGATCTTTACTGTAGTTCGAGGGGTTCGGGGGCCTGGTGAAAACCGAAAATAGGGGATCTTATCCTGTATACCGGGATGCGAGAGCGGTACGCTCTCCTTCGCCATTTCCTCATGCGGATAGTCTGCACGATGCTGCAGAATATCACCAATGCTAAAAGGGATTCAATTACATAGGAAAGGGAGTACCACGTTATAAACCAATCACACCATGACGGCGTGTTGTTACTTGTCACTGGGCTCTGGGTGCTATGGGAAGTGAATAATTTACGGCCGGGGTGGGGGGGGGGGGGTCAGGGGGTTCGCGTTCGCGTGCAACCACATAGAAGTTATAACTAAAAACACGGCTGTCTTCATTTTGTCTTCTTTCTTCTCTTCTCTTCTTTCTCTTCTGATCTCTTCCTGGAGCTTCTGGAAATCAGTGGAATCAAGCATAGTTTATGTTACTACCTTGTTTAATATCTCGTGTGCTAGCACGTCTGTTCTTTAATGCCAATTTTCACTTTACAATTGGTCACCATCTGTGAACAAAGAAAGGTACAGCACAGTAACAGGCCCTTTGGCCCTCCAAGCCTGTGCCGACCATGCTGCCAGTCTAAACTAAAATATTCTACACTTCCTGGGTCCGTATCACTCTATTCTCATCCTATGCATGTACTTTTCAAGATGCCCATTGAATGTCACTATCTCCCTGCTTCCACCAACTTCTCCCGCAGCGAGTACGAGGCTCCCACTACCCTCTGTGTCAAATACTTTCCTCGTACATCCCCTCTTAAGCTTGCCCCTCGTACCTTAAAACTATGCCCCCTTGTAATTGACCCCTTTACCCTGGGGAAAGCCTCTGACTATCCGCTATGTCTATGCCCCTCAAAATTTAGTAAACCTCTATCAGACCGCCTCTCAACTTCCGTCTTTCCAGTGAGAACAAACCGAGTTTATTCAACCGCCCCTCATAGATAATGCCCTCCACACCAGGCAACATCCTGGTAAATATTTTCTTCACCCTCTCTAAAGCCTCCACATCCTTCAGGTAGTGTGGCGACCAGAATTGAATACTGTACTCTAATTGTGGCCTAACTAAGGTTCTATAAAGCAACAACATAACTTACCAAATCATATACTCAATGCCCCAGCCAATGAAGGCAACCATGCTGTATGACTTTTTGACTACCTACTCCACCTGTGTTGCCCCTTTTAGTAACTTGTGGACCTGTACACCTTGATCTCTGAATGTCAATACTCTTCAGGGTTCTACCATTCACTATATTCCCTACCTGCATTAGATCTCCCAAAATGCACTACCTCACATTTGTCCGGATTAAGTTCCATCTGCCATCTCTCCGCCCAAGTCTCCAAACGATCTAAATCCTGCTGTATCCTCTGACAGTCCTCATCGCTATCCGCTATTCCACCAATCTTTGTGCCATCTGCAAACTTACTAATCAGACCAGTTACATTTTACTCCATATCATTTATATATACTACGAACAGCAAAGGTCCCAGCACTGATCCCTGTGGAACACCACTAGTCACAGCCCTTCAATCAGAAAAGCACCCTTCCATTGCTACTGTCTGTCTTCTATGACCTAGCCAGTTCTGTATCCACCTTGCCAGCTCACCCCTGATCCCGTGTGACTTCACATTTTGTACCAGTCTGCCATGAGGGACCTTGTCAAAGGCATTACTGAAGTCCATATAGACAACATCCACTGCCCTACCTGCATCAATCATCTTTGTGACCGAAACATTCTTATTAAGTTAGTGAGAAACGACCTTTCCTTTTCAAAACCATGCTGCCTCTCACTAATACGTCCATTTGCTTCCAAATGGGAGTAGATCCTGTCTCGAAGAATTATCTGCAGTAATTTCCCGCCCACTGACATAAGGCTCTAATGCCAGTAGTTCCCTGGATTATCTTTGCTACCCTTCTTAAACAATAGAACAACATTGTCTATTCTCCAGTCCTCCGGGATATCACAGTGAGGATCGTAAGATTTCTGTCAAGGCCTCAGCAATTTCCCTCCAGCTTCCTTCCCTGTTCTGTGGTTGATCCCATCAGGCCCTCTGCAGTTATCTACCGTAACATTTTTCAAGACGCCTAACACCTCGTCTTTTTCGATCTCAATGTGACCCAGGCTATCTACACACTTCTCCAGACTCAACATCCACCAAATTCTTCTGTTTGCTGAATACTGATGCAAAGTAAAAGTTTAGTACCTCGGCCATTTCCTTTGACTGCACACATAGATTCCCTTGCCTACCCTTCAGTGGGCCAACCCTTTCCCTGGCTGCCCTCTTGCTTTTTATGAATCATATAATTTACACTGCAGAAGGAGGCCATTCGGCCCATCATGTCTGCACCGGCTTTTGAAAAGAGCAACCGGCCCAAGGTCAACACCTCCACCCTATCCCCATAACCCAGAAACCCCACCCAACACTAAGGACAATTTCGGACACTGAGGGCAATTTATCATGGCCAATCCACCTAACCTGCACATCTTTGGAATGTGGGAGGAAACCGGAGCACCCGGAGGAAACCCAAGCACACACGGTGAGGATGTGCAGACTCCGCAAAGACAGTGACACAGGCCGGAATCGAACCTGGGATCCTGGAGCTGTGAAGCAATTGTGTTATCCACAATGCTACATGCATGTGGAAAAAGACTTAGGATTTTATTTAACCCTATTTGCCAATGACTTTTTGTGACCCCTGTTAGCTCATGCTCCTTGCTTAAGTTTCTTCCTACTTCCCTTATATTCCACAGAGGCTTCGACTGTTCCCAGCCTTCTAGCCCTGAAAAATGACTCCTTTTTCTTTTTGACGAAGCTTGCAATATCTCTCGTTATCCAAGCTTCATTTGGAACAATAGCGACGTACACTGTTTCCGTCCTTTAGATTTTTCAGCTAAACAGCTGTGTGAATCTGACTTTTCTAAAGACGACATTCATGGAAATAAGGCAGCAATGACGAAAACACAATTTCCAATTATATCACCAGGAAGCAGCCACGCCCGCTCGTGTGATTATAAAAGCAGGAACAGTCCGTGATTAGATAGAGAAGAGATCTACACCAGCATTCTGACCGGTACTCTGACTGACCCCAGCGAAGATGCAGAAAGGGCTGCTTCTAGTGCTGACTCAGCACAATCCTACTGAAGCGAGACCAGATATTATGGAAAGACATAAGAATCTCTTAACGTTCTCCAACACTAAACCCGCTGGGGTTCATTCAGGTTAATTTTAAATCGATTGTGCAATGAGTTCAATGATTTGACAGATTAAGAGATGTAAATTGTGAGGTTATGAAAAAAACAATGAAGAATTCAGTATAAAACATATCCATTAGTAAATCTCTGGTATTTTAGTCACTGCCTCAGTGCTTCGCAGGGCCTGTTGGTTTTGCGAGCCGATCCAAACGGATCAATAATGAAACCACAAGTTACTGGGCGGGGCACATTGCTGGGTTTAAGTGGGATCATTGATCTGGAGGGCAAACTCTGTCATTGTGCTCATTGCATAATTCACTTACTGCTCCCGGTCACTGACACTGTTACAGAGGGTGAGATTGTGGACTGTGTGTGATGGCAAGATCAGAAACTCTATCAGGTCATTTCTCCCCACACTTATAGGCCAGGTTCTATCCAGGGCAGGGAGTGGGGCGAGGGGGGAGCCACGGAGTCCGAAGGAGGGAGGGAGTCTAGGCACATCAGAGAGTGGAAAGTACAGAGTCTGTACATGGCAGGCAGTGAGAGGGAACTACTGAGTGAGTCAGTACAAATCAGAGTGGGAAGAAGGTGAGCATGTGCGGGACATGGAGCGGGAGGAACATATTCTGTCCAGGGCAGGGAGTGTGAGAGAGGGACAGATTCTCTCCAGGACAGGGAGTGGGAGAGAGGGCCAGATTCTGCCCAGGACAGAGAGTGGGAGACAGGGCGGGAGGGAGCCTGTACAGATCAGAGGGTGGAGGGAGGGAGTCTGTACAAGGCATGGTGTGAGGCTGGAAACTCTGGAATATTACTAAACACATCAAATCTAATGTTACTGGCATGGCGGCACAGTGGAGAGGGCAGCAGAGCAGAGCTACTGGTCAACTGTTCTGGGGAAATTTGGATACGTGCAGTGCGGTCAGCCTAATTTGAAGATGGTTTGTGGAGTGGCTGTTGTCAAGTGACAGTTAAACCCGAAACAGTTCGTCAGTGTTTCCCACCCTACCAACTCCTCTAACCAAAAACAAAACGCGAAACACTTCGTCACTGTTTCCCACCCAACCTCCAAGTCTAAACAAAAAAAAAACCCACGGTCGTTGGGAAGCGGGAGCAGGGGCCTGTCGTGAAGGTGATTGAGTGCCTTTAAATTTGCTTACCTTGCAGCGGGAGCAGGGTTTGAGGGAATATCAGGTAAGCTCTTCCTTTCTTTATCTTGTTTTTTAAAAAAATCTAGAGTTGATTTCAGGGAAGGCAGTACAATGCTCCTCCTGCAGAATGTTTGAGGTGAGGGACGCCGTCAGTATCCCTGCTGATTTCATCTGTGGGAAGTGCACTCAACTCCAGCTCCTTAAAAACCATGTTAGGGACCTGGAGCTTGATCTGGATGAACTTCGGATCATCGGGAGGCAGAGGGGGTCATACATAGAAGCTTAGGGAGGTAGTTACGCCAAAGAATAAAGATAGATGGGTGACGGTGAGAGGGGTTGGGGGTAAGCAGTCAGTACAGGGATCCCCTGTGGTCGTTCCCCTTCGTAACAAGTATACCGTTTTGGATACTTGTGTGGGGGAGGACTTACCAGGGGTAAGCCATGGTGTACGGGCCTCTGCCACGGAGTCTGTCCCTGTTTCTCAGAAGGGATGGGGGAAAAAGAGTAGAACATTAGTAATTGGGGACTCAATAGTCAGGGGCACAGATAGGAAATTTTGTGGGAGTGAGAGAGACTCACGTTTGGTATGTTGCCTCCCAGGTGCAAGGGTACGTGATGTCTCGGATCGTGTTTCCGGGTCTTTAAGGGGGAGGGGGAGAAGCCCCAAGTCGTAGTCCACATTGGCACTAACGACATCGGTAGGAAAGGGGACAATGATGCCAGGCAGGTCTTTAGGGAGCTAGGATGGAAGCTCTGAGCGAGAACAAACAGAGTTGTTATCTCAGGGTTGTTGCCCGTGCCACGTGATAGTGAGACGAGGAATAGGGAGAGAGAGCAATTAAACACGTGGCTACAGGGATGGTGCAGGCGGGAGGGATTCAGATTTCTGGATAACTGGGGCTCTTTATGGGGAAGGTGGGACCTCTATAGACAGGATGGTCTACGTCTGAACTAGAGGGGCACCAATATCCTGGGGGGGGGGAGATTTGTTAGTGCTCTTTGGGGGGGGGGGGGGTAAACGAATTCAGCAGGGGCATGGGAACCTGGATTGTAGTATTGTGGTACGGTAGATTGAGAGTATAGAGGTCAGGAGCACAGATTTGACTTCGCAGGAGGGTGCCAGTGTTCAGGTAGGTGGTTTGAAGTGTGTCTACTTCAATGCCAGGAGTATACGAGAATAGGGGAACTAGCAGCATGGGTTGGTACCTGGGACTTCGATGTTGTGGCCATTTCAGAGACATGGATAGAGCAGGGACAGGAATGGTTGTTGCAGGTTCCGGGGTTTAGGTGTTTTCGTGAGCTCAGAGAAGGGGGCAAAAAAGGGGGATGTGTGGCGCTGCCAGTCAAGGACAGTTTTACGGAGGCGGAAAGGATACTAGATGGGGACTCTTCTTCCAAGGTAGTATGGGCTGAGGTTAGAAACAGGAAAGGAGGGGTCACACTGTTGGGAGTTTTCTATAGGCCACCTAATAGTTCTAGGGATGTAGAGGAAAAGATGGCGAAGATGATTCTGGAAAAGACCGAAAGTAAGAGGGTAGTTGTTATGGGACACTTTAACTTTCCAAATATTGACTGGAAAAGATATAGTTCGAGTACATTAGATGGGTCGTTCTTTGTACAATGTGTGCAGGAGAGTTTCCTGACACAATATGTTGACAGGCCAACAAGAGGTGAGGCCACATTGGATTTGGTTTTGGGTAATGAACCAGGCCAGGTGTTAGATCTGGAGGTAGGTGAGCACTTTGGAGACAGTGACCACAATTCGGTCACATTTACGTTAGTGATGGAAAGGGATAAGTATACCCCGCAGGGCAAGAGTTATAGCTGGAGGAAGGGCAATTATGATGCCATTAGACATGACATAGGATGTGCAGGTTGGAGAAGTAGGCTGCAAGGGTTGGGCACACTGGATATGTTGAGCTTGTTCAAGGAACATCTATTGCGTGTTCTTGATAAGTACGTACCAGTCAGGCAGGGAGGAAGGTGTAGAGCGAGGGAACCGTGGTTTACCAAAGAAGTGGAATCTCTTGTTAAGATGTGGAAGGAGGCCTATGTGCAGATGAGGCGTGAAGTTTTAGTTGGGGCGCTTGATAGTTACAAGGAAGCGAGGAAGGATCTAAAGAGAGAGCTAAGACGAGCAAGGAGGGGACATGAGAAGTCTTTGGAAGGTAGGATCAAGGAAAACCCAAAAGCTTTCTAAAGGTATGACAGGAATAAAATAATGACTAGGGTAAGAGTAGGGCCAGTCAAGGACAGTGGTGGGAAGTTGTGTGTGGAGGCTGAGGAGATAAGTGAGATACTAAATGAATACTTTTCGTCAGTATTCACTCAGGAAAAAGATAATATTGTGGAGGAGAATGCTGATACCCAGGCTATTAGAATAGATGACATTGAGGTGCGTAGGAAAGAAGTGTTGGCAATTCTGGACAAGGTAAAAATAGATATGTCCCCGGGGCCTGATGGGATTTATCCTAGGATTCTCTGGGAAGCCAGGGAAGAGATTGCTGAGCCTTTGGCTTTGATTTTTAAGTCATTATTGGCTACAGGAATAGTGCCAGAGTACTGGAGGATAGCAAATATGGTCCCTTTGTTCAAGATGGGAGTAGAGATAACCCCGGTAACTATAGGCCGGCGAGCCTCACGTCTGTTGTGGGTAAAGTCTTGGAGAGGATTATAAGAGATACGATTTATAATCATCTAGATAGGATAATATGATTAGGGATAGTCAGCATGGTTTTGTGAAGGGTAGGTCATGCCTCACAAACCTTATCGAGTTCTTTGAGAAGGTGACTGAACAGGTAGACAAGGGTAGAGCAGTTGATGTGGTGTATATGGATTTCAGTAAAGCGTTTGATAAGGTTCCCCACGGTCGGCTATTGCAGAAAATACGGAGGCTGGGGATTGAGGGTGATTTAGAGATGTGGATCAGAAATTGGCGGGTTGAAAGAAGACAGAGGATGGTGGTTGATGGTAAATGTTCAGAATGGAGTTCAGTTACGAGTGGCGTACCACAAGGATCTGTTCTGGGGCAGTTGCTGTTTTTCATTTTTATAAATGACCTAAGGAGGGCACAGAAGGATGGGTGAGTAAATTTGCAGACGACACTAAAGTCGGTGGAGTTGTAGACACTGTAGAATGATTTTGCAGGTTACAGAGGAACATAGATGAGCTGCAGAGCGGGGCTGAGAGGTGGCAAGTAGAGTTTAATATAGAGAAATGCGAGGTGATTCACTTTGGAAAGAATAACAGGAATGTGGACTATTTGGCTAATGATAAAATTCTTGGTAGTGTGGATGAGCAGAGGGATGTCGGTGTCCATGTACATAGATCCCTGAAAGTTGCGACCCAGGTTGATAAGGTTGTGAAGAAGGCCTATTGTGTGTTGGCCTTTATTGGTAGAGGGATTGAGTTCAGGAGCCATGAGGTTATGTTGCAGCTGTACAAACTCTGGTACGGCCGCATTTGGAGTATTGTGTCGCCTCATTATAGGAAGGACGTGGAAGCTTTGGAACGGGTGCAGAGGAGATTTACCAGGATGTTGCCTGGTATGGAGGGAAAATCTTATGAGGAATGGCTGATGGACTTGAGGTTGTTTTCGTTAGAGAGAAGAAGGTTAAGAGGTGACTTAATAGAGGCATACAAAATGATCAGAGGGTTAGATAGGATGGACAGTGAGAGCCTTCTCCCGCGGATGGAGGTGGCTAGCACGAGGGGACATAGCCTTAAATTGAGGGGTAATAGATATAGGACAGACGTCAGATGTAGGTTTTTTACGCAAAGAGTGGTGAGGCCGTGGAATGCCCTACCTGCAGCAGTTGTGAACTCGCCAACATTGAGGGCATTTAAAAGTTTATTGGATAAGCATATGGATGAAAATGGCATAGTGTAGGTTAGACGACCTTTAGTTCTTGACTTCCCATGCCGGTGCAATATCGTGGGCCATAGGGCCTGTACTGCGCTGTATCGTTCTATGTTCTTTGTTCTATGGTTAGCACTGTAGTTTCACAGCACCAGAGTCCCAGGTTCAAGTCCCGGCTTGGGTCACTGTCTGTGCAGACTCAGCACGTTCTCCCCGTGTCTGCAGTTTCCCCCAACAAGTCCCGAACGACGTGCTATTAGGTAATTGGGAACAGATGTGTAATTTCCAGATAAAGGGAAGGGGAGGTCAGTGCAGGAAAAATGGACTGAGATAAGACAGGGCACCCTGAATATCAGCTCTCTGACAATTTGCACTTGACAATGTTTCTATCGAGAACAAGATGATTCTGGAAGTGATTGAAGGTAACCTTAAAACTGGTTCAGGAGCTCGGGAATAGTTTCAGAAGATGGGGATGGGATTCAGAGGAAGGGTGTGAAGATGGTGAAGTGCTTCAGAGGCTGCCAGAGTAATTCAGGATGTGGTGCAGAAAATCGGAGTGTGCGGGAAATGTTCAAAGGGTGGGGAGGATTAGTATTTTTCCCAAATTTGAAGTGTCAAATTCTTACTCTAATTACGGGGTAATTTTCCATGGTCATTCCAGCTGCCTGCCCACTTTTGAGTTGTCGGCATGAGACCCAGGCAGGCACAGGGAGAATGCGACCCGGAGCGGAGTTCGAACCCCTATCGTCTGCACTGCGTTGTGGAAAGGTTTGCAGTAGGGAGGAGAATTAACGGCCGTAAGGAATACATCAATCGTGTGCATCTGTCGTCGAAAATCTTTATGGAAACGCGCCGCGTTTGAAAGCAGTATCTAGGGTTTCAGGGCTCCACAGAGGGTTTCGGGGCACCACAGAGTTTGTCAGAGTACTGCAGACGGTGTCAAGGCACGGCAGAGAATGTCAGGGTACCACAGAGGTTGTCCGGGCACTGCAGACGGTATCAGGGCACGGCAGAGAATGTCACGGTACCACAGATGTTGTCAGGGCACTGCAGCAGCTGGTGGGAGATGGAAGAATGTTCTCTCTGCCACGTCACAGAGGGAGGAACATCTCTCCAATATATTGAGAAGGTGCGGAGGGGGAAGAATGGGGTGGGAAGGGTTCCAAGGGCCTGGATGGTGATGACGTTCTGGATAACGTTCCAATGTATAGGAAAGGGGTTTGCAGCATTAAACAGACTATTCAAACAGTGCCCTACGTTTAAAAGGATTATTTAAACAGTGCCCTACATTAAACAGAGACCAATTAAACAGTGTCCGACATGAAACAGAGACTATTTAAAGAGTGTCCTATATCAGATACTATTTAAAAGTGTCCTACATTAGACAGAGACTATTTAAACAGTATCCTACATTACACAGAGACAATTTAAACAGTGTACTGCATTAAACATAGACTATTTAAACAGAATCCTACATTACACAGAGACAATTTAAACAGTGTCCTGCATTAAACAGACTATTTAAACAGTGCCCTACATTAAAAAGACGGGTTAAACAATGTCCGACATTAAACAGAGACAATTTAAACAGAAAACCATATTAAACAGAGACCATTTAAACAGTGCCCCTCATTAAACAGACAACTTAAAAATTCTCTCACCGTAAGCAGACAATTTAAACAGTGCTCCACATTAAATAGAGTATTTAAACAGTACCTACCTTAAATGCAGATTATTTAAACAGTGTCCTACACGAGACCATATAATCAGTGCCCTACATTAAATGCAGACTATTTAAACATGCCCTACATTAAATAAAGACGATTTAATCAATGCCATACATTAAACAGACTATTTAAACTGTGCCCCACGTTAAACAGAGAATATGTAAACAGTCCCACATTAAACAGAGACTTAAACAGTGTCCTACAGTAAACAGTAAGCAGTGTCCTACATTAAAAATAGATTATTTAAACGGTGCCCTAAATTAAACAGACTAGCAGTGCCATGCATTAAACAGACTATTTAAACAGTGCCCTACATTAAACAGAGACTATTTAAACAGTGCCCTACATTAAACAGACTAGTTAAACAGTGCCCTGCATTAAACAGACTATTTAAACAGTGCCCTACATTAAACAGAGGCTATTTAAACAGTGCACTACATTAAAAAGAGACAATTGAAACAGGGTCGCACCGTAAACAGAGACGTTTAAAACAGTGACCCACATTAAACAAAGATCATTTAAACATTGTCCCACAATAAACAGAAACATTTAAACAGTGCCCTGCATTAAACAGACTATTTAAACAGTGTCCTGCATCAAACAGAGACTATTTAACAGTGCCCTAAATTAAACAGAGACTATTTCAACAGTTCCTTATATTAAATACAGACTATTGAAACAGTGCCCTGTATTAAATAGAGACGATTTAAACAGTGCCCGACATTAAACAGAGATTATTAAAAAATTGACCTACATTTAGAAATACCATTTAAACAATGCCAAGCATTAAACAGACTATTTAAACCATTCCCTACATTAAACATAGACTATTTAAACAGTTCCCTATCTTAAAAACATACCATTTAAGCAGTGTCCTGCATTAAACAGAGAATATTTAAACAGTGTCCTACATTAAACAGACTATTTAAACAGCGCCCTACATTAAACAGACTATGTAATCAGTGCCCTACATTAAACTGCGACTATTTATCAGTGCCCATTCATCAAATAGAGACTATTGAAACACTGCTCTACATTAAACAGAGACTATTTAAACAGTTCCTTATCTTAAATACAGACTATTGAAACAGTGCCCTGTATTAAATGGAGACGATTTAAACAGTGCCCGACATTAAACAGAGACTATTTAAGCAGAGTCCCACCGTAAACAGATACTATTAAAACAGTGACCTGCATAAAACAGACTATTTAAACAGTTCCCTACATTAAATAGAGACTATTGAAACAGTGACAGATGTTAAATAGAGGCGATTTAAACAGTGCCCTACATTAAACACATACCATTTAAACAGAATCCTGCATTAAACAGGCTATTTAAAAAGCGCCCTACATTAAACCGAGACTATTTAAGCAGTGCCCTACATTAAACAGACTATTTATATAGTGCCCTACATTAAACCGAGACTATTTAAACAGTGCACTACATTAAACAGAGACTATGTAATCGTGCCCTACATTAAACAGCGACTATTTATCAGTGCCCTACATCAAATAGAGACTATTGAAACAGTGCTCTACATTAAACAAATGAAACAGTGCCCTACATTAAATAGAGATTATTTAAACAGTGCCTACGTTAAACACGCTATTTAAACAGTGCCCTATATTAAAGTGAGACAATTTAAACAGTGCCCTGCATTAAACAGAGACTATGTAATCAGTGCCATACATTAAACAGAGACTATTTATCAGTGCCCTACATCAAGTACAGACTGTTTAAACAGTGCCCTACATTAAACAGAGACTGTTTAAACAGTGCCCTACATTAAACAGCGACTGTTTAAACAGTGCCCTACATTAAACAGAGACTGTTTAAACAGTGCCCTACATTAAACAGCGACTGTTTAAACAGTGCCCTACATTAAACAGAGACTGTTTAAACAGTGCCCTACATTAAACAGAGACTGTTTAAACAGTTCCTTATATTAAATACAGACTATTGAAACAGTGCCCTGTATTAAATGGAGACAATTTAAACAGTGTCCTACATTAAACAGAGACTGTTTAAACAGTTCCTTATATTAAATACAGACTATTGAAACAGTGCCCTGTATTAAATGGAGACGATTTAAACAGTGCCCGGCATTAAACAGAGACTATGTAATCAGTGCCATACATTAAACAGAGACTATTTATTAGTGCCCTACATCAAGTAGAGACTATTGAAACAGTGCCCTACATTAAATAGAAATTATTAAAACTGCCTACGTTAAACACACTATTTAAACAGTGCCCTACATTAAAGTAAGACAATTTAAACAGTGCCCTACATCATTATACAGACTATTTAAACACTGGCTTGCATTGAACAGAGACTGTTTAAACAGTGCCCTACATTAAACAGAGAGTATTTAAACAGTGCCCTACATTAAACAGACTATTTAAACAGTGCCCTACACTAAACAGACTATTTAAACAATGCCTTGCATTAAAGTATATTGAAACAGTGCCCTCCATTAAACAAAGACTATTTAAACACTGCCCTGCATTAAACAGACTATTAAACCAGTGACCTACATGAAACAGAGACTATTTAAACAGTTCCCGACATTAATTAGAGACTATTGAAACTGACAAATATTGAATAGAGGCGATTTAAACAGCGCCCTACATTAAACACATACCATTTGAACAGTGTCTTGCATTAAACAGAGAATATTTAAACAGTGCCCTACATTAAACCGATACTATTTAAACAACGCCCCACATTAAAGCGAGACTATTTAAACAGCGCCCTACATTAAACCGAGACTATTTCAACATCGCCCTACATTAAACCGAGACTATTTAAACGGTGCCCTACATTAAACAGAGACTATTTAAACAGCGCCCAACATTAAAGCGATACTATTTAAACAGCGCCCTACATTAAATCGAGACTATTTAAACAGCGCCCTACATTAAACAGAGACTATTTAAACAGCGAATTACATTAATCAGAGACTATTTAAACAGTCGCATATTAAGCAGAGACTATTTCAACAGTGCCCTACATTAAACACAGACTACGTAATCAGGGCCCTACATTAAAGTGAGACTATTTAAACACTGCCCTGCATTAAACAGAGACTATTAAAACAGTGACCTACATGAAACAGAGCCTATTTAAACTGTGTCCCACATTAACAAATACTATTTAAACAATGCCCAGCATTAGACTGTTTATTTAAACAGTGCCCTACATTAAACAGAGACTATTTAAACAGTTCCCTACATTAAATTGAGACTATTGAAACAGTGACCTTTATTAAATAGAGGCGATTTAAACAGAGCCCGGCATTGAACAGAAACCATTTAAACAGTGTCCCACCTTAAACATATACCATTTAAACAGTGTCCTGCATTAAACAGACTATTTGAGCAGTGCCCTACCTTAAACAGACACTATGTAATCAGTGCACTGCATTAAATAGCGACTATTTATCAGTGCTCTACATCAAATATAGACTATTGAAACAGTGCTCTATATTAAACAATTGAAACAGTGCCCAGCATTAAATTGAGATTATTTAAACAGTACCTACGTTAAACACACTATTTAACCAGTGCCCTACATTAAAGTGAGACAATTTAAACAGTGCCCTACAATAAACAGAGACTATTTAAACACTGCCCTACATTAAACAGAGACTATTTAATCACTGCCCTTCATTAAACAGAGACTATTTAAACAGTGTCCCACCGTAAACATAGACAATTAAAACATTGACCTACATAAAACAGAGTCTATTTAAACAGTGTCCTTCATTAAACAAATAACAATTAAACAATGCCCTGCAGTAAAAAACCTATTTAAACAGTGCCCTACATTAAACAGAGACTCTTTCAACAGTGCCCTGCATTACACAGAGACCATTTAAACAGTGTCCTTATGAAACAGACATCACTCATGAGCGGAGAGAATGATGGGACTTCAATAAAGAGCGTAATGCGAGTCAGTAAGATCGCACAGAGGGAGGCGAGAACCGTTAAAGCGCAGAGAGAGGCGGGAATACATTCAAGAGTCTAAAAGAATCAGCCGACACTCGCTTGCATCTGCACCAACGCCGAACAGTTTATTGGGTTGACATCGGCTGGGAGCAGGACACTGGGCAAACTAAATTACACTCCACTGAACGGGGGGAATCATCATAATTTAGACAGTTTCAAATAGTTTGTCAGCACACCTCAGATGGATACAATTCAATCATTATGTTTTATTTTTTAACAAGTAATTAGTATCCAATTATTTTCCAATAAAGGGGCAATTTACCGTTCTTTGGGTTGTGGGCGAAACCCACGCAAATACGGGGACAATGTGCAAACTCCACACGGACGGTGACCCAGCGCCAGAATCGAAACTGGGACCTCAGCTACAAACTGCACCGCCGCACTGCCCTGACACAATTCATTCTTAAACATGATCTATGACGTACCGTTTGTCAAATCCAATGAAATTCGTTTTCAGAAAGTGTGAGGCTGTGTGCCAATAAAAGATCAACTTAATCGTGATGTTTTCCAGATCCCAGTATCCATTGTCCTTGGGTCTTGGTGACGCTCCACAGGGACGACTCTCTCAGCTGAACCTTGATCCTAACTTGGCACAAGAGGCAACATCCCTCAGAAGCAGTACCTCTGGGCTGCAGATAAGGAAGATGAGCTGCTCGGGTTATTCCTTTGGACAGCTGCTTGAATCAGGCTATGTCAGTTAGCTACCTCGCATGATGCCCATTAAACACTCCTTGATAGTAAGAATTACGCATTATTATTCTTTCTCAGCACTTGCCGTTATTCCATATACTGTGTTTCCAAACATATATCTTGTGTATATATTAATTTATATTATGTTCACTGCAGGTGCCTCTACCCAGACAAGACAATCTGGAAGGTTATGTAGCCAAATGTTAAGATGGCACAAAAATGGTGGAACAGTATGTTTCATTGAGGAAATAGAAACCTTACAAACGGATATAGATATGTGACGTTAGTGGGTCAAAATGTGGCAGATGGAGTTTCATGTGGATAAGTCTGACGTCATGCATTTCGGTCGGAAAAATGGAAAGGCAACGTATTAACTAAATGGAGAGGGACGTCTGGATATTCCGGTCCAGAGGGACCTGGGGGCTCTCATTCACAAGTTATAGAAAAACAATATGAAGGTACAACAGGTAATAAAGAAAGCATCTGGATTGTTTCGCCTTTATATCGAAATTAATAGAGTATAAATGTAAATAAGCGTTTTTTTGCATCTATACAAGGCATTGGGGATGCTGTTAGTTGATGGATTCATTGATGTGATTGATTGTCCCATTTACCGAAGTAAAGTGAAAAGTATTTTTGTGCAGCCGAGGATAGTACACACATAACAGGTACAAGAATAATCAAGAGGGATCATTGACAAATGGTACATCGACAAAACAGTGATTGGTTACAGTGTGGAACAAGGAGCCAAACAAAGCAAAAAAAAGCAAATACATGACCAATAGCAGCATAGGGCGTCGGGAATAGTGTTATTTCAGGGAACAGATCAGTCCGAGGGGGAGTCGTTGAATAGTCTTGTAGCTGTGAGGAAGAAGCTGTTCCTTTGTCTGGATGTGCGAGTCTTCAGAGTTCTGTGCTTTCTGCCTAATGGAAGGGTCTGTAAGAAGGCAATGCCTGGGTGGGAGGGGTATCTGACAATGCTATCTGCCTTAATGTTTGAGGGAATTTTGTGATGTTGCACTATGATATAAATTATAGATGGCCTTGTAACTACATGTGCGCTCCTTTATTATTTTTGAATAGTTTTGATGAAACAAAAGGTACTCACTTGGATACCTGTTTACAAGAGGCAATTTGTAGAAATAGATTGTGTATACACAATGCTATTAATATCAAAAAAGACACAAAATGGTCGTTAGCTATTCTGTGATATTAAAGACAGAAAATGGGTGAACAAGCCATATTCCCTGTAAACTGTGTGATGAGACCCAAGCGTGGGTAAGTATAGGGAGTGTAGCAACAGCCGTTTACAGAACAAGACATGCAATGTTTCATTAATAAAGCTCAAGGTCTACGGCTGTAGACAGGACATATTATTTTGTTAGTTTTGAATGACTTCTGTATGAAGTTAAGGGCAAGTAAGACAGAACCAACTTTAATCATGTAAGTGATAACTGGGATGCTGGCAAAATTGATTGACTGTATGTAATAAGTGTGACGCGAATATAGTTGATTGATTGTATGTAAATGAGAATACAATTAATTTCGCCCTTGAATCTGTATATTAATCCGTGTGAGCCTTAGCTCAAGTGAGAGAAGATGCTGTCAAAGGCTGCGGAGTCCGGGACCTTCCCTCGCAGAATTCTGACATAATAAACTGCTTTGTTTTACTCATACTCAGGCCTTCGTTTGAATATGTTCACCTCTAAAACTTCGTTAGGCAGCGAGATGTGTATACACTACCAATGTGGGACTATGAGATGTCTGTGATGCGTTGGGCTGTGTTCACCACAGTCTGCAGTTTCTTGCGATCATGGACTGAGCAGTTGCCATACTGTAATGCATCCGGATAGGATACTCTCTATCGCAGATGTACAGAGGTTTGTGAGAGTCGATGCAGACATGCCAAATTACTTTAGCTTCCCCGGGTAGTAGAGAGGTTGCTGGGCTTTCTTGACTGTTGCATCAACGTGAGTGGACCTCGACAGAATGTTTGCGATGATGACCCCCAGTAACTTAACGCTATCGACATTCTCCACTTCGGAGCCATTGATGCAGACGGGAGTGTGTGTCCCTCTTCGCTTCCTGAAGTCGATTATCAGTTCCTTGATCTTTCCAACATTTAGAGAGACGTTCTTTTCGATGCACCATGTAACCAAGTGATTCATCTCCCTGCTGTAGTCTGATTCGTCGTTGTTTGAAATAGTGTAAATGAATCGGAAATCACTTCTCGACTATCGGAACCCTTCCAATCGCCAAACAGTTTATTAAAGTTTCTACACCGGGGAGCAGCTGTTTGAGCGATCCAGGTGCTTCTCCACCGTACAAAGAAATTCATCAATGTTTATGCCATTGCCAAGAGTTACTCAGCCCATCCCGGCTGGACACAATCCAATCATAATGATTATATATTACATGTGTTGACCTTTTGGGACCAATGAAATTGATTACTAGGAATCAGTGGAATGTGTGACAAGATCATGGAAAGTAGTGTGTTACTCATTGTCTTGTGGCATTTTCTAGATCCTCTTATCTGCCGACTTAGGGGCTAAGCCATGTAAAACGCTCGTACCCTGACCTTGTACAGGCTGATACTAGCATTTCCAATATCCTCCATGAAGATCAGCCCGAGGCGACATATTCAGCTGAGTGTGATCACTTGGATATCTGTGTGGACATCCCATATCAGGAATGTCGTCAGCCGGTTAGATAACGCTCCATGTTGCCTGGAGCCTTACAAACTGTCAAATGCGATATTTTAATTTTATATAGGAATATTTTTGAATTATATTTTATTCATTTATAATGTTGCCACTGCCTTAGAAAACACAGTTCGGCAATCTCTCTTTCGGTAACGGGCTAAACCCAGCTGGTGGCGGGGGACACATCGCCAGGCGGTGACCCTTCACGCATGGTGAGATCGCAGGTAGACGTGGTATAGAACGGAGGAGTTACACGTACCACTGGATTTCAGAGTGAATTGTGGGATGACTTGGAGGTCCTATTCTGAATCCGGAAGCTGCAGCTTCGCGCTCTCCGACCCCGCTGAACACGTCCAACTACTCTGTGACGGTGAGTGCTCACCAGTGTGGCACCCCGTCCGCTTTTCTGTTGCACTAGGCTGTTGTGGGCTGCCTTTCCCTGGAGTGATAGATAATGCATAATGGGAGGCTGCTCGGACACGTGTTGCAGAAGGAGTCTACAACATGTGTGCTATGTGTAGAGGGCGCAAAGCCACGCCCGGTGGTGAGGCTATTGGCATGTGCTGCTGGTTGGCTTGCACGGGGCCTGCTGGCAGGTGAGGTTCGGTCGCCTTCTGGATGTGATCAGGGGGGTTACGGGAGTGTAGAATAGCGATGGTTCCAGGGATAAAGACTTAACCTGATTGGTCTGTGGTTAGCCGGTCCTCAATCAGCACTGCCTGCTGGTCCGCCTGGTGGGGGCGAACAAAGCCAACAGCTGGAATCCACTAGTTTCATGTGGCGGGAGTGCTGGTCCGACAGCATTCCCTGAATGGCTCAGGCACTGGCGCCCCCAACAGGATCGGGAAATCCCGCGATTCAGTCCCAGCATTAGCACTTAGTCCCTCCAACGGAGAATACTGACCTTTCTATTCCTATATTACAATAATGCCAGGCTACAATTCATGCACATTTCGGTTTTTCACTGTAGATGTTTTCCAATATATCTTTACTGAATAATCTCTGTGCCATGAGTAAGCACCCAGTGAAATTTCTTGATAACCAAATGGGTTATCCCCATGACTCTGCAAAAATGTCAACTCTATTCAGCACCAAATTACTCACTGTCTGTGCAGCGCAAATGCTTTCCCGTCGCTTTAGGTCTATCTGTTAAAACTCAACCATTCCTTTCAGATTGTTTCCGTCTGCAACCTCAGCAATTGGATTTTACTCATGCTGTGCACGGGAGGCCCGAGAAGAGGCCTTGTATTGTGCTGTCAGTTTCTTCATTGCCGTCTCCAGCTGCTCCATGCCGACTCGTAATACATTACTGCACAGTCTAACTGTTTAACTATTGAGTTTATTTCTGATTGTGTGACTTCACCGTTGTGAATTTAATAATTAGGAAGGGGTTTGGAGCTGGAGAGCAGTGCTGTTTGGTTTAGATTCTCCACTGGCGGGATCCTCCGTTTCGCCGGCAGCGTACTCACGCCTGCTGATCTGCGGACGGTGTGGGGTGCCCAGAATGGGAAACCCCATTGGACGGAGAATCCTGCTACCGAAGGGTGCGCGTTGTGCCAATCAACAGGTGCGGGCGGGCGGATAAACCCGCCCTTTATATAAAGCATTATTAATAATAATCTTTATTTCAAAAGTCGGCTTATATTAACGCCGCCTTGAAGTTACTGTGTAAATTCCCCAGTCGCCACAGTCAGGCGTCTGTTCGGGTACACTGAGGGAGAATTCAGAATGTTTAATTCACCTAACAAGCACGTCTTTTGGGACTTCTGCGAGGAAAACCGGAGCACCGAGAGGCAATCCACGCCGACACGGGGAGAACGTAGACTCCGCACAGAGAGTGACCCAAGTCGGGAATCGAACCTGGGACACTGGTGCTGAGAAGCAACAATGCTAATCACTGTGCTAGCGTGCCTCCCACTGATCCGGGGGTTGTGATTCAATCTTCCCAAAAGCAGCGCGCACACCACCCGTGGGTTTCCTGGCGGCCTGTGGTGGATTCAATGGGAAATCCCAATGGGAAGCAGGGGGATTGGAGCATCCCGCCGCCATCGAATCTCGGCGAGAAATACACGGCTGGCGACCAGAGACACCGGTCCAAATTCACACATAGTGTAACAAGGTTAACAGGATAATTTCATGTTTTCCTTGTTTTTCTGGCCATCCTTCCCGTAAACGTTTTCTGTATTTTTAATGATGCAATTCAACTTTGAGTTTTCTGATCATTGGTGGCAGTGGCGTGCTGGTATTGTTACTGGACCAGTAAACTATAAACGCAGATAAATGCCTGAGGATCCAGATTCAAGCCCCACGACTGCAGATGGTGACATTTAAATTCAAAAAAAATCTGGGATTAAAAGTCTAATGATGACCATTAAAACATTGCTGATACCCGTAAACACTCATCTGGTTCACTAATATCTTTAAGGGAAGTAAACACCGCTTGTAACTGCCCTCTCAAGGGCACTTTGATGGGCAAGAAATGCTAGCACATCCCAGGAACGAATAATAAAAATAAAGACTTGATGCTGATGCTTTGTGCAAGAGCAATTGTGCAGCTTGATACCAAGGAGGAAAAAACACCGTTCTCATTCTATAATTTATTTTCCAAGTGTCATTATTATGAAACACATTTCCATTTTAGTTTAAAGGGATCCATTATCATATGTTTTACCTCTGATCTGAATTTCCTTTGCGTCAGTACATAAATGCAGGTATTTGTGGACGAGCTGAGAAGCTGCAGCATAGACCCACACTGCTGGGCGACGTAAACAGGAACATTTAAATATTTGTTTTGATAATTAAAGTTGACCCATTGCCAATTCAAGGAATGCACAAGCTTCGTTATCCATAACAGTACAAAATTGGCAGAAATGGTGAACAACAAAATCATCGACTTTCTCCTGCTTTCGACCTCAGGATCATTGCGATTCTCGAGATTTCTTCGGAGCCCCCTGCGGACTTCATTTGACACTAGAATGTGCCGGAGAGTTAGCAGGTTAAACAACAAAATCAATAGCATTGGTAATAACGACGTTAAGATGTTTCCCATGCACTGATATGCCTTCCAGAAAGGAGAAGTCCAGTAGCTTGCTTTCCCAACACAGTACACCCGCAGGCCTGTCCCTAGGCCGCCTCAGTCCCCGACCCTCCTTTGCCCCTCAGTAACAGTCCGTCCCCCGTCAACACAGCAATTCACCTCCTCCAACCCCCCCCCCCCCCCCCCCCCCCCCCCTGACAGCACGGTTAAAAACTGCCCCTTTGAAAATGCATTAAATTTGCGCACCCCCCACTGCGCTTCTGTGAGCCAGCCTGCCCAGCGAGCTTGGTAGCACCTGCCCATGGCGCCAACCATTTTCCCACATATTGTTTCCCCCCTCCTCCGCTCGGGCACACATATGCAAGAGATAACATTCCCAGCCCAGTTAACCGACAGAAACCAAAAGAAAAGAAAAACCCCACATCGAAAATCCACCCCTCCATTCCTCACCAATAGAAATGGTAACTTTAACTTACAAAAAGCACGGTAGCTCCAGGATAGATAGAGAAGGCGTTAACAATATAGTGAAAAATAAAACCATTTTTAACATGAACACTGCAGCAAAGTTCAAACACCACAGTCCCCTGCCAGCCTCGGGCGACTCAAAATAGAAGTATTGCCCCTCACAGGTGACCCAAAGACGGGCCGAATACAGCAGTCCAAAATTCACCTGCTTTTCTTGGTTGAATCCTGCTCTTCTCCCGGCTACGTCCACGCTCAGATCTTGGTAAATTCGCAGGGTGATTTTGTCCCACTTACAGCTCCGTGTCTGCATGGCCCGCCACAGAATACACTCCTTATGCAGGTATATGTTCAATCTCACCACCATAGCTCCAGGGGTGGGGGGGGGGGGGGGTTGTCTTCTACCCGCGGCTTCTTCGCCAGTGTTTTATGCGCCCTGTCCATCTCCAAGAGACGGGTGAACTCCCCATCCCCATTAACACCAAGATTAACTTTCCGAGCATACCCACTATATATGCGCCTGCAGCCGCTCCTTTGGAAGCCTCCGGGAGACCACCAATTAGAACATAGAACATAGAACACTACAGCGCAGTACGGGCCCTTCGGCCCTCGATGTTGCGCCGACCTGTGAAACCATCTGAAGCCTATCTGACCTACACTATTCCATTTTCATCCATATGTCTATCCAGTGACCACTTAAATGCCCTTAAAGTTGGTGAGTCTACTACTGTTGCAGGCAGGGCGTTCCACACCCCTACTACTCTCTGAGTAAAGAAACTGCCTCTGATATCTGTCCTATATCTATCACCCCTCAATTTAAAGCTATGCCCCTCGTGTTGGTCATCACCATCCGAGGAAAAAGACTCATCACTGTCCACCCTATCTAACCCTCTGACTATCTTATATGTCTCTATTAAGTCACCTCTCAGCCTTCTCCTCTCTAACGAAAACAATCTCAATTCCCTGAGCCTTTCCTCGTAAGACCTTCCCTCCATACCAGGCAACATCCTAGTAAATCTCCTCTGAACCCATTCCAAAGCTTCCACATCCTTCCTAAAATGTGTTGACCAGAACTGCATGCAGTACTCCAGGTGCGGCCGCACCAGAGTTATGTACAGCTGCAGCATGACCTGTGGTTCCGAAACTCAATCCCCCTGCTTAAAAAGGCTAACACACCATATGCCTTCTTAACAGCCCTATTAACCTGGGTGGCAACTTTCAGGGATTTATGTACCTGGATGCCGATATCTCTCTGTTCATCTACACTACCAAGAATCTTGCCATTAGCCCAGTACTCTGCATTCCTGTTACTCCTTCCAAAGTGAACCACCTCACACTTTTCCGCATTCAACTCCATCTGCCACCTCTCAGCCCAGCTCTGCAGCTTATCTATGTCCCTCTGTATCCTATAACATCCTTCAGCACTATCCACAACTCCACCGACCTTCGTGTCGTCTGCAAATTTACTAACCCATCTTTCTACACCCTCTTCCAGGTCATTTATAAAAATTACAAACAGCAGTGGCCCCAAAACAGATCCTTGCGGTACACCACTAGTAACTGAACTCCAGGATGAACATTTGCCATCAACCACCACCCTCTGTCTTCTTTCAGCTAGCCAATTACTGAACCAAACCGCTAAATCACCTTCAATTCAATACTTCCTTATTTTCTGCAATAGCCTACCGTGGGGAACCTTATCAAACGCCTTACTGAAATCCATGTACACCACATCAACAGCTTTACCCTGATCCACCTGTTTGGTCACCTTCTCAAAAAACTCAATAAGGTTTGTGAGACATGACCTACCCTTCAGAAAACCGTGTTGAGTATCGCTAATCAACTTGTTCTTTTCAAGATGATTATAAACCCTATCTCTTATAATTCCAATTCTCAAGTTCTGCCAGCGGCACCTATTCTCTAGATCCTCCAGCTTCTCATAGGGCCTTGTCTGCTGTTCTCTCAGCATTCCCACCTCAACCACCATTGCTGATGGTGTTACTCGTGCTCGCTCAGTGCCTTCTTCACTTTCAGGTTTTCCCGATCTTGAGCATCCAATCGTTGTTCCAGCCGAGCAATCGATTCCTTAATCGTGTCCAAACATTCCTGGTTCTGCTTGGCAAAGCTCTCTTGGATAAATTCAATCACTGCTCCGTGGACCCCTGGGTCCTCGAGCCAGAACTCAGCTAGTCCGCAATGCTAATTCCCGCTGCCGCTTCAACTGTCGTTGGGAGAGTTGAAATCGTCGAATATAATTACCCTATTATTATTTTCAAACACCCTTGTGATTTGCGTAAATATTTAATCCACGATTTTCCATGACTATCTGTAGGTCGGTAATAAAAAGCTAACAATGTGCCTATCTATTTACTATTCCGAGAACCTAACCCCAACTCGCAGCTTTGAGATCTGCTAACATGAATTAACCCTTCAAATATTGAACTTTAGAAGACCATATTTGAAAGCAAAATCAATTGAGGCCATACCTTTGCTGAAACAATGACTTACAATTCAATCTAGTTTGAAAAATACCTAGCAGGACCTACACAGCAGTTAACTGCACCCTTTTTGAACTCCCAGCTCCCCTCACACTCTTTGAATAGAGGAAGGAAATGAAGGGAGCACCTCATGACCTCATCACTGAACTCCATCAGTCACAAGAGCACCACGTTATCACTGTACTGCAGCCAGAAGGCAGCACTGGAAGATTGCCGAGTTTTACTGTCTGACTGGGTTCTAAAAGCCAGTTATCCAATTAACAGTTGAAAGCTGCAAGCAGAGCTTTCTGGAACCTGATTTAAAGCTGGTCAAAATCTCACCTTCTTCGAACTCCAACAACAACTTTTAAGTTCATTACTAAATAAAATAAAGACCAGACAACTGATAAAGATTGACCCTTAATTGACCTGATTTTCCCTCAGTCACAGTACTACCACTTTTGCATTCTAATGCAGCCCACTTTAAGCACTCCAGTGCAATTGAAGTCAGCAATTTAAGATTGCCCTGGCGCTGTGAGGCAGCAGTGACATCCACTCTGCCATTGTGCTGGACACCATGCTTGACGGTAATTTAAAAAGAAAATAGAGTACCAAATTAATTTTAAATTTAAGAGGCAATTTACCGTGGCCAATCCACCAACACTCCACATCGTTTTGTTGTGGGTGAGAAAGTCAAGCAGGCACGGGGAAAATATGCAAACGAAACACCGACAATGATCCAGAGCCGGGTTCGAAACTGCGACGTCGGCTTCCTTTAATTCCAGATTTATCCTGATTTAAAATGGTACCATTTGCCATGGTGGATCTCGAACTCTGGTCCTCAGATCATAAACCTGGATCTCTGGAGTATTTGACCAGGGAAACCAGCACTGTGATGTTGCCTTCCCTCATTGATAATTGATCAGTTTTTCACTTTAGAACTGAGATAAACATATTTCTATTGAGCAAAGACATTCAGAGATATGGGCCAAAGGCAGGTATATGGAATTTGGCTAGGTATATGGAATGTCGGGACTGGCCCGAGAAGCTAAATGTGCTGCTGGTGTTCCCATGACAGATTGACAGAGTTAAAATTAAAGAAAATTAAAATTATATGTGGAGTGAATTGTGAAATATTAGTAAAATAAATTAGATGATCAAAATAATGTATTCTGGAACGGAATCTGAAAGACAGTGTGATAGTCAAGCATTGGCAAAAGGAGATGCATAACTACTTTCCATTGAGAAACATACATTGTCAGTAATAATGTTCAAATGGCAGGTTTCAAATGTTAGATACAGATAAAATAAAAATTGACAACTCGGAGAAGAAAGAAATGTAATGTGCCGACAAAGTCTATGCATACTGAACTTCGAGGTAATACATCCACACTTATATTCCATATCAAAGTTTAATACAACTGAGTATACAATTAATAATCTGGATGGGAATTAAAGTGGAAAAACGTTTTCTGGTCTTCTGTTGAGAGGAATTTCAGTAATTAGATATCAGTCACATAGAGGGAAATATTTGTATAAAGCAATGTACCTCCGGTATCTTTCTGGCAATTAAACGAAAATGCAGTTGTGAGTTTTGTAGCTTCATATTATTCCTTTTTTTAAATAACATACTTAAATGTCTATTACATCATGTACATCTGCACTACAGTAGCAAAAATATATGTCAATTCTTCAGCAGAAAACTGCAATGAATATTGCAGGAGTGCCGCTCAATGGACGAAGAAGCCATGTACAGAAATACATGCTTCCTACTTTATGTCTGAATAAAACTGACGTTTAAGATCATGATGACACAGCGCCAGAGGCCAATCAACATGCAATGATGGAATATGAAGTTGTCTACTTTGGTGGCAGATTGTGCAAACAACAAAACAAAACACCAGTAGATAATTCCGTTGTAGGAAAACTGGGAAATGCCCCACCGAGTAATACGTGGGAAAGCAAAATGATTTTAAAATGAACGAGTAAAAATTGTAAACCAACTGAAAACTACAAATCAACTAATGCAACTGTAATGATGGACGCGAAATAGAACGGGGATGAAAGAGTGAAACAATGATTTGCAGATGGAAGACATGATGCAGTGCATTACCCGGAATTCCAACGAGAGCAAGTACAGGGTAGTAAATTCGTTCTGTCAGATAAATCACTGGAAGACCCATCCAATACGAAATCACAATACCGATCTATGGTGCTGCATACAAGGCACTCGTTGAGCGAATGAGTTCGCTTTCCAACGCATGTTGTAGTTATAGCAAAGGGAAACATCAAGGGAATAAATTAGGGATTTGTGCATGGTCAGGTGCAATAGTTACAGTCAAGGAAACACACAGACTGAAACAAGCACTCGAAATGTGCTTTATAAAATTCAATATATTCAGTCAAATAGTTAACGTGACATAATGGTGGTTATATTGAGGTAGTTCAGAGGCTGGCACAGACGTACGAGTTAAAGTGGCTTCAAATTCACAAGCAAGAACGTGTTAAATTCAGAAAAAATATAAGTTGGAATGAAATGCTAACATAGATACGAGTTTATGAAAAGGATTCAGGTTGACCCGAGAACCAGGTAGTTAAATTAATATATTTGATGAAAGTGCAGGTGGCTGCAAATACAATTTAAACATCAATGTAACTGTCTCTTGCAACTGTAAACTGCAGACCATGCACATTTGGATTAACTAGTGTAATCAAGCCTCAGAAGATTAATATCATGACATTGGATCTAGCTTTTACAATGAGTCATCGGACTCGAAACGTCAGTTATTTTCTCTCCCTACAGATGCTGTCAGACCTGCAGAGGTTTCCCTGCATTTTCTCTTTCGTTTCCGAAGATAAATAAGGGGCACAAAGTGAAGAATCAAACTTAGGTCGGACAACGGTTTAGACATATCAGCAAAAACTTGAATATTCTACACCATAGAAACCAGGATCAGGAAGTAATCTTGAAGCAGTGTGACATAGACAATACGCGTATATTAATATATATCACTATTCCTACTATAGGTTGGATCCAAAGTTGTTTATTCCCAGCTGTCATGTTGTTAGAGTGGTCTACAGTGCGTTGTGAGTGCCTCTTTACAGTCAATAATTAAGGGGGGAATTCTCCAGCCATTGTGATTTATTTTACGGCCGCCAGCGCACCCTCGCCTGCGGAATTCCTGACAGCGTGGGGTAGTTTCAATGGGAAATGCATTGGCAAGTGCCTGGAGTATAAACCCAGGCGCCAGTGAATGGGTGCCCCGCAGAGAAACACACGGCTTGGGGACCCGACATTCCATCTTCAGATAGCAGCTTAATTCAGAGTCCGGAATCCACCAGCAGTTGCAATTTCCGCCGGAAGCGGTTTTCTCTGGCGTCGAAACTCTCAAACAAGAGGCGGGACGATACAGTCCAGCTGCCAGCGAAGGGTCTCAGTCAAAAAACACGCGGCTGGCGGACGCGAGATTCCCGCCCATCGTCAGATGAATGATTGGGGAAGATTCTCCTCTGAGCAGATCGTAAACGTAATGCAAACTTACTCTTCCAAAGTTAAACAGCGTTGCGTAATTAATGGCCCATAAGATCTGTTCCTTTTTTGCTTTTGCGGGGATTCGGCGCCTCTCATGTGGAATGATGGCGCAAGGCCAGACTCAAAGACTAGACGACGCCAAACATCAACTACAGGCCAGAATATTTGTGCCCGTTTAGCTGAGGATGCTGGCTAACTCGACTGAGTTGGAATGAAAGGGGCAGGACTTACTTAGCCCAATTGCCCCGATCTGAGGTAATTGTGGCTGTACGAACTGATCGACGTTCCCCCATATGAGGTAAGCTATAACGCTTTATATTGCACTTTACTTAGGGCCGGAATCATAAGATCATAAGACATAATAGCTAGGAGCAGGAGTAGGCCATCGGGCTCCTCAAGCCTGCTCCGCCATTCAATGAGACCATGGCTGATCTTTTGTGGACTCAGCGCCACTTCCCGGCCCGGACACTATAACTCACAAACTCTGTATTCTTAAAAAAACATATTTATCTTTATCTTGGAGAAGAGGCAGGAGCCGTCGATCCCTACAATATTCTGGGATTCTGCAGTAGCCAAGCTGCGTTTTTCTCGGCGGCGGGCCCTTCACTGTCGGCGGGATTCTATCTGCTGCTGGTGGTCAATGGAATCTGACACTGAAATCCCACAGTACTGGGAAACACGCCGGCAGGGATGCGCTGCCGGCCGCAAAAGTGAATCCTCACAAATTCCCGCCCATGCATTTTGTTGGGTTAATGTTTTAGAATGTTAATTTATAGTGTTTACAGTCATGTTTAAAATGCTAATAAAAGGAAATAAATATGTTTGAAAACTTTGATTGGTCATGGAGCAGGTAATTCCATCTACAGCTTCACGAATAAAATTAGTTTGGATCACAGCTTGTGAAAGAACGATTTTTAAAAACGTTGGTGTGTCATGAGGCTGTTCGTTCCATCAAAAGAACTGTAGAACATAGAACAGTACAGCACAGAACAGGCCCTTCGGCCCTCAATGTTGTGCTGAGCCATGATCACCCTACTCAAACCCACGTATCTACCCTATACCCGTAACCCAACAACCGCCCCCCCCCCCTTAACCTTACTTTTATTAAGACACTACGGGCAATTTAGCATGGCCAATCCACCTAACCCGCACATCTTTGGACTGTGGGAGGAAACCGGAGCACCCGGAGGAAACCCACGCACACAGGGGGAGGACGTGCAGACTCCACACAGACAGTGACCCAGCCGGGAATCGAACCTGGGACCCTGGAGCTGTGAAGCATTTATGCTAACCACCATGCTACCCTGCTGCCCATAATGGATAGAAAGTGTGGGTACACAATTTTCTATCACTTCCGAACGAGTATATTGTCCACAGAAGATACTCTTGTTACAGGAAATGGTTTTCTGGGTTCTTGCGCGGCTGATGAGACCGATCGGAGAATCAATTCTTTGACAACACATGAGCACTTTGAGTTGATGGACGATATTCATCAGGAGTAATGTTTGTCAACGGCAGGGCATAGATCGGTGGAAACATCAAATGGCCAGCTTTCAGGCTGGACCTCTGGCAGATATCGTGAGGAAAATAAATCAGCAAATGCACTAGACAAAGCTCTTATCATTCGATGAAGTAACAATATCTGACCTTGTCAACGTTAGCGGATCTTCCCACACAACCGCTTCACGCAGTCTATCGTGTGGAACTATTACTGTGCAGTGTAAGACTTATTAAACAATTCCTGTTCACAACCCAGTGAAGAGGCATGAAACGCAGTGCGCCATGAACAGCCTAATTGGATGGCACATGGATCTGGAATATCATTATGAATTGTCGAAAACATCGACCTCCGAGTAAGACTTTAGACTGAAAATGGAACTGGTAACAAAAACAGTAACATTTATTCAGTTTTACTTGTGCAAGGGTAGCGACCACTGCGATCAAAGGTCGTATCCAAGAACACTCTGACACACAAAAGGGATGTCGAGATCTTTATTCACCAAAAAGAAGTATCCCCCACGGGCAGTGACATGGATAATTTCTGAGCCATTCTGTTACATTTGACTAAGACAAAGGGATAATTTCGATACAAAGGAGAGATGATCAGATGACGTCACTGCATTCTGCGGTAATGCTGTAGAGATAGGTATATTAGCAACACAAAAGCCGAGATGATCACTTGGCGTCATCGCGCTCCGTGGTACTGCTGCAGGCAAATGGTGTGTGTGTCACAATATGAAGAGGAGGGTAATCTCGTCAGGAAACCGATTAAATTCCAGACAGTGTTATCAACTTACAAGAAGCCACTTGTCCACTGACTGAATCAATGAGGTCGCGGCAGCATTTGATGGCACACTCTAAATCTTGATTTCAAGTCCCCCAACATGCTCTCGTTTAGGTTCTTCAAATTCTTTTTCCAGGAACCCATTTTTGCCAACCGTCCATCCTCCAGACCCAGCCCCGGCCGATCTTCGCGACACATGCTGGCCGAGCTGCAAGAGACACCATTTTCTCTCATCTTGTTTGCTGCTGACAAAAATGGAGGAAATGTTTATGGGTTCCTTTCCCCTCGAATGCGCTCCTCACCGGAACCTGTCGGATGAAGGTGAAGACTTCCTGTGTCCGAATGTGTGGCGTCTCCATCTTTCCAAAGTTCTGCATTTTTCCAGTGCAATTTTATCAAACAGCTGCCCCCCCCCCAACTTGTAAAAAAAAAAGACTAAAATAAATGAAAAAAAATTAAAAATAAATTTAAAACATTAAAATTAAATGACTGAAATAAATGATTTATTTCACGCCCTGGGTCTCTACCCATCAGGCATTGTTCTAGGCATGTAATTCGTTCGATGTTAAATGACCCATCGGGCCGGAATGCCTCCCCCCCCCCTTTGCTACATTTTATCCATATTTTAATTGGCCTACAGATAACTGACCACAAGTCTGGAGCACAACAATAGGCCAGTGTGTCCTTTGGTGGTGCTTTACATGCTCCGATTCGCATTCGTTAAACCTGAGGTTAAAGGTCCTTTAAACTCCAGTATCACTATCCCTTAGTCGAGGTAACTTCAGTTTACAGAGTTACAACAGTTCTTAAACATGCATACAACTTACAAATAATTATGTGTTAACTAAATATACGATAAATCTCGTTCGACGTTGTTCGCCACTAGATCGAAGTTTTACTTATACTAACTTATGTAAACTTGTGGCCGATTCCCCGAACAGGCGCCAGAATGTGGCGACTAGGAGCTTTTCACGGTAACTTCATTGAAGCCTACTCGTGACAATAAGCGATTTTCATTTTCATTTTTAATTTTCTTGGGTGTGCCCGACAACACTGAGTACAAATACAGCAAACTTATTGACTGTGTTCCCGACACGTGTTTCAGTGTGCAAGTTTGTCCGCGAAAGAGACTTTTAGCTTTCAACTTTTTCTCTCTTTCACGTCCGCGACGTGCAGGCTTTCCGCCACACATCCTTTTGCCATTTAACCTCTCTAGATTGTTCCTTGACAGCCCAACACTGTATTAACTGTTGAGTTACTTTCAGGAACTGTGTTTTGAAAAACCTTGCTCTCTTTTTTATCGAAAAGAGGAAATGTTTCAAAAAAGTAATCATTTCCTGAAGTGCTAAGTGTTACAGATCGCAGTATTTGGCCTAGCTGACGCACAACGTGCTTAGCCTAGGCAACCGCCGGAAAATTCCCAAAGCTATAAACTTATACTTGTGGCAACGTAGGTTTTTCCCCCTCAGCTGTCTGCCAAGTCATTACCTTTGTCCGCTCCTAGTGAGCTCAGTATAAGCGATCTCGGTGGAACCTCCAATTTAGTTTCGATAACTTTGACCGTGATGTGGGGATGCCAGCATTGAACTAGGGTGCACAGCTCACGTGAGGAAGGAGCAGTGCTCCGAAAGCAAATTCGAAACAGACCTGTTCGACTTTAACCTGCTGTTGTGAAAGTTTAACATCCGAGTAAGACATTTAGACTGAAAATGTAACGAGTAACAACACAGTTAAGTTTATAAAAGTTTACTTGCACAAGGAGAGTGACCACTACAAACAAAGGTCGTAGCCAAGCCTAGTCTGCCACACAAAATAAAGTACAGAACCTTATCAACAAAAAAAAATACATCCCCCACAGGGATTGATGTTTATAATATTTTGAGAATTTATGTTGTCTTAGACTAAGATAAAGGTATAATTTCGATAGAAAGAAGACGTGGTCAGATTACGTCAATGAATTCTCCGATACTTCGACAGAGATCGGTATATTGCAATACAAAAGCCCAAGTGATCAATTGACGTCTTCGCTCTCGGTGAAACTGTTATAGAGAATGGTCTGTGTGTCATATTGCAAAGGGGAACGTCATCTCGTCAGGGAACAACATACATTCCAGGCGGTGTAATCAAATTACAAGGGGCCGCTTGCCTGCTGAATGAATTAATGAGGTAGTGCCTCAATTCCTATGGGACAGTTTAAATCTGTGTCAGCTATTCCACTAGCTCCAATTGGCCATTATAGTTTTCCACACTCTACACTAAGGCAATATTTTTACATTAAATGGAACACCGGTACCGATATGGAGACGCACACCAGGGATGTTTTGCAGCAATTTTGGAGATTCAGGGACAATCTGATAAAAGTTGTCCTCAGAACAATGGGAACTCAGGGCAACATGGTGGTGCAGTGGGTTAACACTGCCGCCTCACGACGGCGTGTTCTTAGGTTGGATCCCGGCTCAGGCGCACTCTCCGTTTAGAATTTGCACACTCTCTCCCCCTATTCGCGTGGGTTTCGCCCTTACAACCCAAAACACATCTGCAAGCTAGGGCGATTAGCCACGCTAAATTGTCCCTTAATTGGAAAATAAATAGCTGGTTTAATAAAGTTAACGGGACAAGAACTATTAGGGTGAGAATACATTTATCTGTTTTCCAGATTTTAAATGTCAGGCAGGGCTCATTGTCTCACGATCTTCATATTTCCTCTCTTGGTCTGTTCCTCTCATCACATAGTGACACGGTGTTCAGTGTGCAAACCGAGTCCATTCAGCCCATGCCACCTACCCAAGTTGTACTACATCAGACTCCAATTTGTTGACTACAGCTCCACGTCCTAGGACTTGGCTCCTCACTCTGCAGCTGGATGTGGAAGCTTTGGAAAGGGTTCAGAGGAGACTTACTAGGATGTTGCCTGGTATGGAGGGAAGGTCTTACGAGGAAAGGCTCAGGGAATTGAGGTTGTTTTCGTTAGAGAGGAGAAGGCTGAGAGGTGACTTAATAGAGACATATAAGATAGTCAGAGGGTTAGATAGGGTGGACAGTGAGAGTCTTTTTCCTCGGATGGTGATGGCCAACACGCGGGGGCATAGCTTTAAATTGAGGGGTGATAGATATAGGACAGATGTCAGAGGCAGTTTCTTTACTCAGAGAGTAGTATGGGGTGTGGAACGCCCTGCCTGCAACAGTTGTAGACTCGCCAACTTTAAGGGCATTTAAGTGGTCACTGGATAGACATATGGATGAAAATGGAATAGTGTAGGTCAGATAGGCTTCAGATGGTTTCACAGGCCGGCGCAACATCGAGGGCCGAAGGGCCCGTACTGCGCTGTAATGTTCTATGTTCTATGTTCTATGTTCTATGGATCTACGACTTTCTAACCCACAGATCACAATTAGTAAGAATAAACATGTACACCTCCTCCACAATAGTCCTCAATACCGGAGCGCTGCAAGGCTGCGTACTTAGCCCCCTACTGTACCCCTATACACACGAGATTGCATGGCAAAATTTAGTTACAACTCCACCTAAATGTTTGTGAACCATACGACATGTTGGGCCGGATCTCGAATAACGACGAGTCAGAGTACAGGAGGGAAATTGAGAACCCAGTAGAGTGGTGCAGCGACAACAATCTATCCCTGAATTCCAGCAAAACTGAAGAGCTGGTCATTGACTTCAGTAAACAACGTACTGCACATCCCTGTCAGCATCAACGGGGCCGAGGTGGAGATGATTAGCAGTTTCAAATTCCGAGAGGTAAACATTTCCAAAAACCTGTCCTGGTCCATCCACGTCGACGCTAACAACAAGAAAGTACAACAGCGCCAATACTTCCTCAGCAACGAAAGAACGTCGGCAGATCCACATTAAGTGTATCCAACTTTAACAGTTGCATTGTAGAACGCATCCTAACTGGCTGCATCGCAGTCTGTTATGGCATCTGCTCGGCCCAAGGTCGCAAGAAATGTCAGAGAGTAGTGAACACAGCCCAGTCCATCACACAAAACTGACTCACATGCATTGACGAAACCTACAACTTCCACTGCTTGGAGAAAGCATGCAGCATAACCAAAGTCCCCTACCAACCGGCTTACTCACTCTTCCAAATTCTTCCATCAGCTAGGAGACACAACAGTCTGACAACATGCACGGACAGACACACAAAGAGCTTCATCCCTGATGTTACCATACTCCTAAACGACCATCTTATGGACTGACGTCATTAACTCTGCATCCCTGTATGCGTCACCCGATGTCGGGGTTATATAGTTACATTGTGTGCCCTGTGTTGCCATATTATGTATTTTCTTTATTTCCTAGTGTTTTAATGTACTCAATGATCAATTGAGCTGCACGCAGAATAAAATGTTTTTCACTGTGCTTGGTACACGTGACAATATTCGTACAGGTGACAATATCCAATCCACTCCAAGTGGTCAATTCAGCTGATGCCACTCCCCTGCCTTCTCAGCATAACCCTGGACATACGTCATTTCAGTTAATGATTTCATTCCCTTTTGAACCTGCCTCAACCACACTGTTCAGGCAGTCCATTCCAAATTCGAACAACTCGCTGAGTCCTGACACTTCGACTCATATTGTTTTGGCCAATTGTTTAAAATGTATTTAAAATGTAATTAAAATAATTGTTTAAAATCCTTTCACTGGTGGAAACGATTTGTCCCTATCTATTCTGTCCCGACCACTCATAATCTCTCTCTCCCTTTACAGATTCCAAGCTCTAACAGGACCTTGCTCTTCCATGTTTTGTTATATGCTTGACAGTGTCCTTGTAATTTCCCACAGGGAAGCCTACAGGGATGGACCAATAAGCCTGTCCGTCAGCTTCTTTGAATGCGAAACTTTATCGTCGAGGACTGGTTAACGAGCAGCAGAGTAATGCATTGCTGTATATAAAACCGGCCCATATGGGAGCTGGCTGTGGCTTCCTGGCTGTGACTTCGTGTGTCCCGCGCAACTAGTTTGCTGTGTAATAAACTTCGTTTATTTTCCTCTGTAGTTTTGGACCCTTTCTGTGCTCACTAAATGACAGCATCAGTTTTTGCCGTTTCCTTCTGCAGGTGCTGATTCATCAGGATATCCCTACCACCTGCCGTCAGTCATACTGGCAGTATAGATCACTGGAAGCAATCGGAATTTGGGGTTTTCGCATTTTGTGTTGGTCATAAATCTTTGTTAACCCTGGCAAACTTTAATGAGGAAGAATATGTAAACCATACATCAGCTCAGGCGGCTTGGCCGTTGGCCATGCTCTGTTTACTACCAAGGGTAGCTGAAAGTTATTGGGATAGATTACTGAACATAAACAGTTGTTGTTCCATTTGTCTTGAGAAATAACTGACAGATTTCTGACAGAAACCTCAATGACTATTACCTCAGCAAAATTTACCCGGTTCGCCAGTGGAAATAACTCAGAGGAAACAGACTGGGATCTCCGTCTGAGATAACAGATCATGTGTTATCTGAAGTTCTCGGTGAATGAGGTTTTCAATAAACTAAAAATATGTTTACGATATCCATTGATTAAATGTCTGAGACTAAGCAAATGGAGGACAGGAAATTACCGCAGGTGTGCTAATCTGTTTCGACAACTGGAGCGTTCCGCTTTTATTTTCAGGAGAAACGTGAACTAATAGAGGACTAATATGGAGATCAAAAGCAGATGATAACATAATTGTTTATTTTATGAAGTTTGGATGCCTGCGTTGGACTGGGGTGAGCACAGTAAGAAGTCTTACAACACCAGGTTTAAGTCCAACAGGTTTGTTTCGAATCATTAGCTTTCGGAGTACTGTTCCTTCCTCAAGTGAATGAATGAAGTGGGTTCCAGAAACATATATATTTTGAATGCGAGTCTTTGCAGTTAATTAAGTCTACAGGTCCAGGCGGGGCAACTGGAGAGAGGAATTATCACAGGTTAGGAGGTGTTTATTATCTCAAGCCAGGACAGTAGTAGGATTTCGCAAGCACAGGCCAGATGGTGAGGAGTGGGTGGGTGGGATAGGAGTGAATGGTGGAGGCCGTACTCATGTGAGCGGAAATTAGCTATATGTTTCTGCTCGGCATTTCAGCGCTGCCGCGCGTCCTGAAGGCCGCCTTGGAGAACACTTACTCGAAGAGCAGAGGCTGAATGCCCTTGACTGTTGAAGTGTTCCCCGACTGGAAGTCTGACTGGAATTCCTGCCTGATGATTGTCACGCGACGTCCGTTCATCCGTTGTCTTAACGTCTGCATGGTATCGCCTATGTACCACACTTCTGGATATCCTGCTCTCCAGCGTAGGAGGTAAACAACATTGGCCGAGATGCCGAATATGTATCCCGTACATGGTTGGTGGTGTTCTCACGTATAATTGTGATACCCATGTCGATGATCTGGCAAGTCTTGCAGAGATTTCTATGGCAGTGTTGTGTGGTGTCGTGGTCGCTGTTGTGAAGGCTGGGTAGTTTGCTGCAACAATGGTTTGTTTCAGGATGAGCTGTTGTTTGAAGACAAGTAGTGGGTGTGGGATATGACCTTGGCAAGATGTTCATCTTCATCAATGACGTGCTGAAGGCGGTAACAAAGATTTCGCAGTTTCTCTTCTCCGAGGGACCACTGGACTACGAAGGGTACTCTGTTATTTATGTCCCATATTTGTCTTCTGAGGAGCTTGGTGCGGTTTTTTTGCTGTGGCGCGTTGCAACTCTCGATCGATGAGTCGAGAGGCATATGCCATTCGTACGAGGGCATCTTTCAGCATCTGTAGATGTCTGTTACACTCCTCCTTGTCTGAGCAGATAAAGTGTATACGGAGGGCTTGTCCATAGGGGATGGCTTATTTCATGTGTTTAGGGTGGAAGCTGGAGAAGTGCAGCATCGTGATGTTATCAGTGGGCTTCCGGAAAAGCGAAGTGCTGAGGTGACCGTCTTTGATGGAGATGAGTGTGTCCAAGAATGCAACTGATTTGGTTAGTAGTCCATGGTGAGCCTGATGCTGGAATGGAACTTATTGATGTCATTGTGTAGTCGTTGCAATTATTCTTCGCCGTGGGCCCAACGGAAAAAGGTGTCATAGATGTATCTGGTGTATAACCACAAGCCCATACGCTGCAGGAAAGGATGTCCTGAAGCATGGTACATTGATGAGATCATGCAGACGCTGCGACAACGAATGAACGGACATCGCGCGACAATCACCAGGCAGGAATGTTCCCTTCCAGAGGCGGAACACTTCAGCAGTCAAGGGCATTCATCCTCTGATTTCCGGGTAAGCGTTCTCCAAGGCAGCCTTCAGGATGCGCGACAATGCAGAATCGCCCAGCAGAAACTTATAGCCAAATGAGTGCGGCCTCAACCGGGACCTTGGATTCATGTTGCATTACATTCATATTCCACCATCTGGCCTGGGCTTGTGAAATCCTACCAACTGTCCTGGTTTGAGATAATTCACACCTCTTTAACCTGGGGTGATCCCTATATCTGGATCTGTAAAGACTTAATTACCTGCAAATGCTCGCTTTCTAAGCATTGTCTGCCATCTTTGAATTTGTCTATATATATGTTTATTGATCATACCTCATCACTCACCTGAGGAAGGAACAGTGCTCCGAAAGCTAGTGTTTGAATCAAACATGTTGGACTTTAATCTGGTGTTGTATGACTTCTTACAGTTTTCAGGGAAAAGCAAAGATACGCATCCCCTGATTTGCACAAAAGACTGATGTTTCATGTTAGTTGCTGACCATTTAAATATTAGCCCTCATTATGTAACTGATTAATTGAAATCGTTTTGTAAAATGGAACCAAGTGTAATTTCGTAAATAATTTCTGCTGCATCTCATATCTCTGGAACTGATCGCCTGAATATTCATCTGAGAAGATGGCAATTGAGCCGTTTGCCCGCCTGCAGATGTCAGAGTCTGAAGTGAACATCCGCCTCCATATTTACAGCTCAATACACGCGGAAGGGTTTGGCTGAGTCTGCATCCTGTTTTCCAAAGTTAACCTGGGAGGATCTTCATTTCCACACAGTAGTCAGTTGCCACGGCAATTGCTGATTTCACAGACAAAGCGAGCAACTGCAGTAAATCGAGCGATTTCAGAGGATAAGTACCTCAGTTCGCCAAGCTGGGCCCAGCATAGCGAAGTTCCTCGTTAGAATAGTGGTTAATATCCCCACCTATTACGCGGTGGTCTGGCGTTCAACTCTCTGACGGGGAGTTGGTACTTCTCCAGGAAAACGACAGCAACCCTTTTCAAAACTGGCACATCTGCGGTGAAATCCGCCAAGGCACATCGCTCAAGAGATGCACTTGACGGGCGGTGTTGAGTCCGCTCTTCAAAACCACCCACGCCAATATTTTTGTGCACTGCGTCGGTCATCGAACAGAACACATATCCAAATGCTGCCTTCGTGTCGTACACGACCTGCATTCGTGAAATTCACAATTGAAACACATGTCCAACGGTCACCTCAGCCAACTGGTGAATAATAAGACAATCAAGCAGGATCGGGCAGTAACTCACGGCTGCTCGTCAGGAACAGAATCGCCCATGCAGGTGACTTGCATGCTGCAATATTCAAAAAGGGCCTTCGAACCGCGATGAAAATGCAAAAACTGAACGAAAACTGTAATAATCTAACGTACCGGATCATCTCTCAACACGCACCAGACTCAATCCAAGAAATTTCTTGTAAAGTGAGGCATAGTGGAACCTTGTTCACCGTTGTTCGTGAATTCATATTTTATTCATCTTTGCTTCACTGCTCTTTCCATTATAACGAAGTAGCGGGGGAAAAATCTTTCTCACAATGACTGAACGTCATTGGTGTTCCATGCAGACCCCATCCCGCAGGGACTGTCGCCTCGTACCCCAGACTTCTGAAATTAATGTACCCATTGTCGACGTGATTGGTGATTTTGGAACCTGCCTATCCCACCTTTCTTTATACTATGTCCTGTTGGTGAAGAAGGCAGTTTCGTTCAATCTGCTTTCTGAGAAAAACAAGGATACGAATCCCCTGATTTGTACAAATAAATTATGTATAATGTTCGTTGCTGATTATTTCACCTCACTGTCGATTTTGTGTTAAAGCGAACAGCAATCGGTCTTCTCATTGGCTGGAAAAGTCACTTATGTTCAATCTAAACATGTCATTTTGTCTCTTTCAGATGAAAACTGGGAAGTGAAAATAAAAGGCTTGTAATTCTACCGGATGAAAGTGCTGGTCGTCAGATTCCTGGTGTTCTAGTGGTTAGCATTCGGCGCTCTCACCGCCGCGGCCCGGTTTCAATTCCCGGTCAGGGAATATCCCTTTATTGTTGTCCACGCAACAGTAGATGTTGAATTGTATTTCAACAGAAAAGAGCTTTGCCAGAATGAGTGAAGTGACGTTTGTCGTTCTACGTCAGAGCCACAAAAGTAACAAGTGCAGCAGGTGGAGAACAAATACCGAGTCAGGAACAAATTTTTGGCGTGATGACAACAAGACTTCAAACTGAAATTATTCAGTGCACGTGGAGTCCAGCTGCATGTTTGTGAGCGTGTGCTTGTGTATTGGGAGATTTGTTCCTGGTTGATGTGTCCCAGGGTGTCGCGGGTGAATGGAGAGTTCGGCTAAAATCCTGCTGCGTGTCCCTCTCTCACCCACTGTGGAGCGAGCAAAAAGTAATCTAATTCAAAACTTGCCGAAGTGTACATGTCACATGGCTGTGAAATGACGTACTGTGTTAATGTTGAACAACAAATCGTAACAAGAAAGCTTTGCCACATAATTAGAGGAGTGAACTTTAAAGTTTGTGTCCAGAATGAAACAGGTGAGTTTGTGTAGGTGCAGTAAACGTGATAGTTTCACTTCAGAAAAAGAACGACAAGGAATGGAAACTATTGAACTTTTGATCTGAACTTAATTCCGAAAAGGAACAAAGAACAAAGAAACGTACCGCACTGGAAGAGGGCCTTTGACGCTCCAAGCCCACGCCAAACATGCTGCCCGATGAAACTACAATCTTCCACACTTCCGGTGTCCGTATCCCTCTATTCCCATCCTATTCATGTATTTGTCAAGATGCCCCTTAAACTTCACTATCGTCCTTCCTTCCACCACCTCCTGCGGGAGGAGTTCCAGGCACCCACTACCCTCTATATATACAAATTGCCTCCTATATCTCCTCTAAACATTGCCCCTCGCACGTTAAACCTATGCCCCCTATTAATTGAACCCACAACCCTGGGAAAATGTCTCTGACTATCCACTCCGTCTAAGCCCCTCATAATTTTGTAGACCTCATTCAGGTCGCCCTTCAACCTCCTTCTTTTCCGTTTAGTCAACCCAATTTTATTCAAACTATCCTCATAACTAATGCCCTCCACACCAGGAAACATGCTGGTAAATCTCTCCTGCACCCTGTCCAAAGCCTCCACAAAAAGATTAGCCATCAATGTTTTAAAAAAAAGGGAAGTTTTGTTACTTGTAATTACTGAATAATGCCCTCCATTTGTCGTGTTGTAAGTTTCAAAGCAGCCACAGTGATTCACTATCTTATTCATATACTCTGTCTCGTAATTGTTTGAAATCCGACCCACTATGGTGTCATCAGCAAATTTCAAGATCGAGTCAGAGGGGTATTTGGCCAGACAATCATATGTGCACAAGGAGTATAGTAGTGGGCGGAGGAGAAAGCCTTGTGGGGCACCGGTGTTGAGGATGGTTGTGGAGGAGGTGTTGTTGCCTATTTTTACTGATTGTGGCCAATGCATTAGAAAGTTTAAGATCCAGTCACAGAGGGAGGAGCCGAGGCCAAGGCCACAGCGTTTGGAGATGGGTTTCGTCGGGATGATGGGCTTGAAGGCTGAACTGTTGTCGGTAAGTAGGAGTCTAACACAGGTGTATTTGTACGTCCGTGGTCCATGGTAGTGCAGGGCCATGGAGATGGCGTCTGATGCGGACCTGTTGCAGCGGTAGGCGAACTGTAGTGGATCAAGGCAATCCAGGAGATTGGAGTTCATTTGTGCCATCACTAAACTTTCTAAGCAACTCAATATGATGGATGTAAGCGCCACTGAACGATAGTCATTAAGGCACGCTGTTTGGATTTCATTTGGTACATGGATGATGGTCAGCTTCTTGAAGCATATAGGGACCTCAGATTGCTGTAAATAGAGGTTGAAGATGTCTGCGAATGCCCCCGGCAACTTATCCGTACAAGACCTAAGTGCTCGTCCGGGTACCCCATCCGGGCAACTGGCTTTCCGTCGGTTGACCTTCGAGAAGGCTGCTCTGACGTCTGTAGTGGTGATCTTAGAAAAACGTTCATTCGTGGCTTCTGGGTTGGAGGGCGTGCTCTCGCTGACTTCTTCTCAAAGTGGGCATGGAGTGCGTTGAGCTCATCAGGGAGGGGTGCATTGGAGTCGGCCTTTTGACATGCCTTTATCTTGTAGCCTGTTATGTATTGCAGAGTTTGCCATAGACGGCGGGGATCCGTGTGGCCAGCCTGGGACTCGAGCTTGGTCCGGTACTGTATTTTGGTACTTTGATGGATTTCTTTAGATCACATCTGGCTTTCTTCTAGAGGTCAGGGTCGCCTGACTTGAACGCCTCAGACCTATACTTCAGCAAGCAGTGGATATCCCTGCTCATTCAGGGTTTCTGGTTTGGAAACACGCGGATTTGGTTCTTTGGCACACAGTCTTCGACCATTTACTGATGAAGTCAGTTACTGTAATGGCGTACTCGCTAAGGCTGGTCACATAGTTTTTAAATAGTAACCAGGCCACTGACTCTAAACAGTTCCATAGGCGATCATCGATTCCTCAGACGAATAATGCATGAATATCTTTGACGGATTCTCCCGCTTCAGTTTTTGCTTAAAAGCCAGGAGCTGGAGCACAGCCTTGTGGTCAGATTTGCCAAAGTGTGGGCAGGCGATTGAGTGGTAGGCATGTTTGATATTTGTGTAGCAGTGGTTCAGGATGTTTGCTCCTCTGGTGGATAATGTGACGTGTTGATGGTAAATTGATAGTACGCGCTTGAGCATGGCCTGATTGATTTCCCCAGTTACAGTGAACAAGGCCTCGGGATGTCTCCTTTCAAGGCTACTTGTGGTGGTGAATATTTCGTCCAGTTCGATTTTCACGTACGTATGGTAAGGGATGTAAACTGCCGTCAGGATAACGGAGCGCCACTCCCGCGGAAGGTAGTAGGAACGGCATTTAAGCGTTAAGTATTCTCGGTGATGTGAGCAGAAACTCGCCAGTGTTGGTACATCCAGGCACCCTGAGGTGTTAATTAGGAGGCAGACACCACCTCCCCTAGCCTTGCCTTGCCTGAGGCCGCTTTACGGTCCATTTGGTGGATTGAGAAGCTCTCTGGTTGTAGGGCACAGTCTAGTGCAGCAGGAGTGAGCCATGTCTCCGTGAAACAGAGCACACAGCAGTCCCTCAGTTCTCTTTGAAAAGTGAGTCTGGCATTACGTTCGTCTTGCTGATTTTCCAGAGATTTGACATTACCTAGGAGTAAGCTGGGAAGAGGGACTCTGGGGCCGCATTGTTTCACTCTCACCTGCAGGCCAGCACGCTTTCCACGCTTCCTGGAGTGACTGCTTCTTTTTCAGCCAAGGAGATGGTGAGAGTATGCATTGTTAAGGGTGTAGTTGGGTCAAATGAGGTTATTCACTCTTGTCGGTGTGTGGATGGAGGATTTGTTTCTCTGCTTGCAGTTCACGTGTCAGTAGATGGGTCTGTGCGGTCGAGCGTTCCGGGTCAATGTCGGGCTGTGCTTTGGCTTCACAGGTCAGTGGATGTCCAGACCACACACCGGCATGTCTGGTTTGAAGGCCGGCAAGTGCATGCCGGCTCTGGAGTCGCGGTTGCGGATGAAGCGATGACCGGTCCGAGTGTTGGTGCACAACACGGGGGCAGCAGGGTAGCACGGTGGTTAGCATAAATGCTTCACAGCTCCAGGGTCCCAGTTTCGATTCCCGGCTGGGTCACTGTCTGTGTGGAGTCTGCACGTCCTCCCCGTGTGTGCGTGGGTTTCCTCCGGGTGCTCCGGTTTCCTCCCACAGTCCAAAGATGTGCGGGTTAGGTGGATTGGCCATGCTAAATTGCCCGTAGTTTCCTAACAAAAGTAGGGTTAAGGGGGGGTTGTTGGGTTACGGGTATAGGGTGGATACGTGGGTTTGAGTAGGGTGATCATGGCTCGGCACAACATTGAGGGCCGAAGGGCCTGTTCTGTGCTGAACTGTTCTATGTTCTATGTTCTAACACTTTGCACTAATCTGCCAACCTCTCCACCATTCAATGGATCCACGTGATTGCAGCTCCCTATGCATGTTACATGCCTCCTTCTTCTTTTTGACCAGGGCCTAAATATCCTGTGTTCGAATAACATGCGCATAACCTGGGCACTGACTTCCTCGTCCATTTCAGCTACCACATCAAGATTTTATCATGTTTATCGAACATGTTTTTCAATCCATACATTGGTGAGGATTGCCTTGTATTAAAACATTTCCGCCAAGTAAACAACACTGTTGTATTTTCCCAAGGCCTTGTGGAAGACGATCTGAGTAACCTAGACGGGCTGACTGAATTCACAGTGTTACCCTCCATTTCTCTTACCACGAAAAACAAATGTACTCAACTATTATGAACCATGCAATCAGCCTGAACAACTGGCACAACCAATCTCGATTCAAAGGTGATATTTCCTCCCTCCACTTTTTTCCATTGTTCTTCCCTCAGCAATCTTTAGATATCCCAGCAGTACCGCACATTGTTCCACTTCATCATGGTACACAATGGGTTGCAAGTGGTTAACTGAAACTGTTTGTTCCGTGACTGGAATTAATTTTAATCTCGCTGGAACCCACCTGTGCCGCTGGAAGGATAACCACTCCTATAAATATGTCCATTAATGAGGGATAGAATCTCAGAACAACTGATTAGTATTTTACAACATTGGGTGAGAATCGTGGAATAATCGAATGAATGTTACAGGAATGAATCAGAGACAGAGCAACATTAATTGGAATGTGACAGAAATGTCTGGGAATTTGAATACATCAGGTTGGAATGTTACAGCAGCCGACAGAGCTTTATCCGTGGCTCTTTTCTGCCTTTTTTCATTTTACGAAAGGATGTCAGCGCTATGGCGGTTCGAGTGCATACTGAAAGTTATTCAGGCTGGTTACTATCCATTTCTGGCCATCGTGGGTGTACCCAGTAAGTATTTCTCGCCGGCTGTACATGCTGTGCACGATATTTAACTGCAGTATGTTTCTGTCGTTTACATTTAGACACACTGCATCATTGGCTTCACTTTTCGCTCATAATCTGTCGTCACGTGTTCATTTATTACAAAATTCTCGTTGGCCAGCATATTCGGTGGCCTCTTCCAAAGCAAAAATAGCCCTTGTGTCTGCGTCGGACTTCAGAAATGTCTCTGTTCTCATTCTATTTACCAACTCCTGAGACATAGCTTTGTAAATTATCATGTTTAAAGGGTTCCTCGAGAGGCGGAAGGTGACGCAGTGGATACCATTGGACTGCGGTGCTGAGAACCCGGGTTCGAATCCCGGCCCTAGGTTACTGTCCATGTGGGATTTGCACATTCTCCCGGAGTCTGCGTGGACATCACCCCCACAACCCAAAAGATGTGCAGGGTACGTGAATTGGCTACGCTAAATTGCCGATTAATTGGAAAAATATATATAATTGGGTACTCTAAATTTATTAATGAAAAATAAATAAATAAAACCGTTTAATGGAAGTTGTGAGGGTCCCCGTCTCGACAGTTTCAGACAGTGATTTCCAGATTCCATCGTCCCTCTCAGTGATGAATGTTTTCTCACATCCCCTCTCAATGGTCTTTAAATCACGACCTTTTCTGCGCGAAGGAGTACTCCAGCTGGAGGCAAAGCGCGGCGCATACTGATGCTTCTACTTGGACGAGTCAATCAGAAAATTGTGCTAATCTTCAGGAACTCACGCTGCATTTCCTCATTACACTGTTCATAGTAAATTGACAATTTCAATGACATTTCACGGGCATGTAAATGTAACTAGTAGTAATTTGAAATCACTCGCCACTTTCTCCTTTCCTCAGCAATAATCCAACAAAACGTCCCATTCTCCATTTCGGACCAGGCTGCCCTCCCGAACATTCATAGAATTTACAGTGAAGAAGGAGGCCATTCAGCCCATCGTGTCTGCACCGGCTCCTGCAAAGAGCACCCTACCCAAGGTCAACACCTCCACCCTATACCCAGTAACCCTACCCAATATTAAGGACAATTTTGGACACTAAGGGCAATTTATCATGGCCAATCTACCTAACCTGCACATCTTTGGACAGTGGGAGGAAACCGGAGCACCCGAAGGAAACCCACGCACACACGGGGAGGATGTGCAGACACCGCACAGACAGTGACCAAAGCCAGAATCGAACCTGGTACCCTGGTGCTGTGAAGCGATTGTGCTATCCACAATGCTACCGTGCTGCCATGACACAGACTCCGCTTCCTACTCTCCTCAGCTCCGCCTGTATAACCTCACCAACTCCACTGTTCTGTGTCAAATCCTCCAAAGGCATCATACCTTCCAACACCCCTCAGCACATCCCTGCCTTTCCTGCCCTGGTATCCCGGCTTCTCGCTGGTCACTGAACCTGATGCAATAACCCTGCCGCAGCTCACAACGCTTTCTTTCCTTTCGACACATTTAGCTTCTCTGCATCAGACGCACAAGGAGGCATGGGCGTCCTTGTTCACGATTATCTTCCAGTTAACATGCAGGTTCAGTCTGCAGTTAGGAAGGTGTATGCAATGAACACATTCACGCCGAGGTAGCTAGAATACAAGACTAGGGATGTACTTTTGAGGCTGCACAAAGGCTGTGTTCAGACCCCATTTGGAGTATAGTACGCAGTTCTGGGCCCCATAGCTAAGGAAGGATGTGTTCGCCTTGGAAAGGGTTCGGAGGAGGTTCACAACAATGATCCCTGGAATGACGAGCTGGACGTATGAGGAAAGATTGAGGTCTCTGTGTTTGTACTCGTTGGAGTTTAGGGTGATGATGGGGAGCGCTTATTGAACTTACAGGATACTTCGTGGCCTGGGTAGTGTGGACGTGGAGAAGATTTTTCCACTTGTACGAATAAACTAGAACCAGAGGACGCGATCTCAGACTAAAGAGGCGATCCTCTAAAACAGAGATGTGGAGGAATTTCTTCAGCAAGAACGTGATGAAACGGTGGAACTCTTTGCTGCAGAAGGCTGTGGAAGCCAAATCATGAGTGTCATTAAGACAGAGATAGATAGGTTCTTTATTAATAAGGGTATCAGGGGTTATGGAGAGAAGGCAGGAGAATGGGTTAGAAATAAATATCAGCCATGATTGAATGGCGGAGCAGGTTCGATGGGCCGAGTGGCCTAATTCTGACCGAATCCTATGTGTTAGGGTCATGTAGTCCTCCGCACCCACCATTCCAGCGCCACGTTCTCTGATTCATAGGTGTATCTTCATATATTTTCTGATCAATTCGTGCCACTGTGAGGTCCCTGATTTGCTGCTAAATATATTATTGCTACTAAAGCTCCGCAGGACGCATGCTGCTGGACACCTCCTGCACATTACTTCAGCAGCACCACTTCTGTCACGTTAAACGTACATTGAGCTTTCCTCTGCCCTTGTTACCCATGTTCACCTTGATATCTAGAACATGCCTGTCTTTAACCCATCATATCCGCTGCTATTCACCGCATCCATCTTTCCCCCGCTCTTCCACTTCAGATCATGCTCTCTACTTCATTGGATCACTTCATTTCCAATCCACCTAACCCGCACATCTTTGGACTGTGGGAGGAAACCGGAGCACCCGGAGTAAACCCACGCACACACGGGGAGAACGTGCAGACTCCGCACAGACAGTGACCCAGCCGGGAATCGAACCTGGGATCCTGGAGCTGTAAAGCATTTATGCTAACCACCATGCTACTGTGCTGCCCGCACGGGCATAGAACAGAACAGCACAGTACAGGCCCTTCAGCCCACGATGTTGTGCCGACCATTTATTCTAATCTAAGAGCAACCTAACCTACACCATTTCAAATTTCCTTTTGTCCATATGGCTGTCTAAGAATTGCCTCAATGTCCCTAATGACTCTGACTCCATCACCTTTGCTGGCAGTGCATTCCACACACCCACCAACACTCTCTGTATAAAGAAACTACCTCTGACATCTCTCCTATATCTTTCTCCAATCACCTTAAAGGTATGTTCCCTCCTGACAGCCATTTCCACCCTGTGGAAAAGTACCGGTAATCCATTTTCTACATGCCTCTCATCACCTGGTACACCTCTATCAAGCCACCTCTCTGCTTTCATTGTTCAATTGAGAAAGGCCCTAGCTCCCTCAACCTTTCTTCGTAAGTCAAACCCTCCAGTCCAGGCAGTATACAGGTAAATATCCTCTGAACCCTCTCCAAAGCATCCACAGCCTTCCTAGATCGAGGCGCCCAGAATTAGACACAATACTCCAAGTGTGGTCTGACAAGACTTTTATAAACCTGTGTTGAAAGCCAACACACCATACGCCTTCTCAACAAACCTATCAACCTTGGTGGCAACTTTGAGGGATCTATGCAAGTGGACCGCAAGATCCCTCTGTTTCTCAACAATTCCAGGGAAATGCCTTTAACCCTATATTCAGCAGTCAAACCAGGCCTTCCAAAATGAATCAGTTCACATTTATCAAGGTTGAACACCACCTTCCACTTCACAGCGCAGCTCTGCATCCTGTGAATGTCCTGCTGTAAACCTGCGGATTGACACCCGAAACAAAGCATCCAGGATGTTTTTTTTACCCATCCTCCAATTCCTTTAGTGCCCTGTGACTACTGAGTGCAAGGTTTTTCCCTTGATTCTTTTGCCCGACCCTCTCCATTGGATGCGCCCCTAACCATCTCTTTCTCGGAATTCTTTAAATATCCCTCATCTTCCAAAACCCAGGATGATCATCTGTCTAGCACCCACAGAATACAGGGATCTGGAGTGTTCCCGTAATGGGGGTTGTAGACGTTGGAAGCTGAGGGCGCAACAGGTCAAATAAGGAGAATAGCTGGGTTCGCCAAGGTAGACAGTACTGCAGAGGAGTCGGGGTAAAAGTGCTCGCGTTTACTGTTGTCCAGTCGGAAATGGGTGCAACATCCCGAAATTCAAATGGAAGGTGCTTAATGGCGTGGGTGGAGGGTGAGAAAAGGGGCACAGAGATGGCCCCCTCCCACCACCGCCCACCCTGCAGACGTACCAGTGCAGACAGGAAGTGGGATTTGTAGAGGAGCTGGAGGCGGATGAGCAGGTTGGTAAAGATGCCGGATGGTGTCAGGATGAGGTTCATGAGGACATCTCGGACAGGGCATTGAAGAGCAAGTGTTGCCAAAGGATCCAGATTTCGGAGAAGACCTTGAAGAAAAACTACTTCGAAGGAAAGCCAGTTAGTGCCAACTTTACCAAGTTGGGAGATGGAAATGGTGGTGATATAGACGAGGCATTATAGATGGTGAATGAGGAGGTGACAGAAGGTGGGATAGCAGCTACTAGAGAAGGACAATGAGCATGGCCAGGGAGCTGGGATCAGTGCTTGGTGAAATGAAACGTGGTGAGTGGAGCGAAGGCGGCGGCAGTGGCATTCAAACCAACACTGGCATCCTAACTGAGAGTAAAGGAACTTGAAGATGCCACATTAGGAGCCCTGGGGAAGCAGTGACCTGCAGTTCTGGCTGTGGAGATAGCGCGATCTGTTCTGTTACTGTGTGGGTCTGCTATTTTATTTGGTATTGGAGACGTTATGGTCGAGGGAGAGGTATTTTAGGAACTCGAAGCGCATGAATGTTGATTTGGATTGAGGAAGATGTTAATGCAGTTCGCAAAATCCCTTACCAAATGATTAGTTGTTTGCCGGGTGATGGGGAAGAAACGGGGAGCTAGTTGCCGGAACTGGGCTGACCAGATAGGAAATGGAGGTGTTAGCAGCCGAGTTGGAGAACTCAGAATGCAGAAGTGTGACTTACAAAAACAGAAGAGAAAGTTGTTGCGGGTAGCAGGGTGGCGCATTGGGTTAGCCCTGCTGCCTCACGGCGCCGAGGTCCCCGGTTCGACACCGGCTGTTGTTCACTCTCCATATGCACTTTGCACATTCTTCACGTCTCCGCGTGGGTTTCGCCCCCACAACCTAAAACGTGCAGAGTAGGTGTATTGGCCCCGCTAAATTGCCCCTTAATTGAATAAAATGAATTGGGTACTCTAAATTCTTTTTTAAAGAAGTGAAAGGTTTGGACAAAATAACATCAACAGATACATTTAAAAAGCAGAAAAATAAAACAGAACTCGATCTCCTTAATTTGAACGATGATATCAATGGACATGTCTTCAAGCTCACATTAAGTTTCGATGCAGGTTCAGCATCTTATTTAGGGTTTCCCTGGGTTCAATGGGGTAAGTTTGTAGAAAATGTAGATATATTTACAAAATGTCAATGGTATACAACACTGGCCCGTTATTGAGCATCTATATATAATTCTGAGTGTGCAACCCTGGGTCAAACAGTGCTGCGACATCGCAGCAATACACCATCTTCTTTGCCATGATGTGGAGATGCCGGCGTTGGACTGGGGTGAGCACAGTAAGAAGTCTTACAACACCAGGTTAAAGTCCAACAGGTTTGTTTCAAACACGAGCTTTCGGAGCACGGCTCCGAAAGCTCGTGTTTGAAACAAACCTGTTGGACTTTAACCTGGTGTTGTAAGACTTCTTACCATCTTCTTTGCAGTAGTTCTCCACCTCATCGCCCTGACGCCCATCGCTGGAGTGGGGCTAATCTGCCGGACAGGCGTGACATATTGATCCACCGACGCGTCGAGGCCAGAGCCAAGACCGCCACAACTTTTGTCATCGGGCTGCAGAGCACAGATGTTCCCTGTGTATGTGCACAATCATAGACCGAGGGACAAATTATCATCGCGGCTTTCACCGAGGCAATTGGGAGAATAGGCCTCGTACTATATATCCGGAAAACAATGTTTGTCTGCCAGCCCGCTCCTGCCACGGTGATCTATGGTGAGCCACTGGACAATGTCGATCATTCCCCACACCTTAGGAGCCTCATCTTGGCCCAAGCAAATATCGCGATGAAATACAGCTTCGACAGCAATGTGACAGCGCAGTCTTCGGATGCCTGGGGAACAGAGTGTTTGGTCACCAAGACCTCAGGTCCAGCTCACATGCCCGACACAAGAGATGCCTGAAACAATTGTTCTACTCCAAACATCGCCAAACCAAGTGATTAATGGAAGTGCACAGGAAAAGCAACAAGGGCACTCAGAAAGTTTCCACAAATAAATGTAACATCCTCGTGGATACGTGTATTCTCTTGTTTTACAACACACAAGCTGGACAAGAAGCATCCACGAAGGCGCCAATCATCACGGGTGTCACAGAGAGGTGCACGTAGAGGCCGTGAGTACACAGCGGAAGGAGCGCGCTGAATCAAGAGCATCACACCCAACCAACTGATTAAACACCAGCTGCCCAGCTTTCTGCAGTGGCCGGATCCCGGATTGGACTATTCAGACACCGCAGAACACTCCTCACTGGAAGGCAGCACAGCATCGTCGGCCCATGCGGACGTCTCACGAAGATGGAGAAAACGAAGTGGTTTGGAGATTGGCAACGTTTAACCCAGGGACGGAAACAACGAGGTAAGGATTATGATCTGTATTTGGCAGGCAATTCCAACATTATCCACTTTGTCGGGGCATGTGCCATGCATTCCCTGAATGGCAGACATCCCTGTATGTTGGTGCAGGTCACGTTATTCAAATCAACCTCATGCTCGTCACCCCTTTGACATTGTAATTAATACTTTCGCAAACTGGTCATTTCGTTTCGCGGCTGACTCATACAAATCATGTTTGTTTTCTCTTCCACACAGTCAACATACTAGCGATTGTGATACTGTCCCGAGGAATGTGTGGCCTTTCTAAATGTGTTACATGCTACCTCGTCGGCATGGCAGCGGCGGATCTATCGGTTGTTGTATTCGATCTCATATTGAGACACATTCCGATCGTATTTCGGGAGCAATTTGAATTCTTGCTGAACATCCCCATGTGTAATATCCACGCTGTCCTGCTTTATGCAGCAACTGACTGCTCTGTCTGGTTCACCGTCACTTTCACCTTTGATCGATTTGTGGCCATTTGCTGCCCGAAGCTGAAACAGAAATACTGCACGGAAAAAACGGCGGCTGTTGTTCTGGGAACAGTGACTTTGCTGAGCTGTTTAAAGGATATTTCATGGTATTTCATGGTGTCAGGTCCGTATTATAGGGAAAACCAACCCTGGTTTTGTGATGTGCCTATCAAGGACATGTTTTCTGCGGTCTGGGGAACAATTGAGTTCCTTCATTACATTTTAACACCTGGTGTTCCATTCGTCCTGATTCTGCTGCTCAATGTTCTCACCGTCAGATACATTGTGGTGAGCAGCAGGGCCCGCAAGAGACTGCGAGCTCACAGCAGTGGGGAGAGTACCAGCGACCCAGAGATGGCGATCCGAAGGAAATCCGTTATTTTACTGTTTGCCATCTCGGTCAATTTCATTCTCTTATGGTCTGTGTTTATGTTTTATTCTATATGGAGACGGATGTATTTTTTGGGGTATGAGGCAATGTATCTACATTGGTTTGTGCAAGAGGTGGCATTCATGCTGCAGCTCCTGAGCTGTTGCACAAATACGTGTATTTATGCAGTGACACAGACCAAATTCAGAGAACAGTTGAAAAATGTCTTCACATGCCGATTTGTACGTTAATCTTACGATGACCGAAACGGAATCAAACATTTCAACATCATCACGCGATGGGCGTGTGCTGCTGTGATAATGGCGGAGCCTGTAACGATCTCAATGTTCAATAAATAGCAAATAATCTCTGGTCATCTTTGGTTCGCCAGTCGAAAATGGGAAGAGGAGCAAATTCAACAATTGCATCAGTAACTGTGGTCGATATACTAGATTATACAGAGGAGGAAGTACATATATCAGGAATGTTCGTTATGTTCTGCCATTTAATAGATACTGTGGGTAGCAAAGTTTGAGGAATGCCAGGTGCAATGCGAATGGTGTGTGAACAGATGCACTTGGGACGTGGTGAATAATGGGGAGGCACTATTACAGGCGGCATATATTAGCATGGAGGGGTAGATGTACCAGGTAGACTTTGTTTGACAAACTGTTGGAACCGGGACATATGTTGCATTTACTAGGTACACGGTGATATGGGATTTAAATTGCAACATCTGGGAGAGGTGATATATACCAGTTGAAGCTTTCACGGTGGTGGGGGCGCGGGGAGGGGAGTAGAGTAGATCGTAGATTTATGGGGTGAGGATAGTATTGCCGCTCAAATGCGAGTGTAGATGGCATCGATGTATGAAGTACACTGGAACATGTGTACATATGGGACGAGAATACGGCTGAGCTATTGTGCTCTTCCGTGATCAGCAGCGGAGGGAGAATATCGAGGACTATGGGAACTTATATATACTGTTAAACTGGGGAAATCAGAAGATATACTTGTCGGACTGTCGAAGGACATAATGTCGATATTGCACTGCTGAATAACATGCGATAGCGGCCGCATGGGAGAAAATTGGTTTGGTTTGCGTACCAGGAACAATTAGAGAGCAGACTGTTAACTTGCAGTCACTCGTCATCTTTATCCCTGGTACCACGCATTACACATTGAAATCCCGCCCTGCTTGCCAAGCCATGCCAAGTGTCGGGGTGACGAGACCAGTTTATTCATTAATACAGTTTACGTATCCCCGAATAGGAAAAACACACCCAAACACTCCAATGAGAACACCTTTGTGACTGAGCCATTAGAGCCGGTTGATTTGGCAAGGCAGAGGAAAAATTCAGAAATATTATCACAAAGATGCGGGGCTGGAATCGAGACAGCAGATAATTCTCTCTCACAACTCAACCTCCATCACCTTGAACAACAAACGCCACAGCCAAGCCTCGTGCAAGCTCATCTAAAAATCACATGAGGTGCTGGCCTGGCACGTCATTCTCATCACTGCACTATTACATGGTGAAATTCAGGGAACTCTCTTTATAACAGCTGATGGTGCACCTCCACCACATGTGCTGACGCAGCTCAAGAGAGATATGAATACATCGCCATGTAATGGGCACTTACGGATGGACAACAATTGTTGGACAGCGGTCCAAAGTAACAAAATTAAACAAACAAGCCACGTTATTTGCGAGGTGTTGATGCACTAGCTGCAGTGGAGCAGCTGGTGATATGTATGCTGCAGCATGGTCAGGTATATATAACCCAGCCACAGCGGCAGAGTGGGTTGATGTACCAGGTATCCTTGAGCAGGTTTCTGATATGATAGTAACGGGTGCAGGACGCTTATGTAGGCGCGCTGAGGTTGATATGCCCGGTAAATTATGCTATCGAGTATAATATAGCAGGGAGAGAGGCGCAGGGGAAGTAGTTAGAAATGTCAGGTGGACAGCGATATATCAGGAACACCCAGGAGAGGTGAGCTACCAGACAAACGCATTGCTCAGCAACTGAACCAGCTACAGTGGGGAGGGATTCTGATTTGCCTTAAACAACAGACGGGGATATCAAGCAGGCTAAGCATGAAAGGGAGATGTCTACAATGCAAACGTGGTGCGGTAGAACTGATATCAAATGCATGGACAGCGGTATCCGATACGCTGCCTGAGCAGCGTAATTCACGGCACAATCAAGGAAATTGGGAAAGAACGCATGTTCCATAAAAACTAGGAGATGTGATGATACACCTGGTTCTTGTGATGACGGGGTTGATGTACATGGTACACAGGGGAATGAGACTATATTCCACGTGCATTGGGAGTAGTGGGTAATTTACCAGGTACACCTGAAGGAAGGTGTGATCTACCAGGTTTATTGAGGATTCGGGTAATCAGTCTAGTCCATTATGGAATTGGAATATCTGCCGGGTATCCTGAATGAATTGTGTGATGGACAAGGTACAATGAGGAATTAAATCATATATCGGCCGCAGTGGAGGAATCGGGTGATAGCACATATGCTCTGCAGAAATGAGTGGAAATTGCCACAGAAATTGCACTGGGAAATGATTGACATACGTTGTGCGCAGGAATATGGTGATTCACAATGCATATTGATGATGCGATGTTTTCCGTGATAAACATGGGAATGGGCCGATGTGCCAGCCATCGTGGGGAATTCTAGGTAAAATGGGTGATATACAATGTACATATGGATAATGTAACGCAATTGCAGTTAATCCCCGGAAACATTTCTGATATTTATGAAAGTCACGTCTAACTCGGTTTAATTTGCCTGCACTGAAGGGTCATTGCGTTATTCCTGATTCTCCACGCAGTAATTTGAAGTATCAGGGAAGCAAGGGGACAGATACACTTGGTTACTGAGTGGAACATATTATCAGCATTGGGCCGTAAGGCATTCTGGGAGAATTATTCACCGACTATCTTCAAAGAAACTAACAAGGAAACTGCAGCCATGTGCAAAATGGATTTTCTTTTTTTCTAAATCTTTTTATTGGCATTTTCCAAATGTATAAACAATTACATACAGTGTTTGCCACCCACCACCTTATGCCCCCCCCCCTTTCTCTCCCTCCCGATCTTTTCTTCCCCATCGACTTCGGCTGTGTTTCCCCTGCGGTTTGCGGAGGGAGGGGGTGGTTCCCCCCTCACTCCCATTTTGTTCCCTTCTGTGCTCTTCCACTCTTTCCCCTTCCACCCTACTTCCCTCCCGCCAGTTTGCGCATCCGTATGGTTTCCCAACTATCCATGTTACCCCCTTGTCCTTCCTATTTCCATTCCTCACTATCCCGTATCCCCATCTTACTCATTGTTGCTGAGTTCGAACAGGTTTTGGAACAGGCCCACAAACTGCCGCCATGCGTCGAGGTTCCAGAGGGGCCCAGTCTCGCTAAATCGCTGGCTTTTAAAGCAGACCAAGCAGGCCAGCAGCACGGTTCGATTCCCGTACCAGCCTCCCCGGACAGGCGCCGGAATGTGGCGACTAGGGGCTTTTCACAGTAACTTCATTGAAGCCTACTCGTGACAATAAGCGATTTTCATTTCATTTCCGGGCTTATCCCAAACTTGCTGATTCTGGACAGCCTTCTTGGAGGCTTTGTTTAAGGTTGTGACGCTGACCCAGTAGCCAATCCCAATAGTGGCAATCTTGGAGGTATCGCAGCAGCCAGCGCTACACATGGGGAAGGGAGTCAACGCCCTTGCTTTCTCTTCCCTCATCGCATGCCTGGAAGTCGTGCTCGACTGGTGATTGGCAGCACCGCCCACAGCTGCAGACTGGCTCGCTGACCTCTCTGAATTACTCCACTTGGAGAAGATTAAGTATCCCATCCGGGGGTCCGTGGAAGGCTTGCAAAAATGGATTTTCATGATAACCAGAGACACAACATTGCTTGCAACACCATTCTTTTCGGGACACAGAGTACAGGCTGTAATGACGTGTGAAGCTAAAAGGTTGTTTACTTGACACCATATAAAATACGGTCACCGGGAACAATCCAACCACAACCCGGGATCAACCGTTGTACGTGCAGAACAGACTTCTAAAGCTGATCAGCTCGTGCCCCACAGAGCGAACGTGGCCAAACTCTCTCTAATGGGAAGTATACTTGTTAAAATGCGGCATTCCTGAAAGTTATGTAACTGTTTATACGAACACAGAGCCGTTGTCTTGGTGAAGGTTGAGAAAAAAATAAGACGCTTTATTTAAAGGTAAACCAATTTAACGAAGCGTACTCAATTCTTTCTGAATTATTCAGTTGCTGCAAATAGAGGAATAGCAAGGTTAGAAGGCAGCTGGAATCATATATTTGTACAAAGAAGCATTGAATGAATCTGAGGAATGGAGAGTCTGTTACGCCAGACAGACAAATGGTGGAGTATGAATTAGCTGGTGCGCATAAAGAAGATAACTCTTTTAAATACACGAGTTAGACGTGTCGGCTTTAGTATGGTCAGCAGAGGAGCGGTAAGTTAGAAATTTTAATCTTAGCTGGTTTCGCATATCATGTATTCGAGGGTTGGTGGGGGTCGATATAACAGCTACACGAGTTGAGAAAAATGCTAAATTTGCAGTGAATGATGTTTCCATGTTCTGCGGCAAAGGCAGCAAAAGGGACCAAGGTATCATTATGGAAACTACAGCCGGAAGTGCAGGCAGTGGAAGTAGTAATATGGGGAATGGTTTGGCCATAGCCAAGTGCGCCGTTAACTACAAGGGTGGGGCATCAAGTGTCAGGAATAATCAAACAGTATCGGAAGCACGTGGCTGGCACCTATAATCGCCAGAACAGGTGAAAAGGGAGAATGAGAAAATGGAAGATACTGAAACAGTGTTTGCAGTAAGTGGGGCAGTGTAAGTGCATTGGAAGGAGCGGTAGAATACAGTACATTGCTCCAAGTAATTCATCAGCTTCGAGGAATGGAAAAAGATTGGAGAAAAGTGTGGTTTCCACATTCTACGCAGCTGTGGATGGATTGCCTGTTTCCCAGTCGCGTCTTTCTCAGCGGGAAGTCATTCCCGGCAAGCAGAATATTGGGCTGGAATCACGGCTTTTGAGAGTAAGTGCTGATACTACAAAGTCGTAGTTTGTTTTTATCCCCCCACTCCCCCCCCCCCCCCCACAGGAGAAGGCCGCGCACAACCGCTGGTAACAGCAGAAGACCAGAGGGAGCCCAGCAGACCTGCGGCCCATCTCCGTGCCTGAGCAGACTCCTTGAAGATGGTGAAATCGGGCAATGGCCAACCTCGAAGATGTTGAAAATTTTGCCATGTTCGGCCGCGAAGATCTGGAATATTTGCCCATGCTCGGTTTCCAAGATGTTGAAAATGTATCCATGCTGGGCCTTGAAAGTGTTTAAAATTTACAAACGCTCGATTCGAAGCTATTGAAAATTTACCATCCTCATCCTCGAAGTAGTTTAACATTTAGCCATCCTCGGCCTCTAAGACGTTCAATATTCTCCATGCTCGGCCTTGGCGATGGTTAAAATTTAGCCATCCTCGGCCTCTAACATGATTAAAATTTCCCCATGCTTGGTCTTGAAGATGGTAACATGTAGAAATGCCGAACCTCGAAGATGTTGAAAATTTTGACACGCTGGGCCTCCAAGGTGTTGAATATTTAGCCATGCTCAGCCTTGAGGATGTTAAATATTTAGCCATGCACGGAGTCTGAGGCATTTAAAATATAGCCATCCGCGGCGTCTGATACATTTAAAATTACGCCATGCTCAGACATGAGGATGGTTAGAATTTTGCAATGTTCGGCCTCGAAGATGTTTAAAATTTAGACATGTTCGATTTCAAAGTTATTGAAAATATAACCAACCTCGGCCTCCTCGATGTTTAAAATTTAGCCATCCTCGGCGTCGGAGACGTTTTGAATTTAGCCATGCTCGAGCACGTAGAAGTTCAAACTTTTGCCGTGTTCGGACACAAAGATGGTCAACATTTAGCCTTTCCCGGAGCGTTAGACTTTTAAATGTAGCCATGCACCACCGATATGATGTTTAAAGTTTTGCCATGCTCGGCCTCGAAGCTGTTGAAGATTTTGCTATTTTCGGCCTCGAAGACAATGAAAAGTAAGCCATGCTCGGCATCTGGTACATTTAAAGATTAGCCTTCCTCGGCCTCTAAAGCGTTTCAAATTTCATCATGCTTGGCCTTGAAGATGGTAACATTTAGCAATTGTCAACCTCAAAGATGTTGAAAATCTCGCCATTCTCGGCCTCTCAGATGCTTAAAATTTAGAAGCTCGATTTTAAAGCTGCTGACAATTTAACCGTCAGCGGCATCGAATACGGTTAAAATTTAGCCATCCTCGGGCTCAAAGATGGTCAAAATATAGCCATCTTCGGCCCCTAAAACATTTAAATTTATCCATGCTCGGCCTCTAAGAGGTTTAAAATTTAGTCACTATCTGCCTCAACGATGTTAGAAATATTTACATTCTCTGCCGTGAAGATGTTTAAAAGGTAGCCATCCTCGGCCTCGAAGACATTTGAAATTTAGTCACCCTCGGCGTCTGAGACATCTAAAATTATGCCATATTCAGCCATGAAGATGGTTAAAATTTAGCAAAGCTCAGCCTGGAAGTTGCTGAAAATTGAGCCACGCTAGGTCTCGTCGGCGTTTAAAATTCGCCGTGCTCGGCATATAAGACGATAAAAATTTAGCCATGCTCGGCCTCGATGCTGTTGAAGATTTAACCATCACCGGCTTAGAAGACACTGAAAATTCAGCCCTGCCCGGCCTCTGGGACATTTCAAATGTAGCCATTCTCGGCCTATAAAACGTTTCAAATTGCGCCATTCTCAGCCTTGAAGACGGTAAAATATCGCAATGCCCAACTTAGAATGTGTTGAAAATGTAGACATGCTCGGCGTCTAAAACATTTAAAATTCTCCCTTCTCGTCCTTGGAGATGGTTAAAATTTAGACATGCTCGGCCTCTGAGACGTTTACAATTTAGCGATGCTCGGTCTTGAAGATGTTAAAAATTTAGAGATGCTCGGCTTCGAAAATGCTGGAAATTTCCCCATCCTTGGCCTTGAAGATGGTTAAATTTAGCAATGCACAACCTTGAAGATGTTGAAAAGTTAGCCATCCTCGGCCTCGAAGACACTGAAAATTTAGCCATGCCCAGCATCTGGGACATTTAAAAAGTAGCCATTCTCGGCCTCTAAAACGTTTCAAATTGCGCCATGCTTAGCCTTGAAGTCGGTAAAATTTCACTGTGCCCAACTTAGAATGTGTTGAAAATGTAGACATGCTCAGCGACTAAGACGTTTAAAATTCTCCCTGCTCGTCCTTGGAAATGGTTAAAATGTAGCCATGTTCGGCCTCTGAGACGTTTACAATTTAGCGATGCTTAGCCTCTGAGATGTTTAACATTTAGCCATGCTCGGCCTGGAAGATACTTAAAATTTAGCCATGCTCGGCCTCGAAGATACTGAAAATGTCCCCATGCTTGGCCTTGAAGATGGTTAAATTTAGCAATGCACAACCTCGAAGATGTTTAAAATTTAGACATGCTTGGCCTCTAAGACGTTTAAAAGACTCCATGCTCTGCCTTGGAGATGGAGATAGCAGATGTTCTGAGAATAATTTTGCAATATCCACTGGACATAGGGGAGGTACCACATGACTGGTGAAATGCAATCGTGGCTTCAGTGTTTGAAAGGGATCGAAGAAAATGCCAAACAATGAGATGACACAGATTTAAGTCTGCATTGGCAAATTAGTGAAGTTAATCCTGGAAGATAGGATTTTCTGTCACGCAGAAAAGTTGGGCTTGCTAAATTTTACCATCTTCAAGGCTAATAACAGCTAAATTTTAAATGTCCCAGATCTTGGACATGGCTAAATTCTCAGTGTCTTCGAGGCCGAGGATGGCTAAATCTTCAACATATTAGAGATTGCGCATTACTAAATTGTAAACGTATCAGAGGCCGAGCATGGCTAAATTTTAACCATCTCCAAGGCAGAGCATGGAGAATTTTAAACGCCTTAGAGGCTGAGCATGTCTACATTTTCAAGACCTTAGAAGTTGGCTATTGCAAAATGTTACCGTCTTCAAGGCTAAGAATGGCAAAATTTGAAATGCTTTAGAGGCCGACAATGTCTAAATTTGAAATGGCCGAATGGCCGGGCATGGATAAATTTTAAACATCTTAGAGGCCGAGAATAGCTGAATTTATTCGTCTTAGTGGCCGAAGATGGCTAAATGTTGACCATCATTGAGTCCGAACACGGCTAAATTTTGAACTTCCAATGGGCCGAGCATGGTTAAATTTTCAACATCTTAGAAGCCGAGTGTGGCTAAATTTTAACCATCTCTAAGGCCGAGCATGGAGAATTTTAACCGTCTTACAGGCCGAGTATGGCTACATTTTCAAGACCTTCGAAGTTGGGCATTGCAAAATTTTACCGTCTTCAAGGATAAGAATGGCGAACATTGAAACGCTTTAGAGGCCGACAATGGCTAAATTTTAACCATCTCCAAGGCCGAGCATGGAGAATTTTAAAAGCCTTAGAGGCGGAGCATTTCTGAATTTTCAACATCTTCGAATTTGGGAAGTGCTAAATGTTACCTTTTTCAAGGCCAATCATGCTGACATTTTCAACGTCACAGAGGCCGAGGGTGGCTAAACTTTAAACGTCTCAGAGACCAAGCATGGCTCAATTTAAACATCTTTGAGGCCGAGCATCGCTAAATTATCAACATCTTCGTGGTCGCGCCGGCCCAAATTTTCAACATCATCGTTTCTGAACATGGCTAAAGTTTCAACATCTTCGAGTTTGGGCATTGCTAAATTTTACCATATTCAAGGTGAAGCATGGCTAAATTTTAAACATCTTAAAGGCAAAGCATGGCTAAATTTTAACCATTTTAAAGGCAAAGCATGGCTAAATTTTAACCATCTTAGAGGCCGGGCATTGCTAAATTTTAAACGTCTCAGAGGACGAGCATGGCTGAATTTCAACCATCTCAAAGACCGAGCATGGAGAATTTCAATCGTCTTAGAGGCCGAGCATGTCTAAATTTTCAACATCTTCGAAGTTGGACATTGCTAAATTTTACCATCTTCAAAGCTGAGCATGGGGAAATTTGAAACGCTTTTGAGAATGGCTCAATTTTAAATGTCCCAGATGCCAGGCATGGCTAAATCTGCAGCGTCTTCAAGGCCGAGGATGGCTAAGTCTTCAACAGCATCGAGGCCGTGCATGGCTAAATTTTCCACATCTTCAAGGTTGTGAATTGCTACATTTAACCATCTTCAAGGCCAAGGATGGGGACATTTTCAGTACCTTCGAGGCCGAGTATGGCTAAATTTTCACAATCTTCGAGGCCGAGCATCGCTAACTTGTAAATGTTTCAGAGGCCGAGCATGGCTACATTTTAACCATCTCCCAGGCCAAGCTGGAAGAAATTTAAACGTCTTGGACGCCGAGCATGGAGAATTTTAAAGGTGTTAGACGCCGAGCATGTCTACATTTTCAGCACATTCTAAGTTGGGCATTGCGATATTTTACAGACTTCAAGGCTAAGAATGGCGAAATTTGAAATGCTTTGGAGGCCGAGAATGGCTACATTTTAAATGTCCCAGAGACCGGGCAGGGTTAAATTTTCCGTGTCTTCAAAGCCGAGGATGGCCAAATCGTCAACAGCATCAAGGCCAAGCATGGCTAAATTTAATCGTCTTAAGGGCCGAGGATGGCTAAATGTAATCATCTTAAAGGCCGAGGATGGCTAAATTTTGACCATCTTTGAGTCCGAACACGGCTAAATTTTGAACTTCTACTGGGCCGAGCATGGCTAAAATTTCAAAATGTTAGAGGCTGAGGGTGCCTGACGTTGAACCATCTTCGGTCTCGATTTTTATCAGCTTTGAAATCGTGCGTGTCTAAATTTTAAAAATCTTCAAGGCCAAGAATAACGAAATTTTAAACGCCAGAGGCCGAGGGTGGCTAAATATTAAATGACTTTGAGGCTGAGCATCGCTAAAATATCAACAACTTCCAGGCTGCGCATCACTAAATTTTCAACATCATCGAGACCGAGCATGGCAAATTTTCAACATCTTCTAAGTTGGGCATTGCTAAATTTTACCATCTTCAAGGCCAAGCACGGTGAAATTTGAAACTGCTTAAAGTCCGAGGATGGCTAATCTTTAAATGTACCAGATGCCGAGCATGGCTTACTTTTCAGTGTCTTCGAGGCCGAAAATAGCAAAATCTTCAACAGCTTCGAGGCCGAGCATGGCAAAACTTTAAACATCATATCGGCTGCGCATGGCTACATTTAAACGTCCAAGGCTCCGGGAACGGCTAAAGTTTGACCATCTTTGAGTCCGAACACGGCAAAAATTTGAACTACTACGAGGTCGAGAATGGCTAAATTGTAAACGTCATGGAGGCCGAGGATGGATAAATTTTAACCGTCATCAGGCCGAGGTTGGTTACATTTTCAATAACTTTGAAATCGATCATGTCGAAATATTTAACATCTTCAGGGTGAACATGGCTAAACATTCAACACCTTGGAGGCCGAGCAGGGCTCAATTTTCAACATCTTCGAGGTTGGGCATTTCTAAATGTTACCATCTTCAAGACTGAGCATGAAGAAATTTTAATCATCTTAGATGCCGAGTGTGGTTAAATTTTAAACGTCTCAGAGGACGGGTATGGTTACATTTTAACCATCTCCAAGGCCGAGCATGGAGATTATTGAACGTCTTAGAGGCCGAGGATGGCTAAATGTTAAACTACTTCGAGGATGAGGATGGTAAATTTTCAATAGCTTCGAATCGAGCGTTTGTAAATTTTAAACACTTTCGAGGCCCAGCATGGATACATTTTCAATATCTTGGAAACCGAGCATGGGCAAATATTCCAGATCTTCGCGGTCGAACATGGCAACATTTTCAACATCTTCGAGGTTGGGCATTGCCCGATTCTACCATCTTCAAGGAGTCTGCTCAGGCACGGAGATGGGCCGCAGGTCTGCTGGGCTCCTTCTGGTCTTCTGCTGTTACCAGCGGTTGTGCGCGGCCTTCTCCTGTGGGGGGGGGGGGGGGGGGATAAAAACAAACTACGACTTTGTAGTATCAGCACTTACTCTCAAAAGCCGAGAATCCAGCCCAATATTCTGCTTGCAGGGAATTACTTTCCGACGAGAAAGATGCGCTTGGGAAACAGGCAATCCATCCACAGCTGCGTAGAATGTGTAAACAACACTTTTCTCCAATCCTTTTCCATTCCTGGAAATTGATGAATTACTTGAAACCATGTACTGTATTCTATCGTTCCTTCGAATGCACTTGCACTGTCCACACTTACTGCAAATACGGTTTCAGTAGCTTCCATTTTCTCATTCTCCCTTTTAATCTGTTCTTGCGATTATAGGTGCCAGCATCGTGCTTCTGAACCTGTTTGTTTATTCCTCACACCCGATGCCCCAATCTTGTAGTTAACGGCACACTTGACTATGGTCAACCCATTTCCCATGTTATTACTTCTAATGCCTGCACTTCCGGCTGTAGTTTCCATAATGATACCTTGCTGCCTTTGTCGCAGAGCATGGAAACGTCATTCACTGAAAATTTAGCATTTTTCTCAACTCGTGTAGCTGTACCCGATGTTAGCGTGTTCCCGTACCAGCCTCCCCGGTCAGGCGCCGGAATGTGGCGACTAGGGGCTTTTCACAGTAACTTCATTGAAGCCGACTCGTGACAATAAGCGATTTTCATTTCATTTGTTATATCCACCCCACCAACCCTCAAGTACATGATATGCAAAACCAGCTAATGTTAATATTTCGAATTTACCGCTCCTCTGTAACCATGCTAAAGCCGACCCGTCCAACTCGTGTACCTAAAAGAGTTTTCTTTCTTATGCGCACCAGCTAATTCATCACCATTTGTCTGTCTGGTGTAACAGACCCTCCATTCCTCTGATTCATTCAATGCTTCTTTGTACAAATATATGATTCCAGCTGCCATCTAACCTTGCTATTCCTCTACTTGCAGAAACTAAAAAAAATCTGATTGAATAGAGGACCCTTCGAAAAATTGGTTTACCTTTAAATAAAGCTTCTTATTCTTTTCTCAACCTTCACCAAGACTACTGCTATGTGTTCGTATAAACAGTTACATTAGTATTGAGGATTGACACAGGGCTGTGGGGACAGTGGGTTTAGTATTGGGGATTGATCCAGGGCTGTGGGGACAGTGGGATTAGTATTGGGGTTTGACCCAGGGCTTTGGGGAGAGTGGAAATAGTTTGGGGATTGACACAGTACAATGGGGAGAGTGAGATTAGTTTGGGGATTGACCCAGGGCTATGGGGATAGTGGTATTAGTTTAGGGATTGACACAGGGCTATGGGGAATGTGGGATTGACACAGGGCTATGGGGAGAGTGGGATTAGTTTGGGGATTGAGGCAGGGCTATGGGGAGAGTGGGATTAGTTTGGGGAATGACACAGGGCTGTGGGGACAGTGGGTTTATTTTGGGGATTGACAGAGGGCTACGGGAAGAGTGGGATTAGTTTGGGGATTGACACAGGGCTGTGTGAACAGTGGGATTAGTTTGGGGATTGACACAGGGCTGTGGGGAGAGTGGTATTAGTTTGGGGATTGATACAGAGCTGTGTGGACAGATGGATTAGTTTGAGGATTGACACAGGGCTGTGGGGAGAGTGAGATTAGTGTGGGGATTGACATAGGGCTGTGGGGAGAGTGGGATTAGTATTGGGGATTGATCCAGGGCTATGGGGAGAGTGGGATTAGTTTGGCGATTTACACAGGGCTGTTGGGAGAGTGGGATTAATATTGGAGATTGACACAGGGCAGTAGGGAGAGTGGGATTAGTATTTGGGACTGAATTTGGGCTGTGCGGAGAGTGGGATTCGTATTGGGGATAGATACAGGGCTGTGCGGACAGTGGGTTTAGTATTTGATATTAATACAGACTGTTAGGAGAGTGGGATTAAAATTGGGGATGCACCCAGGGCTCTGCGGAGAGTGGGATTAATATTGGGGACAGACACAGGGCTGTGCGGAGAGTGGGATTGGTTTGGGGATTGACCCAGGGGTGTGGGGAGAGAGGGATTAATATTGTGGATTGACACGGTGCTGTAGGGAGAGTGGGAATGATATTTGGGATAGACCAAGGGCTGGAGGGTGAGTGGGATTTGTTTGGGGAATGACACCATGCTGTTGGGAGAGTGGGATTAGTATTGGCGATTGACACAGGGCTAAGGGGAGATTGGAATAAATTTGTGGATTGAAAGAGGACTGCCGGGTGAATGGGATTAGTATTGGGGATAGACCCAGGGCTAAGCGGAGATTGCGATTAGTTTAGGGATTGACCCAGGGCTGTGGGGAGAGTGGTATTAGTTTGGGGATTGACGCAGGGCAATGGGGCGAGTGGGATTAGTTTGCGGATTGACACAGGGCTATGGGGAGAATGGGATTAGTTGGGGGATTGACACAGCGCTATGGGGAGAGTGGGATTAGTTTGAGGATTGACACAGGGCTATGGGGACAGTGGGATTGTTTTGGGGATTGACAAAGGGCTATGGGGAGAGTGGGATTAGTTTGGGGATTGACACAGGGCTGTGTGGGGGAGTGGGATTAGTTTGGGGATTGTCACAGTGCTGAGGGGTGAGTGGTATTAGCTTGGGGATTGACACAAAGCTGTGCGGACAGTGGGATTAGTTTGGGGATTGACACAGGGCTATGGGGAGAGTGGGATTAGTTTAGCGATTCACACAGGGCTGTTGGGAGAGTGGGATTAATATTGGAGATTGACACAGGGCAGTAGGGAGAGTGGGATTAGTATTTGGGACTGAATTTGGGCTGTGCGGAGAGTGGGATTCGTATTGGGGATAGATACAGGGCTGTGCGGACAGTGGGTTTAGTATTTGATATTGATACAGACTGTTAGGAGAGTGGGATTAAAATTGGGGATGCACCCAGGGCTCTGCGGAGAGTGGGATTAATATTGGGGACAGACACAGGGCTGTGCGGAGAGTGGGATTGGTTTGGGGATTGACCCAGGGGTGTGGGGAGAGAGGGATTAATATTGTGGATTGACACGGTGCTGTAGGGAGAGTGGGAATGATATTTGGGATAGACCAAGGGCTGGAGGGTGAGTGGGATTTGTTTGGGGAATGACACCATGCTGTTGGGAGAGTGGGATTAGTATTGGCGATTGACACAGGGCTAAGGGGAGATTGGAATAAATTTGTGGATTGAAAGAGGACTGCGGGTGAATGGGATTAGTATTGGGGATAGACCCAGGGCTAAACGGAGATTGCGATTAGTTTAGGGATTGACCCAGGGCTGTGGGGAGAGTGGTATTAGTTTGGGGATTGACGCAGGGCAATGGGGCGAGTGGGATTAGTTTGCGGATTGACACAGGGCTATGGGGAGAATGGGATTAGTTGGGGGATTGACACAGCGCTATGGGGAGAGTGGGATTAGTTTGAGGATTGACACAGGGCTATGGGGACAGTGGGATTGTTTTGGGGATTGACAAAGGCTATGGGGAGAGTGGGATTAGTTTGGGGATTGACACAGGGCTGTGTGGGGGAGTGGGATTAGTTTGGGGATTGTCACAGTGCTGAGGGGTGAGTGGTATTAGCTTGGGGATTGACACAAAGCTGTGCGGACAGTGGGATTAGTTTGGGGATTGACACAGGGCTGTGAGGAGAGTGGTATTAGTTTGGGGATTGACATAGGGCTGTGGGGTGAGTGGGATTAGTTTTGGGGATTGATCCATGGCTATGGGGAGAGTGGGATTAGTTTGGCGATTGACACAGGGCTGTTGGGAGAGTAGGATTAATATTGGCCGTTGACACAGGGCAGTAGGGAGAGTGGGATTAGTATTTGGGACTGAACCTGGCCTGCGCGGAGAGTGGAATTAGTATTGGGGATAGAAACAGGGCTGTGGGGAGAGTAGGATTAGATTGGGGATTGATATAGGGCTGTGGGGAGAGTGCCGTTAGTATTGGGGATTGATCAAGGGCTGTGGGGAGAGTAGTATTCGTTTGGCGATTGACATAGGGTTGTGGGGAGAGTGGGTTTAGTGTTGGGTATTGATACAGGACTGTGGGGAGAGTGGGATTAGAATTGGGGATGCACCCATGGTTGTGGGGAGAGTGGGATTAGTATTGGGGATTGACGCAGGGCTGTGGGGAGAGAGGGATTAATATTGAGGTATGACACGGGGCTGTTGTGAGAGTGGGATTGATATTTGGGATTGACCCAGGGCTGTATTGAAGTTAAAACTCACCACTATTCTTGGAATTCCTCCTATACCAAAAAAAGGTCGATATTCTAAATGGTGAACAGGGATTCTCACTCCCTGACTCCAATGCAGGCTTCTGTGGGTGCTATTCAGGTCAAACTATCTTTTCAAGTTATCCCCCGGTATAACCCATACCTTCACCGAAGAATCTTACCTACTTACGCCTTAATAGCATCGATGTCCTGTGTCCTGCGTTTTTAAGGAAGTGAAGTAAGCTAATTACCAATTTTTCAGGTTAAGTTAAGTTATTTTATTATTATATTCTTTCTTTTAAAAGCTGCAAACACTTTCTTTACAGAAAGAAAAAAGATCTTGCTTCTGGCTGCTGCTGGTTGGTTGTAGAAACCTTCAGGCCCACGCTGACAATCAATCTTCTTAAAATATGGTCTTCTTGAGTTGTATTCGCTGGTGAACTCGGTTGCTGTGTCCTGTCCTTCCCATGCACCGAGCTGTGAGAGCTGGCTCTGGCTCTGGCTCCTGTTTAAATTCTAGTCTTCCTTAGATGTATAGCTGTTTAAACTCGGCTGCTTTCCTTGTCTTTCCCATGAACGAGCTCTCTCTCTCTCTCTCTCTCTCTCTCTCTGAGTTCTGCTCTCCCTCTCTCTCTCTGAGTTCTTTTGCCCTCTGTCCTCTGTTTCTGCTCCCTGGGTTTATATTCTCTTTCTGAGAGTTATTAAGTTTTAACGACTTTATTGTAAATGGGCTTGTTTCACTTTGATAGTTCAAAAGTATCTTTGATGTAAACATCTTACTACAACTAATTATTCATTTTGGGCATATCGTCTCCTCTCAGATCTGATTTAAAAAAGCTTTGGTTTCAATAGTTAACTTTTATTTCTGTGATTTCGAATCCTTTAATTTTCCAATTGTCCCCAGCTCATAACTTTGCCTTTGATTTTGACTTAAATGATGTTTCTCGTAGACAGGTCGTCTCCAATTTTCTTTTAATTGACTACATGTTCGTAGAATTTTACACTTTAAAATTGCCACTAAATTCGACTGAGCATCTTACATTCTTTCCAACTGTTTACTAAGAGAGTTTATTTCAATTAAGGTGTGAAACTTTGCTCTTATCTGTATGCTAAAATTTAACTTGGTTATGACTTGAAAGACTTGCCTGTTTTAAACATTCGTCACTTAATGCAATTGAAACTCTCATCCATGCTTTTTCAGATGCTTCCTGAGATAGTTACATTCCATGATGGTGTGAGCCATTGTTTTAGCTTACCACATGAAGCCTGTGTGTCTGCTAAAACCTGCTTGTGAGCAAGAATCTGCATTTTACAATCCTGCTCTTTGCAGCTGCTATTAAACTTTTGTGGGATCTTTCCCTGTATCCTCTCAAACCAGATATTGCCAGACTTCCATGTTTCAAATGACACATTTTTCTGTGTTTTCAAGAACACCCCGTCTTGACATTTGAAACATAACTGTATCATTTGGTTAATTGTCCCCCCCCCCCATCCAATTGTACTAACATATATCCCCGATCTTTATCATTTGTATGCATGTGTTGGAATTTTAAATTGTGCACCAAAATCAACACGTAAATGGATCCATATCTCAGACCAGTGTCGATAAGAGTCTTGTTTTTCTTCCTCAAGTCCAATTACCGTGAACCATAGCCGTTGTTGCTCAGGAAGGTAACATAATCGCTTTCCGTGTGTTCCACTACCTCCAAAGCATTTTACTTCCTTGGGATAGCAGCACCGTAGAAGCTTCCGCATGTCCCTTAGAAACAGCACACAACTCAGCCCATCAGTAACCACAAAGGTCTTTTGTCCATCACTGGCTGTTACGTGTCTCATTTTTCCATCATCCAAATTGCTTTCCCATTTCTGATTGGAATGGTAAATTATGATATCATGTACCACCCACTGATTCCCTTGTTTCATTAATTTAAAAGGTTCAATTGATCCTGCTTGTATTCCTAACTTCCCCATTAATGTCTAACATTGTCGTGAACCATGTATGTCTGTCAACCCCTGGTTTACATGAGAGAGTATCTTTCTGACAAATTTCCTTCCAATCCCTTTTGTCTGTCATCGTTTCCCTTACAACGTGAAAGTGTATATTTTCCATTACAGCAATTGTAAAACCACAGTGAACTGTCACTTTTCCAAATAAATTCTCCCTATTGTTAAATACATAGTCAAAAAATTAAGTCTTATCTTAACACATTACTCATTACCTAACCACACAAATAGACTGTGTGTTACAACTTTACATATTTTCAACTGTTATCACAATTTATATACTAGAAATAAGGTACAATATCGAAACATCCCTTCTTGGCTTTGGGACCAATAGTCATTACATACTAAATATGGCATATAAACAACATCAATATTATTTGTAATGTTCTATGTAGTTAAATCAAGAAAACACACTAAACTACCCCTCTATTAAAACATTCACACAGTTTAGAAATGCGGATCAAGTTCTTTAACGGCACACATACATATATATATATGAGTCCCTACCAATTTACATGACATTTCTTTCTTTAATAACGATTACAGCTCTTCAATGCAATATTGTTTTGCTGCATTGGTAACAATTTTCCCGCCGTGGTATCAAGCTACAAGAATTCTTAAATGATTGTCATTTATCATGTCGGAGTTCCTCGTCAGTCGCTGCTGTCTGCCGAGACCCTTAATAACTCCACCGTGTAGTACATACCCCATGGATACCACAGATCATCCATCAGCTAATGTCCAGTTAGAGATGTCTGACCGGAGGTTTCATTGTTCAATAATAATTTGATATTTTGACTTGTTTCAAACCCGAAAAGTTTTCCTCCGGGTTTTGTCATTTAATTCCCTCAAATATGTAGCCAATTGTATCATTAGTTTCCCCCCAATCCTGTCTAACAGATTCTTCTCTGGAGTGTAGTTCTCTTCCTTCTTGTGAACTGGTTTGTTATTTATTTTTTCCATCTGAAAAATCAAATGAACAGATCAAGGGTGGAGAGGGCCCTATTCTTTAATTTGTACTTTCTATTTTAATTTGGTTAACCCAGAAGTGCCCTCTCCAGGACTTCCATATATCTTTTGCCACCATTTCTTTTGAACTGGTTTATTTTCCTTATCATTGATGTACATCATACAATTAAAGCCTTTTAAGCCTCCTCCTTCTCTCATTGCACCCCTGAGTGAGATGCGAAGAATCTCAAACTCCTCCTCTTTTGCTCACCCTGTGATCCAATATGGTCAAAACCTTACCCTGATACATTCCTGATGTTGCGACTATATTTACTTTAATTACCTTATTTTGATTACGACCGGATTTTTATGAAAGTAAGCTCCAAATATGACATTTTAACTTTATCATCTGTCCAATCAATGCTGCTAACAGGTTTTAATTCACTGTCTTCCCACCAATTGGATCATGTGTTTTAATTGTGATACAATTTATTTTGCTCCAGACACCATGCTTCTCCAATTGAACTCCCAGAATCTGAACAATCTTGTCTTTACATTTTACAGCTTCACGGATTATTTTTCCTGCGGTTTTAATTGGCAGCTTCACACAAATTTCTTTTGTATTATCAATTGGTTTTAATATTTTATTATTTCTGCATCAATTTGTATTAAATCTTTTCCGGCAATCAGATACTAATTTCCTGATACTGCAATTAATTCTCCAAACTAACTTGTGGTCCAATATCTTTATTCTCTAAAGCTCCTTCTTCAATGTATTTAACATTCTAAACATCATTATTTCTGCTGTTGACAGTTTGTGTCATCGGGCACTAGGACCCTGCGGAGCCATGCAGTGTCAATTTCAACGCAACAATTTCAAAGTCTGCAGCAGCTGACTGCTGCCCAGCACAAACTCTTTGTCTGTTTATTCTGAGACTAATTTAGTTCTGAACATACTGATTTACTTATCCAATAATATTGATCACATTTCTGCCTGCCATTTATAACTTCCAATTTAAGTGAAAATCGGTTTTATAAAACACAACATTTTTTTAAAAGTACAAACATTTAAAGAAATTCACAATTCCTTATTAGACATACACACACTCATTCATCCACTCAGATCTTGGATCTTTACTCTGTAGAATTTCACAAATCCTTATTAAACACACACATACACATTTATCCACTGAGATCTTGGACCTCTATTCTGTAGGGTTTTAGTTACTCTTAACAAAATTTGAGACCCCTCCATGCTGGTAAGTTTCACTTCTGCAGGAGTTTTTTTTGCCTCTGTTGAACTTTTCTACTCTTGTTTCATTGTTTCAACTCTCTTGACCATGTTTCAGAGCAAGAGGATTATTCTCATTGCCATTTTTCGGAATTCTAGTTCTGTTCCTGGTTGTCCCTTTCAGTTGCAATCTGAAATTAAGGATAAGTACCCTTTCTGGGCCCTATCCAAGGCTGACTAAGGCACTATCTTCCTGTTTTAGTTAAGGTTCGATTGGTTATTGGTCTCTGAATTCTAGGCGTCCCCATTTTCCAGAAAATTTTCCGCACAATCTGCCTTACTCTAAGGATGATTTATTTTTTGCCTCCTTTTACCAGTAATGGATGCAAGATTTTTAGTGCTGTCACCAAGATGTCTTGCAGACTTTCACTCAGGGTCAGCATCTTCTAGTCTGCTGATTCACACCCAACCTGAGTTTCAGTCCCATCGATCCACAGAATATCCTTACAAAAGCCAATCACACATGACTTTCCAAACTAAACTCGGCAGGTAAAGTCTGACTCACACATAGACTAGAAACTTCTAATATTCTAGCCTTTGTGCCGGTTAGAAACTTCTAATATTCCAACCGTTTCTTGGGAACTAGAAACTTCTAATATTCTAGCCCCTACTCTGCTTAACTAGAAACTTCTAATATTCTAGCCTCGCTTTACCTAGAAACTACTAATATTCTAGGCTCACTTTACCTAGAAACTTCTAATATTCTAGGCCTCCACGCTGGGCGCCATGAAGTTAAAACTCACCACTATTCTTAGAATTCCCCCTATACCAAAAAAAGGTCGATATTCTAAATGGTGAACAGGGATTCTCACTCCCTGACTCCGATGCAGGCTTCTGTGGGTGCTATTCAGGTCAAACTATATTTTCAAGTTATCCCCCGGTATAACCCATACCTTCACCGAAGAATTTTACCTACTTACCCCTTAATAGCATCGATGTCCTGGGTCCTGCGTTATTAAGGAAGTGAAGTAAGCTAATAACCACTTTTTCAGGTTAAGTTAAGTTATATTATTATTATATTCTTTCTTTTAAAAGCTGCAAACACTTTCTTTATAGAAAGGAAAAAAGATCTTGCTTCTGGCTGCTGCTGGTTGGTTGTAGAAACCTTCAGGCCCACGCTGACAATCAATCTTCTTAAAATATGGTCTTCTTGAGTTGTATTCCCTGGTGAACTCGGATGCTGTGTCCTGTCCTTCCCATGCACCGAGCTGTGACAGCTGGCTCTGGCTCTGGCTCCTGTTTAAATTCTAGTCTTCCTTAGATGTATAGCTGTTTAAACTCGGCTGCTTTCCTTGTCTTTCCCATGAACGAGCTCTCTCTCTCTCTCTCTCTCTCTCTCTCTCTCTCTCTCTCTCTCTCTCTCTCTCTCTCTCTCTCTCTCTCTCTCTCTCTCTCTCTCTGAGTTCTCCTCCCCTTCTCTCCTGTTGCTGTTGCTGTTGCTTCTGCTCCCTGGGTTTATATTCTCATTCTAAGAGTTATTAAGTTTTAACGACTTTATTGTAAATGGGCTTGTTTCACTTTGATAGTTTAAAAGTATCTTTGATGTAAACATCTTACTACAACTAATTATTCATTTTGGGCAAATCGTCTCCTCTCAGATCTGATTAAAACATGCTTTGGTTTCAATAGTTAACTTTTATTTCTATGATTTCGAATCGTTTAATTTTCCAATTGTCCCCAGCTCATAACTTTGCCTTTGATTTTGACTTAAATGATGTTTCTCGTAGACAGGTCGTCTCCAATTTTCTTTTAATTGACTTGATGTTCGTAGAATTTTACACTTTAAAATTGGCACTAAATTCGACTGAGCATCTTCCATCCTTTCCAGCTGTTTACTAAGAGAGTTTATTTCAATTAAGGTGTGAAACATTGCTTTTAGCTGTATGCTAAAATTTAATTTGGTTATGACTTGCATGTTACAATCCTGCTCTTTGCAGCTGCTATTAAACTTTTGTGGGATCTTTCCCTGTATCCTCTCAAACCAGATATTGCCAGACTTCCATGTTTCAAATGACACATTTTTCTGTGTTTTCAAGAACAGTATGGAGAGTGGGATTTGTTTGGGGATTGTCACAGGGCTAAAGGGAGATTGGGATTAGTTTGGGGATTGACAGAGGAATGTGGGGAGAGTGGGGTTAGTTTGGGGATAGACACAGCGCTATGGGGACAGTGGGATTAGTTTGGGGACTGACACCGGGCTATGATCAGAGTAGGATTAATATTGGGGACAGCACCTTGGCTGTGGGGAGAGTTTAATGTATTGGGGATTTATACAGGGCTGTTGGGTGAGTGGGATTAGTTTGGAGATTGACACAGCGCTGTGCGGAGAGTGGGACTAGTGTTGGGGATTGACACAGGGCTGTGGGGAGAGTAGAATTAGTATTGGGGATTGACACAGGGCTGTGGGGAGAGTAGGATTAGTATTGGGGATTGACACGGGGCAGTGGGGAGAGTGGTATTCAGATTGGGGACTGAATCTGGGCTGTGGGGAGAGTGGGGTTAGTATTGGGGATTGATACAGGTCTGTGGGGAGAGTAGGATTAGTATTGGGTATTGACCCAGGGCTGTGGGGAGAGTGGTATTAGTTTTGGGATTGACACAGGGCTGTGGAGAGAGTGGGATTAGTATTGGGGATTGACACAGGGCTATGGGGAGAGTAGGATTAGTTTGGAGATTGACCCAGGGCTGTGGGGAGAGTGGGATTAGTATTCGGTATTGACACAGTGCTGAGGGGAGAGTTGGATTAGTATTGGGGATTGATAAAGGACTGTAGGGAGAGTGGGATTATAATTGGGGACGAACCCAGGGATGTAGGGAGAGTGGGATTAGTATTGGGGATTGAACAGGGCTAAATGGAGATTGGGATTAATTTGGGGATTGAAAGAGGGCTGTCGGGTGAGTGGGATTAGTATTGGGGATAGACCCAGGGCTAAGAGGAGATTGCGATTTCTTTAGGGATTGACCCAGGGCTGTGCGGGGAGAGGTATTAGTTTGCGGGTTGACACAGGGCTATGGGGCGAGTGGGATTAGTTTGGGGATTGACACAGGGCTATGGAGAGAGTGGGATTAGTTTGGGGATTGACACAGGGCTACGGGGAGAGTGGGATTAGATTGGGGATTGACACAGGGCTGTGGGGACAGTGGGATTAGTTTGGGGATTGACACAGTGCTATGGGGAGAGTGGAATTAGTTTGGGGATTGACACAGGGGTGTGGGATTAGTTTGGGGATTGACCCTGGGCTATGGGGAGAGTGGTATTAGTTTAGGGATTGACACAGGGCTATGGGGAATGTGGGATTAGTTTGGGGATTGACACAGGGCTATGGCGAGAGTGGGATTAGTTTGGAGATTGAGGCAGAACAATGGGAAGAGTGGGATTAGTTTGGGGACTGATACAGGGCTGTGGGACAGCGGGTTTATTTTGGGGATTGACAGAGTGCTATGGGAAGAGTAGGATTTGTTTGGGGATTGACACAGGGCTGTGCGGACAGTGGGATTAGTTTGGGGATTGACACAGGACTGTGGGGAGATTGGTATTAGTTTGGGGATTGACACAGTGCTGTGTGGACAGATAGATTAGTTTCAGGATTGACACAGGGCTGTGGGAAGAGTAGGCTTAGTATTGGGTATTGATACAGGACTGTGGGAAGAGTGGGATAAGAATTGGGGATGCGCCCAGTGCTGAGGGGAGAGTGGGATTAGGATTGGGGACTGACACAGGGCTGTGTGGAGAGTGGGATTAGTTTGGGGATTGACACAGCGCTGTGGGGAGAGAGGTATTAATATTGTGGATTGACACGGGCTGTAGGGAGGGTGGGATTGATCTTTGGGAATAACCCAGGGCTGGAGGGAGAGTGGGATTTGTTTGGGGATTGACACCGGGCTGTTGGGAGAGTGGGATTAGTATTGGGGATTGAACAGGGCTAAATGGAGATTGGGATTAATTTGGGGATTGAAAGAGGGCTGTCGGGAGGGTGGGATTAGTATTGGGGATAGACCAAGGCTAAGAGGAGATTGCGATTTCTTTAGGGATTAACCCAGGGCTGTGGGGAGAGTGGTATTAGTTTGGGTTTTACACAGGGCTATGGGGCGAGTGGGATTAGTTTGGGGATAGACACAGGGCTATGGAGAGAGTGGGATTAGTTTGGGGATTGTACAGGGCTACGGGGAGAGTGGGATTAGTTTGGGGATGGACACAGGGCTGTGGGGACAGTGGGATGAGTTTGGGGATTGACACAGTGCTATGGGGAGAGTGAAATTAGTTTGGGGATTGACACAGGGGTGTGGGGTGTGGGATTACTTTGGGGATTGACCCTGGGCTATGGGGAGAGTGGTATTAGTTTGGGGATTGACACAGGGCTATGGCGAGAGTGGGATTAGTTTGGGATTGAGGCAGGGCTGTGGGGAGAGTGGGATTAGTTTGGGGAATGACACTGGGCTGTGGAACAGTGGGTTTATTTTGGGGATTGATAGAGTGCTATGGGAAGAGTGGGATTTGTTTCGTGATTGACACAGGGCTGTGTGGACAGTGGGATTAGTTTCAGGATTGACACAGGGCTGTGGGAAGAGTGGTATTAGTTTGGGGATTGACACAGGGTTGTGGGGAGAGTGAGATTAGTGTGGGTATTGACATAGGGCTGTGGGGAGAGTGGGATTAGTATTGGGGATTGATCCTGGGCTATGGGGAGAGTGGGATTAGTTTGGCGATTCACACAGGGCAGTTGGGAGAGTGGGATTGATATTGGAGATTGACACAGGGCAGTCGGGAGAGTGGGATTAGTATTTGGGACTGAACCTGGGCTGTGCGGAGAGTGGGATTCGTATTGGGGATAGATACAGGGCTGTGCGGACAGTGGGTTTAGTATTTGGTATTGATACAGGACTGTGAGGAGAGTGGGATTAAAATTGGGGATGCACCCAGGGCTGTGGGGAGTGTGGGATTAGTATTGGGGACTGACACAGGGCTGTGCGGAGAGTGGGATTGGTTTGGGAATTGACACAGGGGTGTGGGGAGAGAGGGATTAATATTGTGGATAGACACGGGGCTGTAGGGAGAGTGGGATTGATATTTGGGATAGACCCAGGGCTGGAGGGAGAGTGGGATTTGTTTGGGGAATGACACTGTGCTTTTGGGAGAGTGGGATCAGTATTGGGGATTGACACAGGGCTAAAGGGAGATTGGGATTATTTTGGGAATTGAAAGAGGGCTGTCGGGTGAGTGGGATTAGTATTGGGGATAGACCCAGGGCTAAGAGGAGTTTGCGATTAGTTTAGGGATTGACCCAGTGCTGTGCGGAGAGTGGTATTAGTTTGGGGATTGACGCAGGGCTATGGGGCGAGTGGGATTGGTTTGCGGATTGACACAGGGCTATGGGGAGAATGGGATTAGTTTGCGGATTGACACAGGGCTATGGGGAGAGTGGGATTAGTTTGGGGATTGACACAGGGCTGTGGGGACAGTTTTATTAGTTTGGGAATTGACAGAGGGCTATGGGGAGAGTGGGATTAGTTTGGGGATTGACAGAAGGCTGTGTGGACAGTGGTATTAGTTTGGAGATTGTCACAGGGCTGTGAGGAGAGTGGTATTAGTTTGGGGATTGAAATAGGGCTGTGGGGAGAGTGGGATTAGTATTGGGGATTGATCCATGGCTATGGGGAGAGTGGGATTAGTTTGGCGATTGACACAGTGCTGTTGGGAGAGTAGGATTAATATTGGCCGTTGACACAGGGCTGTAGGGACAGTGGGATAAGTATTTGGGACTGAACCTCTCCTGTGCGGAGAGTGGAATTAGTATTGGGGATAGAACCAGGGCTGTGGGGAGAGTAGGATTAGATTGGGGATTGATATAGGGCTGTGGAGAGAGTGCCTTTAGTATTGGGGATTGATCCAGGGCTGTGGGGAGAGTGGTATTAGTTTGGCGATTAACATAGGGTTGTGGGGAGAGTGGGTTTAGTGTTGGGTATTGATACAGGACTGTGGGGAGAGTGGGATTAGAATTGGGGATGCAACCATGGTTGTGGGGAAAGTGGGATTAGTATTGGGTATTGACACAGGTCTGTGGGGAGAGAGGGATTGATATTGTGGATTGACACGGGGCTGTAGTGAGAGTGGGATTGATATTTGTGATTGACCCAGGGCTGAAGGGAGCGTGGGATTTGTTTGGGGATTGTCACAGACCTGTTGGGAGAGTGAGATTAGTATTGGGGATTGACACAGGGCTAAGGGGAGATTGGGATTAGTTTGGGGATTGACAGAGGGCTGTGGGGAGAGTGGAATTTGTTTAGGGATTGACAGAGGCATGTGGGGAGAGTGGGGTTAGTTTGGGGATAGACACAGCGCTGTTGGGACAGTGGGATTAGTTTGGGGACTGACACCTAGCTGTGATGAGAGTAGGATTAATATTGGGGACAGATCCTTGGCTGTGGGGAGAGTTTAATGTATTGGGGATTTATATAGTGCTGTTGGGTGATTGGGATTAGTTTGGAGATTGACACAGCGCTGTGGGGAGAGTGGGACTAGTATTGGGGATTGACACAGGGTTGTGGGGAGAGTAGGAGTAGTATTGGGGATTGACACATGGCTGTGGGGAGTTTAGGAGTAGGATTGGGTATTGACCCAGGGCTGTGGGGAGGGTGGTATTAGTTTTGGGATTGACACAGGGCTGTGGAGAAAGTGGGATTAGTATTGGGGATTGACACAGGGCTATGGGGAGAGTAGGATTAGTTAGGAGATTGACCCAGGGCTGTGGGGAGAGTTGGATTAGTATTGCGGATTGATAAACGACTGTAGGGAGAGTGAGATTATAATTAGGGACGAACCCAGGGATGTAGGGAGAGTGGGATTAGTATTGCGACTGACACAGGGCTGTGGGGAGTGTGGGATTTTTATTGGGGATTGATACAGTACCGGGGGAGAGTGGGATTAGAGTGGGAATTGACACAGGGCTGTGGGGAGAGTGGGATTAGAGTGGAGTTTGACCCAGGACTGTTTTGAATGTGGGATTAGATTTGGGATAGACACAGGGCTGCGGGGAGAGTGTGATTAATCTTGGGATTTGACCCATGTCTGTGGGGAGAGTGGGATTAGTATTGGGGACTGACACAGGGCTGTGGGGAGAGTGGGATAATATTGGGGACTGATCCATGGCTGTGGAGAGAGTGGTATTGGTTTGGGGATTGACACAGTGCTGTGGGGAGAGTATGCTTAGTATTGGGTATTGATACATGATTGTGGGAAGAGTGGGGTAAGAATTGGGGATGCACCCAGTGCTGTAGGGAGAGTGGGATTAGTATTGGGGATTGACACAGGGCTGAGCGGAGTGGGATTAGTTTTGGGGACTGACACAGGGCTATGGGGAGAGTAGGATTAGTATTGGGGATTGACACGTGGCTGTTGGGAGAGTGGTATTCAGATTGGGGACTGAACCTGGGCTGTGGGGAGAGTAGGATTAGTATTGGGGATTGATACAGGGCTGTGGGGAGAGTAGGATTAGTATTGGGGATAGACACAGGGCTGTGGTGGATAGTGGGATTAGTATTTGGGATTGACAAATGGCTGTGGGGAGAGTGGTATTAGTTTGGGGACTGGCACCGGGCTGTGATGAGAGTGGGATTAATATTGGGAACAGAACCTGTGCTGTGAGAAGAGTGGAATGTATTGGGGATCTATACAGGTCTGTTGGGTGACTGGGATTAGTTTGGAGATTGACACAGCCCTGTGGGGAGAGTGGGATTAGTATTGGGGATTGACACAGGGCTATGGGGAGAGTAGGATTAGTATTGTGGATTGACACAGGGCTGTGGGGAGAGTGGTATTAGTTTTGGGATTGACAAAGGGCTGGGGAGAGAGTGGGATTAGTATTGGGGATTGCCACAGGGCTATCTGGAGAGTAGGATTAGTATTGGGGATTGACACGGGGCTGTGGGGAGAGTGGTATTCATATTGGGGACTGAATCTGGTCTGTGGGGAGATTGGGATTAGTTTGAGGATTGACACAGGGCTGTGGGAGAGTGGGATTAGTTTGGGGATTGACACAGGGCAATGGGGGATGGAATTATAGTGGGGGATTACTTTGGGGATTGACAGAGGGCTGTGGGGAGAGTGGTATTAGTTTGGGGAAAGTTGGATTAGATTGGGTATAGAAGCAGGGCTCTGGGGAGTGTGGCATTAATTTTGGGGATTGCAATAGGACTGTGGGGGAGTGGGAACAGCATTGACGATTGACACAGGGTTGTGATGAGAGTGGGATTAATATTGCGGACTGAATATGGACTGTGGGGAGAGTGGGATTGGTATTGGGGATAGATCCAGGGCAGAGGGGAAAGTGGGATTAGTTTGGGGATTGAGACAGGGCTGTGGGGGGAGTGGGATTAGTTTGGGGATTGATACAAGGATGTATGTGGACAGTGGGATTGGTTTGGGGATTGACACAGGGTTGTGGGGACAGTGATATTAGTTTGGGGATTGACACAGGGTTGTGGGGAGAGTGAGATTAGTGTGGGGATTGACATAGGGCTGTGGGGAGAGTGGGATTAGTATTGGGGACTGATCCCGGCCTGTGCGGACAGTGGAATTAGTATTGGGGATACAAACAGGGCTGTGTGGAGAGTAGGATTAGATTGGGGATTGGTATATGGCTGTGGGGAGAGTGCGGTTAGCACTGGGGATTGATCCAGGGCTGTGGGGAGAGTGGTATTAGTTTGGGGATTGACACAGGGTTGTGGGGATAGTTTCCTTAGTGTTGTGTATTGATACAGGACTGTGGGGAGAGTGGGATTAGAATTGGGGATGCACCCAGGGCTGTGGGGAGAGTGGGATTAGTATTGGGGACAGACACATGGCTGTGCGGAGAGTGGGATTAGTTTGGGGATTGACAAAGGACTGTGGGGAGATAAGGTTTAATATTGTGGATTGACACGGGGCTGTAGTGAGAGTGGGATTGATATTTGGGATTGACCCATGTCTGTAGGGAGAGTGGGATTTGTTTGGGGATTGACACAGAGCTGTTGGGAGAGTGGGATTAGTATTGGGCATTGACACAGTGCTAAGGGGAGGTTGGGATGCATTTGGGGATTAACAGAGGGCTGTGGGGAGAGCGGAATTAGTTTAGGGATTGACAGAGGCATGTCGCGAGAGTGTGGTTAGTTTGGGGATAGACACAGGGCTGTGGGGACAGTGGGATTAGTATTTGGGATTGACAAATGGCTGTTGGGAGAGTGGGATTAGTTTGGGGACTGACACCGGGCTGTGTTGAGATTGGGATTAATATTGGGGACAGAACCTGGGCTGTGAGAAGAGTGGAATGTATTGGGGATCGATACAGGGCTGTTGGGTGAGTGGGATTAGTTTGGAGATTGACACAGCGCTGTGGGGAGAGTGGGATTAGTATTGGAGATTGACACAGGGCTGTGGGGAGGGTAGGATTAGTATTGAGGATTGACCCACGGCTGTGGGGAGAGTGGGATTAGATTGGTGATTGACACAGGGCTGTGGGGAGAGTGGTATTAGTTTTGGGATTGACAAAGGGCTGTGGAGAGAGTGGGATTCGTATTGGGGATTGACCAAGGGCTGTGGAGAGAGTGGTATTCATATTGGGGACAGAATTGGTCTGTGGGGAGAGTGGGATTAGTATTGGCGATAGATACAGGGCTGTGGGGAGAGTGGGATTAGTATTGGGTATTGACACAGTGCTGTGTGGAGAGTTGGATTAGTATTGGGGATTGATAAAGGACTCTAGGGAGATTGAGATTATAATTGGGGACGAACCCAGCGATGTTGGGAGAGTGGGATTAGTATTGCGACTGATACAGGGATGTGGGGAGTGTGGGATTTTTGTTGGGGATTGATACAGTACCGGGGAGAGTGGGATTAGATTGGGAATTGACACAGGGCTGTGGGCAGTGTGGGATTATAGTGTAGTTTGACCCCGGACTGTTTTCAAAGAGGGATTAGATTGGGGATAGACAAAGGACTGTAGGGAGTGTGTGATTAATTTTGGGGATTGACCCAGGTCTGTGGGAGAGAGTGGGATTAGTATTGGGGATTGACACAGGGCTGTGGAAGAGTGGGATAATATTGAGGACTGACCCTCGGCTGTCGGCAGAGTGTGATTAGTATTTGGGTCTAATACAGGGCTGTGGGGAGAGTGGGATTAGTATTTAGGATTGATCCAAGGCTATGTGGAAAGTGGGATTAGTTTGGCGATTGACACAGGGCTATGAGGAGAAAGGGATTAGTTTGGGGATTGATCCAGGGCAGTGGTGAGAGTGGGATTAATTTAGAGATTGACACAGGGCTGTGGGGAGAGTGGGATTAGATTGGGGATAGACCCAGGGCTGTGAAATGAGTGGGAGTAATAGTGTGAATTGACACAGGCTGTAGGGAGAGTGGGATTTGTATTTGGGATTGACCCAGGGCTGTAGGGAGAGTGGGTTTAGTTTGGGGATTGACCAAGGGTTGAGGGGAGATGTGTGGTCAGTATTGCGGATTGACAAATGTCTGTGGGGCGAGTGGGATTAGTTTAGGGATTGACCCACGGTTGCAGGGAGAGTTGGATTAGTTTGTGGATTGACACAGGGCTGTTAGGAGAGAGGGATTTGTTTGGGATTTGACCCATGCCAGTGGGGAGAGTGGGATTAGTTTGGGGATTGACCCAGGGCTATGGTGAGAGTGGCATTAGTTCGGGGATTGAGAGAGGGCTGTGGGGAGAGTTGTATTTATTTGGAGATTGACACAGGGCGAGGGAGAGAGTGGGATTAGTGTGGTGATTGACACAGAGCTGTGGGGAGAGTTGGATTTGTTTGCGGATTGACACAGGTGTGTAAGGATAGTGGGATTAGTTTGGGGATTGACGGAGGGCTGTGGGGAGAGTTGGATTTGTTTGGGGATTGACACAGAGTTGTTGGGAGAGTCGCATTTGTTTGGGGATTGGCACAGGGCTATGGAGAGAGTGGGATTAGTTTGGGGATTGAGAGAGGGCTGTGGGGAGAATTGGATTTGTTTGGTGATTGACAGTGCTGTGGGGTGAGTGGGACTAGTTTGGGGATTGACACAGGGCTGTGGGATGACTGGGATTAATTTGAGGATTGACCCAGGGCTATGGTGAAAGTGGGATTAGTTTGGAGACTGACAGAGGGCTGTGGGGAGAGTGGGACTAGTTTGGGGATTGACACAGAGCTGTGGGGTGAGTGGGATTAGTAATGGGGATTGCTACAGGACTGCGAGAAGAGTGGAATTAGTATTTGGAATTGACACAGGGCTGTGGGGACAGTGGGATTAGTTTGGGGATTGACACAGGGCAATTGAGAGAGTGGGATTATAGTGGGGATTGACCCAGGGCTGTGGAGAGAGTGGGATTAGTATTGGGATAGACATAGGGCTGTGGGGACAGTGGGATTAGATTAGGGATTGACCCAGGGCTGTGGAGAGAATGGGATTATTTTGGGTATTGACACAGGACTGTGGGGACAGTGGGATTAGATTGGGGATAGACACAGGGCTGTGGGAAGAGTGGGATTAGTTTACGGATTGGCCCAGGATTGTGGGGAGAGAGGGATTAGTTTGCGGATTGACACAAGGCTGTGGGGAGAATGGGATTAATATTGGGGACTGAACCTGGGTTGTGGGGAGAGTTTGATTAGTATTGGGGATTGATATAAGGCTGTGGGGATACTGGGATTAGTATTGGGTATTGATACAGGACTGTAGGAAGAGTGGGATTAGCATTGGGGATGCACATAGCTCTGTGGGGAGAGTGCGATTAATATTGGGGACTGACACAGGGCTGTGTGAAGTGCGGGATTAGTATTGGGGATTGATACAATTCCGTGGGGAGAGTGGGATTAGTTTGGGGATTGACACAGGGCAATGGGGGATGGAATTATAGTGGGGGAATCCTTTGGGGATTGACAGAGGGCTGTGGGGAGAGTGGTATTAGTTTGGGGAAAGTGGGATTAGATTGGGTATAGAAGCAGGGCTCTGGGGAGTGTGGCATTTATTTTGGGGATTGTAATAGGACTGTGGGGAGAGTGGGAATAGCATTGTCGATTGACACAGGGTTGTGATGAGAGTGGGATTCATATTGCGGACTGAATATGGACTGTGGGGAGAATGGGATTGGTATTGGGGTTAGATACAGGGCTGAGGGGAAAGTGGGATTAGTTTGGGGATTGATATAGGGCTGTGGGAAGAGTGCGATTAGTATTGGGGATTGACCCTGGGCTGTGTAGAGAGTGGTATTAGGTTAGAGATTGACACAGAGCTGTGGGGGAGTGTGGGATTAGTATTGGGTATTGTTACACGACTGTAGGGAGAGTGGGATTAGAATTTGGGATTCACCCAGAGCTGTGGAGAGAGTGGGATTAGTATTGGGGATTGATACTGTACCGTGGGGAGTGTGGGATTAGTTTCGGGATAGACACAGGGCTGTAAGGAGAGTGGTATTAGTTTAGGGATTCACCCACGGTTGTAGGTAGAGTTGGATTCGTTTCTGGTTTGACACAGGGCTGCTAGGAGAGTGGGATTAGTTTGGGGATTGAAGCAGGCCAGTGGGAAAGTGGGATTATTTGGGGATGGACCCAGGGATATGGTGGGAGGGGGAATAGTTTGGGGATTGACAGAGGGCTGTGGGGAGAGTGGCGTTAGTTTGGGGCTTGACACAGGTCTGTGTGGACAGTGGGATTAGTATTGGTGATTGACACAGGCCTGTTGGGAGGGTGGGATTAGGTGGTGGATTGACAGAAGTCTGTGGGGAGAGTGGGATTAGTTTGGGGAATGGCACAGGGCTGTGGTGAGAGTGGGCTTAGTATGGGGATTAACACAGGGCTGTGGTGAGAGTGGGATTAATATTGCGGACTGAACATGGACTGTGGCGAAAGTGGGATTCGTATTGGGGATAGATACAGTGCTGAGGGGAAAGTAGGATTAGTTTGGGGATTGATATAGGGCTGTGGGGATAGTGCGATTAGTATTGGGGATTGACCCTGTGCTGTGGAGAGAGTGGTATTAGGTTGGAGATTGACACAGAGCTGTGGAGTAGTGTGGGATTAGTATTGGGTATTGGTACAGCACTGTAAAGAGAGTGGGATTAGAATTTGGGATGCACCCAGAGCTGTGGAGAATGTGGGATTAGTATTGGGGATTGGTACAGTACCGTGGGGATTGTGGGATTAGTTTGGGGATAGACACGGGTCTGTAAGGAGAGTGGTATTAGTTTAGGGATTCACCCACGGTTGTAGGGAGAGTTGCATTCGTTTGTGGATTGACACAGGGCTGCTGGGAGAGTGGGGTTAGTTTGGTGATTGACCCAGGCCAGTGGGGAGAGTGGGATTAGTTTGGGGTGGACCCTGGGATATGGTGGGAGTGGGGATAGTTTGGGGATTGACAAAGGGCTGTGGGGAGAGTGGCGTTATTTTGGGGATTGACACAGGGCTGTGTGGACAGTGGATTAGTATTGGGGATTGACACAGGCCTGTTGGGAGGATGGGATTAGGTGGAGGATTGACAGATGTCTGTGGGGAGAGTGGGTTTAGTTTGGGGAATTGCACAGGGCTGTGGTGAGAGTGGGATTTGTTCGCAGGTTGCCACAGGGCAATGGGGAGAGTGGAATTAGTTTTGGGATTGACCAAGGCAATGGGAGCAGTGGGATTATTTTGGGGATTGACACAGGACTGTGGGGACAGTGGGATTAGATTGGGGATAGACACAGGGCTGTGGGGAGAATGGGATTAGTATTTGGGATTGGCCCAGGGCTATGGGGAGAGTGGGATTAATATTGGGGATTGACACAGGCCTGTGGGGAGAGTGGGATTAGTATTGGAGATTGACACAGGGCTGTGTGGCGAGTGGGATTAGTTTACGGATTGACCCAGGATTGTGGGGAGAGAGGGATTAGTTTGCGGATTGACACAAGGCTGTGGGGAGAATGGTATTAATATTGGGGTCTGAACCTGGGTTGTGGGGATAGTTTGATTAGTATTGGGGATTGATATAAGGCTGTGGGGATACTGGGATTAGTATTGGGTATTGATACAGGACTGTCGGAAGAGTGGGATTAGCATTGGGGATGCACATAGCTCTGTGGGTAGAGTGCGATTAATATTGGGGACTAACACAGCGCTGTGTGAAGTGTGGGATTAGTATTAGGGATTGATACAATTCCGTAGGGAGAGTGGGATTAGTTTGGGGAGTGACACAGGGCAATGGGGGATGGAATTATAGTGGGGGATTACTTTGGGGATTGACAGAGGGCTGGGGGGAGAGTGGTATTAGACCAGAAGACCATAAGACAGAGGAGTGGAAGTAAGGCCATTCGGCCCATCGAGTCCACTCCACCATTCAATCATGATTGATTTCAACTCCATTTACCCGCTCTCTCCCCATAGCCCTTAATACCTCGAGAAATCAAGAATTTATCAATTTCTGTCTTAAAGACACTCAATGTCCCGGCCTCCACCGCCCTCTGTGGCAATGAATTCGACAGACCTACCACTCTCTGGCTGAAGAAATTTCTCCTCATCTCTGTTCTAAAGTGACTCCCTTTTATTCTAAGGCGGTGCCCCCGCGTCCTAGTCTCCCCTGCTAATGGAAACAACTTCCCTACGTCCATCCTATCCAAGCCATTCATTATCTTGTACGTTTCTATTAGATCTCCCACCAACCTCCTAAACTCCAATGAATATAATCCCACGATCCTCAGACGTTCATCGTATGTTAGGCCTACCATTCCTGGGATCATCCGTGTGAATCTCCGCTGGACCCGCTCCAGTGCCAGTATGTCCTTCCTGAGGTGTGGGGCCCAAAATTGCTCACTGTATTCTAAATGGGGCCTAACTAGTGCTTTATAAAGCCTCAGAAGTACATCCCTGCTTTTATATTCCAAGCCTCTTGAGATAAATGACAACATTACATTTGCTTTCTTAATTACGGACTCAACCTGCAAGTTTACCTTTAGAGAATCCTGGACTAGGACTCCCAAGTCCCTTTGCACTTTAGCATTATGAATTTTGTCACCGTTTAGAAAATAGTCCATGCTGCTATTCTTTTTTCCAAAGTGCAAGACCTCGCACTTGCCCACGTTGAATTTCATCAGCCACTTCTTGGACCATTCTCCTAAACTGTCTAAATCTTTCTGCAGCCTCCCCACCTCCTCAATACTACCTGCCCCTCCACCTATCTTTGTATCAACGGCAAACTTGGCCAGAATGCCCCCAGTCCCGTCATCTAGATCGTTAATATATAAAGAGAACAGCTGTGGCCCCAACACTGAACCCTGCGGGACACCACTTGTCACCGGTTGCCATTCCGAAAAAGAACCTTTTATCCCAACTCTCTGCCTTCTGTCTGACAGCCAATCGTCAATCCATGTTAGTACCTTGCCTCGAATACCATGGGCCCTTATTTTACTCAGCAGTCTCCCGTGAGGCACCTTGTCAAAGGCCTTTTGGAAGTCAAGATAGATAACATCCATTGGCTCTCCTTGGTCTAACCTATTTGTTATCTCTTCAAAGAACTCTAACAGGTTTGTCAGGCACGACTTCCCCTTACTAAATCCATGCTGACTTGTCCAAATCCGACCCTGCACTTCCAAGAATTTAGAAATCTCATCCTTAACGATGGATTCTAGAATTTTGCCAACAACCGAGGTTAGGCTAATTGGCCCATAATTTTCCATCTTTTTTCTTGTTCCCTTCTTGAACAGGGGGGTTACAACAGCGATTTTCCAATCCTCTGGGACTTTCCCTGATTCCAGTGACCTTTGAAAGATCATAACTAACGCCTCCACTATTTCTTCAGCTATCTCCTTTAGAACTCTAGGATGTAGCCCATCTGGGCCCGGAGATTTATCAATTTTCAGACCTTTTAGTTTCTCTAGCACCTTCTCCTTTGTGATGGCAACCATATTCAACTCTGCCCCCTGACTTTCCTGAATTGTTGGGATATTACTCATGTCTTCTACTGTGAAGACTGACGCAAAGTACTTATTAAGTTCCTCAGCTATTTCCTTGTCTCCCATCACTAGATTACCAGCGTCATTTTGGAGCGGCCCAATGTCTACTTTTGCCTCCCGTTTGCTTTTAATGTATTTAAATAAACTTTTACTATCATTCCTAATGTTACTCGACAAGCCTACCTTCATATTTGATCCTCTCCTTCCCTATTTCTCTCTTTGTTATCCTCTGTTTGTTTTTGTAGCCTTCCCAATCTTCTGACTTCCCACTACTCTTTGCCACATTATAGGCTCTCTCTTTTGCCTTGATGCATTCCCTGACTTCCTTTGTCAGCCATGGTTGCCTAATCCTCCCTCTGATAACCTTTCTTTTCTTTGGGATGAACCTCTGCACTGTGTCCTCAATTACTCCCAGAAACTCCTGCCATTGCTGTTCTACTGTCTTTCCCACTAGGCTCTGCTGCCAGTCGATTTTCGTCAGTTCCTCCCTCATGCGCCTGTAATTACCTTTATTTAACTGTAAAACCTTTACATCTGATTCTACCTTCCTTCTTTCAAATTGCAGACTGAATTCTACCATATTATGATCGCTGCTTCCTAAGTGTTCCCTTACTTTAAGATATTTTATCAATTCTGGCTCATTACAAACACTAAGTCCAGAATAGCCTGTTCCCTCGTGGGCTCCATCACAAGCTGTTCCAAAAAGCCATCCTGTAAACATTCAATGAATTCCCTTTCTTTGGGTCCACTGGCAACATTATTTACCCAGTCCACCTGCATATTGAAGTCCCCCATGATCACTGTGACCTTGCCTTTCTGACATGCCCTTTCTATTTCGTGTTGCATTTTGTGCCCCTGGTCCTGACAACTGTCAGGAGGCCTGTACATAACTCCCATTATGGTTTTTTTTGCCTTTGTGGTTCCTCAACTCTACCCACACAGACTCCACATCGTCTGACCCTATGTCGTTTAGTGCTATTGATTTAATTTCATTTCTAATTAAAAAGGAGTGGGGTAGTGGGATTAGTGTGGTGATTGACACAGAGCTGTGGGGAGAGTTGGATTTGTTTGCGGATTGACACAGGTGTGTAAGGATAGTGGGATTAGTTTGGGGATTGACGGAGGGCTGTGGGGAGACTTGGATTTGTTTGGGGATTGACACAGAGTTGTTGGGAGAGTCGCATTTGTTTGGGGATTGGCACAGGGCTATGGAGAGAGTGGGATTAGTTTGGGGATTGAGAGAGGGCTGTGGGGAGAATTGGATTTGTTTGGTGATTGACAGTGCTGTGGGGTGAGTGGGACTAGTTTGGGGATTGACACAGGGCTGTGGGATGAGTGGGATTAATTTGAGGATTGACCCAGGGCTATGGTGAAAGTGGGATTAGTTTGGAGACTGACAGAGGGCTGTGGGGAGAGTGGGACTAGTTTGGGGATTGACACAGAGCTGTGGGGTGAGTGGGATTAGTAATGGGGATTGCTACAGGACTGCGAGAAGAGTGGAATTAGTATTTGGAATTGACACAGGGCTGTGGGGACAGTGGGATTAGTTTGGGGATTGACACAGGGCAATTGAGAGAGTGGGATTATAGTGGGGATTGACCCAGGGCTGTGGAGAGAGTGGGATTAGTATTGGGATAGACATAGGGCTGTGGGGACAGTGGGATTAGATTAGGGATTGACCCAGGGCTGTGGAGAGAATGGGATTATTTTGGGTATTGACACAGGACTGTGGGGACAGTGGGATTAGATTGGGGATAGACACAGGGCTGTGGGAAGAGTGGGATTAGTTTACGGATTGGCCCAGGATTGTGGGGAGAGAGGGATTAGTTTGCGGATTGACACAAGGCTGTGGGGAGAATGGGATTAATATTGGGGACTGAACCTGGGTTGTGGGGAGAGTTTGATTAGTATTGGGGATTGATATAAGGCTGTGGGGATACTGGGATTAGTATTGGGTATTGATACAGGACTGTAGGAAGAGTGGGATTAGCATTGGGGATGCACATAGCTCTGTGGGGAGAGTGCGATTAATATTGGGGACTGACACAGGGCTGTGTGAAGTGCGGGATTAGTATTGGGGATTGATACAATTCCGTGGGGAGAGTGGGATTAGTTTGGGGATTGACACAGGGCAATGGGGGATGGAATTATAGTGGGGGAATCCTTTGGGGATTGACAGAGGGCTGTGGGGAGAGTGGTATTAGTTTGGGGAAAGTGGGATTAGATTGGGTATAGAAGCAGGGCTCTGGGGAGTGTGGCATTTATTTTGGGGATTGTAATAGGACTGTGGGGAGAGTGGGAATAGCATTGTCGATTGACACAGGGTTGTGATGAGAGTGGGATTCATATTGCGGACTGAATATGGACTGTGGGGAGAATGGGATTGGTATTGGGGTTAGATACAGGGCTGAGGGGAAAGTGGGATTAGTTTGGGGATTGATATAGGGCTGTGGGAAGAGTGCGATTAGTATTGGGGATTGACCCTGGGCTGTGTAGAGAGTGGTATTAGGTTAGGGATTGACACAGAGCTGTGGGGGAGTGTGGGATTAGTATTGGGTATTGTCACACGACTGTAGGGAGAGTGGGATTAGAATTTGGGATTCACCCAGAGCTGTGGAGAGAGTGGGATTAGTATTGGGGATTGATACTGTACCGTGGGGAGTGTGGGATTAGTTTCGGGATAGACACAGGGCTGTAAGGAGAGTGGTATTAGTTTAGGGATTCACCCACGGTTGTAGGTAGAGTTGGATTCGTTTCTGGCTTGACACAGGGCTGCTAGGAGAGTGGGATTAGTTTGGGGATTGAAGCAGGCCAGTGGGAAAGTGGGATTATTTGGGGATGGACCCAGGGATATGGTGGGAGGGGGAATAGTTTGGGGATTGACAGAAGGCTGTGGGGAGAGTGGCGTTAGTTTGGGGCTTGACACAGGGCTGTGTGGACAGTGGGATTAGTATTGGGGATTGACACAGGCCTGTTGGGAGGGTGGGATTAGGTGGTGGATTGACAGAAGTCTGTGGGGAGAGTGGGATTAGTTTGGGGAATGGCACAGGGCTGTGGTGAGAGTGGTCTTAGTATGGGGATTAACACAGGGCTGTGGTGAGAGTGGGATTAATATTGCGGACTGAACATGGACTGTGGCGAAAGTGGGATTCGTATTGGGGATAGATACAGTGCTGAGGGGAAAGTAGGATTAGTTTGGGGATTGATATAGGGCTGTGGGGAGAGTGCGATTAGTATTGGGGATTGACCCTGGGCTGTGGAGAGAGTGGTATTAGGTTGGAGATTGACACAGAGCTGTGGAGGAGAGTGGGATTAGTATTGGGTATTGGTACAGCACTGTAAGGAGAGTGGGATTAGAATTTGGGATGCACCCAGAGCTGTGAAGAATGTGGGATTAGTATTGGGGATTGGTACAGTACCGTGGGGAGTGTGGGATTAGTTTGGGGATAGACACGGGTCTGTAAGGAGAGTGGTATTAGTTTAGGGATTCACCCACGGTTGTAGGGAGAGTTGCATTCGTTTGTGGATTGACACAGGGCTGCTGGGAGAGTGGGGTTAGTTTGGTGATTGACCCAGGCCAGTGGGGAGAGTGGGATTAGTTTGGGGTGGACCCAGGGATATGGTGGGAGTGGGGATAGTTTGGGGATTGACAGAGGGCTGTGGGGAGAGTGGCGTTATTTTGGGGATTGACACAGGGCTGTGTGGACAGTGGATTAGTATTGGGGATTGACACAGGCCGGTTGGGAGGGTGGGATTAGGTGGAGGATTGACAGAGGTCTGTGGGGAGAGTGGGTTTAGTTTGGGGAATTGCACAGGGCTGTGGTGAGAGTGGGATTTGTTCGCAGGTTGCCACAGGGCAATGGGGAGAGTGGAATTAGTTTTGGGATTGACCAAGGCAATGGGAGCAGTGGGATTATTTTGGGGATTGACACAGGACTGTGGGGACAGTGGGATTAGATTGGGGATAGACACAGGGCTGTGGGGAGAATGGGATTAGTATTTGGGTTTGGCCCAGGGCTATGGGGAGAGTGGGATTAATATTGGGGATTGACACAGGCCTGTGGGGAGAGTGGGATTAGTATTGGAGATTGACACAGGGCTGTGTGGCGAGTGGGATTAGTTTACGGATTGACCCAGGATTGTGGGGAGAGAGGGATTAGTTTGCGGATTGACACAAGGCTGTGGGGAGAATGGTATTAATATTGGGGTCTGAACCTGGGTTGTGGGGATAGTTTGATTAGTATTGGGGATTGATATAAGGCTGTGGGGATACTGGGATTAGTATTGGGTATTGATACAGGACTGTCGGAAGAGTGGGATTAGCATTGGGGATGCACATAGCTCTGTGGGTTGAGTGCGATTAATATTGGGGACTAACACAGCGCTGTGTGAAGTGTGGGATTAGTATTAGGGATTGATACAATTCCGTAGGGAGAGTGGGATTAGTTTGGGGAGTGACACAGGGCAATGGGGGATGGAATTATAGTGGGGGATTACTTTGGGGATTGACAGAGGGCTGGGGGGAGAGTGGTATTAGACCAGAAGACCATAAGACAGAGGAGTGGAAGTAAGGCCATTCGGCCCATCGAGTCCACTCCACCATTCAATCATGGTTGATTTCAACTCCATTTACCCGCTCTCTCCCCATAGCCCTTAATACCTCGAGAAATCAATAATTTATCAATTTCTGTCTTAAAGACACACAATGTCCCGGCCTCCACCGCCCTCTGTGGCAATGAATTCGACAGACCTACCACTCTCTGGCTGAAGAAATTTCTCCTCATCTGTTCTAAAGTGACTTCCCTTTATTCTAAGGCGGTGCCCCCGCGTCCTAGTCTCCCCTGCTAATGGAAACAACTTCCCTACGTCCATCCTATCCAAGCCATTCATTATCTTGTACGTTTCTATTAGATCTCCCATCAACCTCCTAAACTCCAATGAATATAATCCCACGATCCTCAGACGTTCATCGTATGTTAGGCCTACCATTCCTGGGATCATCCGTGTGAATCTCCGCTGGACCTGCTCCAGTCCCAGTATGTCCTTCCTGAGGTGTGGGGCCCAAAATTGCTCACTGTATTCTAAATGGGGCCTAACTAGTGCTTTATAAAGCCTCAGAAGTACATCCCTGCTTTTATATTCCAAGCCTCTTGAGATAAATGACAACATTACATTTGCTTTCTTAATTACGGACTCAACCTGCAAGTTTACCTTTAGAGAATCCTGGACTAGGACTCCCAAGTCCCTTTGCACTTTAGCATTATGAATTTTGTCACCGTTTAGAAAATAGTCCATGCCGCTATTCTTTTTTCCAAAGTGCAAGACCTCGCACTTGCCCACGTTGAATTTCATCAGCCACTTCTTGGACCATTCTCCTAAACTGTCTAAATCTTTCTGCAGCCTCCCCACCTCCTCAATACTACCTGCCCCTCCACCTATCTTTGTATCATCGGCAAACTTGGCCAGAATGCCCCCAGTCCCGTCATCTAGATCGTTAATATATAAAGAGAACAGCTGTGGCCCCAACACTGAACCCTGCGGGACACCACTTGTCACCGGTTGCCATTCCGAAAAAGAACCTTTTATCCCAACTCTCTGCCTTCTGTCTGACAGCCAATCGTCAATCCATGTTAGTACCCTGCCTCGAATACCATGGGCCCTTATTTTACTCAGCAGTCTCCCGTGAGGCACCTTGTCAAAGGCCTTTTGGAAGTCAAGATAGATAACATCCATTGGCTCTCCTTGGTCTAACCTATTTGTTATCTCTTCAAAGAACTCTAACAGGTTTGTCAGGCACGACTTCACCTTACTAAATCCATGCTGACATGTCCAAATCCGACCCTGCACTTCCAAGAATTTAGAAATCTCATCCTTAACGATGGATTCTAGGATTTTGCCAACAACCGAGGTTAGGCTAATTGGCCTATAATTTTCCATCTTTTTTCTTGTTCCCTTCTTGAACAGGTTGTTACAACAGCGATTTTCCAATCCTCTGGGACTTTCCCTGATTCCAGTGACTTTTGAAAGATCATAACTAACGCCTCCACTATTTCTTCAGCTATCTCCTTTAGAACTCTAGGATGTAGCCCATCTGGGCCCGGAGATTTATCAATTTTCAGACCTTTTAGTTTCTCTAGCACCTTCTCCTTTATGATGGCAACCATATTCAACTCTGCCCCCTGAATTTCCTGAATTGTTGGGATATTACTCATGTCTTCTACTGTGAAGACTGACGCAAAGTACTTATTAAGTTCCTCAGCTATTTCCTTGTCTCCCATCACTAGATTACCAGAGTCATTTTGGAGCGGCCCAATGTCTACTTTTGCCTCCCGTTTGTTTTTAATGTATTTAAATAAACTTTTACTATCATTCCTAGTGTTACTGGCTCGCCTACCTTCATATTTGATCCTCTCCTTCCTTATTTCTCTCTTTGTTATCCTTTGTTTGTTTTTGTAGCCTTCCCAATCTTCTGACTTCCCACTACTCTTTGCCACATTATAGGATCTCTCTTTTGCCTTGATGCATTCCCTGACTTCCTTTGTCAGCCATGGCTGCCTAATCCTCCCTCTGATAACCTTTCTTTTCTTTGGGATGAACCTCTGCGCTGTGTCCTCAATTAGTATATAATTATTCACAGTGGACCTTGTGTATTATATCATTATTTACTTTGGTCCCTGGGTTGAATATCATTATTTACAATGGTCACTGGGATGAATATCATGATGTACCGTGGACTCTCGGTAGCATATCGTCATTTACAGGAGACCCTGGCTAGCATATCATTATTTACACTGGTCCCTGGGTATTATATTATAATTTGCAGTGGTCCCTTGTTCGATATACATTTTACAGTGGTTCCTGAGTAGTATATCACTATTTACTCTGGTCCCTGGGCAGTGTATCATTATTTTCACTGGACAATGAGCAGTATATCATTCTATACAGCGGTCACTGTGTAGTTTGCCTTTATTCCACTGGTCACTGGGTAGTATGACATTATTCAAAGTGGTCCCTGTGTAGTAGATAATTATTTACAGAGGGCCCCGTGGAGCATTTCACGATTTACAGTGTTCCCTAGGTAGTATATCAATATTTAGAGTAGTCTCTGGGTAGAATATCAATATTTAGAGTGGTCCCTGGTTAGCATACTATTATTTACAGTGTTCCCTGGGTAGTATATCATTATTTACAGTGGTCCATTGTTAGAATATCATTATTTACAGTGGTCCCTTGTTGGCATAGCATTATTCACAGTGGTACCTGTCTTATGTTTCTTAAAATGCAGTGGTCCCTGGGTAGTATATCATTATTTACACTGGTCCCTGGGTAGTATATCATTATTTACAGTGGTCCATTGTTAGAATATCATTATTTACAGTGGTCCCTTGTTGGAATAACATTATTCACAGTGGTACCTGTCTTATGTATCTTTATTTACAGTGGTCCCTGGGTAGTATATCATTATTTACAGTGGTCCCTGGGCAGTATATCCTTATTTACAGTGGGCCCTGGGCAGGATATCATTATTTACAGTGGTTCTTGTGTAGTATCCCATTATTTACTGTGTTCCCTGGGGAGTATATCATTATTTACAGTGGTCCCTGGGCAATATATCATTATTTACAGTGGTCCCTGGGCAGTATATCATTATTTACAGTGATGCCTGGGCAGTATATAATTATTTACAGTGGTTCTTGTGTAGTATACCATTATTTACTGTGTTCCCTGGGCAGTATATCATTAGGGGCCTCACGGTAGCATGGTGGTTAGCATCAATGCTTCACAGTTCCAGGGTCCCAGGTTCGATTCCCGGCTGGGTCACTGTCTGTGTGGAGGCTGCACATCCTCCCCGTGTGTGCGTGGGTTTCCTCCGGGTGCTCCGGTTTCCTCCCACAGTCTAAAGATGTGCGTGTTAGGTGGATTGGCCATGCTAAATTGCCCGTAGTTAGTGTAAGGTTAATGGGGGGGATTGTTGGGTTACGGGTATACGGGTTATGTTGGTTTAAGTAGGGTGATCATTGCTCGGCACAACATCGAGGGCCGAAGGGCCTGTTCTGTGCTGTACTGTTCTATGTTCTATGTTCTATTTACAGTGATCCCTGGGTAGAATATCATTATATACAATGGTCCCCTGGCAGTGCAACATTAGTTACCATTGTCACTGTGTAGTAAATTATTATTTGCAGTGGTCCCTAGGTAGTATTTCATTATTTACACTGGTGCCTCGTTGGTATATCATTATTTACAGTGGCTTTGGGAAGTTATCATCATTTACAGTTGTCACTGGATAGTATTTCATTATTTACAGTGGTTCCAGGTTTGAATATTAACATTTGCAGTGGTCCTTTGTAGGAATATCATTATTTACACCGGTCCCTGGGTAGTATATCATTATTTACAGTGGTCCCTGGGTAGTATATCATTATTTACAGTAGTCCCTGGGTAGTATATCATTATTTACAGTGGTCCCTGGGCTGTATATCATTATTTACAGTGGTCCCTGGGTAGTATATCATTATTTACAGTAGTCCCTGGGTAGAATATCATTATTTACACTGGCCCCTGGGCAGTATATCATAATTTACAGTGGTCCCTGGGTAGAATATCATTATTTACAGTGGTCCCTGGGTAGAATGTCATTATTTACAGTGGTCCCTTGGTAGAATATCATTATTTACAGTGGTCTAATGTTAGAATATAATTAATTACAGTGGTCCCTTGTTGGAATGTCATTATTCACAGTGGCACCTCTCTTGTTTATCATTGTTTACAGTGTTTCGTGCGTAGTTTATCATTATTTACCGTGACACCTGGGTAGCAAATCATTATTTCCATTGGTCGCTGGGCAGTATATCCTTATTTACAGAGGTCCCTGGGCAATATATCATTATTTACAGTGGTCCCTGGGCAGTATATCATTATTTACAGTGGTCCCTGGGCAATATTTCATTATTTACAGTGGTCCCTGTGCAGTATATCATTATTTACAGCGGTCCCTGGGTAGTATATAATAATTTACAGTGGTCCCTGGTACGGAAATCATTATTTACAGTGGTCCTGGGTAGTATATCATTATTTACAGTGGTCCCTAGGTAGTATATCATTATTTTCAGTGGTCCCTGGGCAGTATATTATTATTTACAGTGGTCTCTGGCCAGTATATCATTATTTACAGTGATCCCAGGGTAGTATATCATTATTTACAGTGGTGACTGTGTAGACGTCCATTATTTCCAGAGGTCCCTTTGTAGTATTTCATTATTAACAGTGGTCCCTGGGTAGTATATCATTATTTACAGCGGTGCCCGGGAAGATAATCATTATTTACAGTGTTCCCAGTGTGTTCAGTTGCAGCTCTTGTTAGACCGCTTGACGGCTCTGGAGCTGCGGATGGACTCACTTTGGAGCATCCGCGATGCTGAGGAGGTCGTGGATAACACGTTTAGCGAGTTGGTCACACCGCAGGTGAAAATTAATGAGAGAGGTAGAAAATGGGTGACCAAAAGAAAGAGCATGAGTAGGAAGGCAGTGCAGGTGTACCCTGCGGTCATCTCCCTGCAAAACAGATATACCACTTTGGATACTGTTGAGGGAGATGGCTCACCAGGGGAAGGCAGTAGCAGCCAGGTTCATGGCACCGTAGCTGGCTCTGCTGCACAGCAGGGCAGGAAGAAAAATGGCAGGGCTATAGTGATGGGGGACTCGATCGTAAGGGCAATAGACAGGCGGTTCTGTGGGCACAATCGAGACTCCAGGATGGTATGTTGCCTCCCTGGTGCAAGGGTCAAGGATGTCTCGGAGTGGCTGCAGGACATTCTGGGGGTGGGGGGTGGGGGAGGGTGAACAGCCAGCTGTCGTGGTGCATATAGGCACCAACGATATAGGTAAAAAAAACGGGATGAGGTCCTACAAGCGGAATTCAGGGAGTTAGGAGTTAAACTAAAAAGTAGGACCTCAAAGGTAGTAATCTCAGGATTGCTACCAGTGCCACGAGCTAGTCAGAGTAGGAATGTCAGGATAGATAGGATGAATGCGTGGCTCGAGAGAAGATGCAAGAGGGAGGGATTCAAATTCCTGGGGCATTGGGACCGGTTCTGGGGGAGGTGGGATCAGTACAAACCGGACGGTCTGCACCTTGGCAGGACTGGAACCGATGTCCTTGGGGGGTTTTTGCTAGAGCTGTTGGGGAGGGTTTAAACTAATGTGGCAGGGGGATGGGAACCGATACAGGAAGTTGGAAGGTGGTAAAACAGGGACAGAGGCAAAAGGAAGTAAGGGGAAAAGTGCAAGGCAGAGAAGACATAGTCAAAAATCTAAAAGGGCGACAGTACAAGGTACAGTGACTGAGGGGAGCTCAGTGAATAGGCCCAGTAATAACAAAAGGAATAAAACTGGAGATGTTAAGATTCAAAACAGAGATAAAAAAAACCAACATAAGTGTACTTTACCTGAATGCTCGTAGTATTCGGAATAAAGTAAATGAGTTGATGGCACAAATCATCGTAAATGACTATGATTTAGTGGCCATTACTGAAACATGGTTAAAGGATCGTCACGACTAGTTAAATATCCGAGGGTATCAAACTATTCGGAAGGACAGAGTGGATGGTAAGGGAGTTGGTGTTGCTCTGTTAATTAAGGATTAATTCCGGGCAATAGAAAGGGATGACATAGGTGCTATGGAGGATAAGGTTGAATCCATTTGGGTGGAAATCAGGAATAGTAAGGCGAAAAAGTCACTGATAGTAGTCTATCGGCCACCAAATACTGTAGTAACGATATGGTGGGGCAGGCAATAAACAAAGAAATAACTGATGCATGTAGAAATGGTACAGCAGTTATCATGGGGGATTTTAATCTACATGTCGATTGGTTTAACTAGGTCGGTCAAGGCAACCTTGAGGAGGAGTTTATAGAATGTATCCGCGATAGTTTCCTAGAACAGTATGTAATGGAACCTCCGAGGGGACAAGTGGTCCTAGATCTTGTCCTGTGTAATGAGACAGGATTGATTCATGATCTCATAGTTAGGGATCCTCTCAGAAGGAGCGATCACAATATGGTGGAATTTAAAATACAGATGGAGGGTAAGAAAGTAAAATCAAATACTAGTGTTTTCTGTTTAAACAAATGAGATTACAAGGGGATGAGAGAAGAACTAGCTAAGGTAGACTGGGAGCTAAGACTTTATGGTGGAACAGTTGAGGAAGAGTGGAGAACCTGCCAAGCGATTTTTCAAAGTGCTCAGCAAAGGTTTATACCAACAAAAAGGAAGGACGGAAGAAAGAGGGAAAATCGACCGTGGATATCTAAGGAAACAAGGGAGAGTATCAAATTGAAGGAAAAAGCATATAAAGTGGCAAAGATTGCTGGGAGATTAGAGGACTGGGAAATCTTTAGGGGGCAACAGAAAGCTACTAAAAAAGCTATAAAGAAGAGTAAGATTGAGTATGAGAGTAAACTTGCTCAGAATATAAAAACAGACAGTAAAAGTTTTTTTACAAATATATGAGGCAAAAAAGAGTGGCTAAGGTAAATATTGGTCCTTTAGAGGATGAGAAGGGAGTTTTAATAATGGGAAATGAGGAAATGGCTGAGGAACTGAACAGGTTTTTTGGGTCGGTCTTCACAGTGGAAGACACAAATAACATGCCAGCGACTGATAGACATGAGGCTATGACAGGCGAGGACCTTGAGAGGATTGTTATCACTAAGGAGGGAGTGATGGGCAAGCTAATGGGGCTAAAGGTAGACAAGTCTCCTGGCCCTGATGGAATGCATCCCAGAGTGCTGAAAGAGATGGCTGGGAAATTGCAGATGCACTAGTGATAATTTACCGAAATTCACTAGACTCTGGGGTGGTCCCGGTGGATTGGAAATTAGCAAACGTGACGCCACTGTTTAAAAAAGGAGGTAGGCAGAAAGCAGGAAATTATAGGCCAGTGAGCTTAACTTCGGTCGGAGGGAAGATGCTGGAATCTATCATCATGGAAGAAATAGCGAGGCATCTGGATAGAAATTGTCCCATTGGGCAGACGCAGCATGGGTTCGTAAAGGGCAGGCCATGCCTAACTAATTTAGTGGAAGTTTTTGAGGACATTACCAGTGCAGTAGATAACGGGGATCCGATGGATGTGGTATTTCTGGATTTCCTGAAAGCCTTTGACAAGGTGCCACACAAAAGGTTGCTGCATAAGATAAAGATGCATGGCATTAAGGGTAAAGTAGTAGCATGGATAGAGGATTGGTTAATTAATAGAAAGCAAAGAGTTGGGATAAATGGGTGTTTCTCTGGTTGGCAATCAGTAGCTAGTGGTGTCCCTCAGGGATCCGTGTTGGGCCCACAATTGTTCATAATTTCCATAGATGACTTGGAGTTGGGGACCAAGGGCAATGTGTCCAAGTTTGCGGGTGACACTAAGATGAGTGGTAAAGCGAAAAGTGCAGAGGATACTGGAAGTCTGCAGAGGGATTTGGATAGGTTAAGTGAATGGGCTAGTGTCTGGCAGATGGAATACAATGTTGACAAATGTGACGTTATCCATTTTGGTAGGAATAACAGCAAACGGGATTATTATTTAAACAATAAAATATTAAAGCATGCCGCTGTTCAGAGAGACTTAGGTGTGCTAGTGCATGAGTCACAGAAGGTTGGTTTACAAGTGCAACAGGTGATTAAGAAGGCAAATGGAATTCTGTCCTTCATTGCTACAGGGATGGAGTTTAGGACTAGGGAGGTTATGTTTCAATTGTATAAGGTGTTAGTGTGGCCCACCTGGAGTATTGTGTTCAGTTTTGGTCTCCTTACTTGAGAAAGGACGTACTGGCACTGGAGGGTGTGCAGAGGAGATTCACTAGGTTAATCCCAGAGCTGAAGGGTTTTATTATGAGGAGAGGTTGAGTAGACTGGGACTGTACTCGTTGGAATTTAGAAGTATGAGGGGGGGATCTTATAGAAACATTTAAAATTATGAAGGGAATAGATAGGATAGATGCGGGCAGGTTGTTTCCACTGGCGGGTGACAGCAGAACTAGGGGACATAGCCTCAAAATAAGGGGAAGTGGATTTAGGACTGAGTTCAGGAGGAACTTCTTCACCCAAAGGGTTGTGAATCTATGGAATTCCTTGCCCAGTGAAGCAGTTGAGGCTCCTTCATTACATGCTTTTAAGGTAAAGATAGATAGTTTTTTGAAGAATAAAGGGATTAAGGGTTATGGTGCTCGGGCCGGAAAGTGGAGCTGAATCCACTAAAGATCAGCCATGATCTAATTGAATGGCGAATCAGGCTCGAGGGGCCAGATGGCCTACTCCTGCTCCTAGTTCTTATGTTCTTATGTTCTTATGTAATCAAATAATTCCTTTCTCGATGATTATCAATCCTGTCTCTTATACACCTTTTAAAGATTCTAGGTCATGTCGGCATAAGGAAGGGGGAGGTTTTGGATATTCTAAACGGCATTAAGGTGGACAAGTCCCCAGGACCGGATGGGATCAATCCCAGCTTACTGAGGGAAGCGAGGGACTAAATAGTTGGGGCCTTAACAGATATCTTTGCAGCATCCTTGAGCACGGGTGAGGTCCCGGAGGACTGGAGAATTAATAATGTTGTCCCTTTGTTTAAGAAGGGTAGCAGGGATAATCCAGGGAATTATAGACCTGTGAGCTTGACCTCATTGGTAGGCACACTGTTGGAGAAGATACTGAGGGATAGAATCTATTCACATGGAAGAAAATAGACTTATCAGTGATAGGCAGCATGGTTCTGTGCAGGGAAGGTCATGTCTTACAAACCTAATAGAATTATTTGAGGAAGTTAAAAAGTTAATTGATGAGGGAAGGACTGTAGATGTAATATACATGGACTTCAGTAAGGCGTTTGATAACGTTTCCCATGGCAGGTTGATGGAAAAAGTGAAGTCGTATGGAGTTCAGGGTGTACTAGCTAGATGGATAAAGAACTGGCTGGGCAACAGGAGACAGAGAGTAGTGGTGGAAGGGAGTGTCTCAAAATGGAGAAAGGTGACTAGTGGTGTTCCACAGGGATCCGTGCTCGGACCACTGTTGTTTGTGACATACATAAATGCTTTGAACGAAGGTATAACTGGTCTGATGAGCAAGTTGAACAGGTAGAGTTCAATCCAGGCAAATGCGAGGTGACGCATTTTGGAAGATCTCACTCAAGTGCAAACTATATGGTCAATGGAAGAGTCCTGGGGAAAATGGATGTACAGAGAGATCCAGGAGTTCAGGTCCATTATACCCTAAAGATGGCAACGCAGGTCGAGAGAGTGGTCAAGAAGGCATACAGCATGCTTGCCTTCATCGGACGGGGTATTGAGCACAAGAGTCGGCAGGTCATGTTACAGTTGTGTAGGACATTGGTTAGGCCACATTTGGAATACTGCGTGCAGTTCTGGTCGCCACATTACCAGAAGGATGTGGATGCTTTAGAGAGGGTGCAGAGGAGGTTCACCAGGATGTTGCCTGGTATGGAGGGTGCTAGCTATGAAGAAAGGTTGAGTAGATGTGGATTGTTTTCATTGGAAAGACGGAGGTTGAGGGGGGACCTGATTAATATCTGCAACATTATGAAAGGTATGGACAGGGTGGATAGCAACAAGCTTTCTCCAAGTGTGGGGTGTTAGTTATGAGGGGGTCACAATTTCAAGGTGAGAGGGGAAATGTTTAATGGAGATGTGCGTGGAAAGTTTTTTACACAGAGGGTGGTGGGTGCCTGGAATGCTTTACCAGCGGAGGTGGTAGAGGCGGGCACGATAGCATCATTTAAGATGCATCTGGACAGATATATGAACGGGTGGGGAACAGAGAGAAGTAGATCTTGGAAAATAGGCAACAGGTTTAGATAAAGGATCTGGATCGGCGCAGGCTGGGAGGGCCGAAGGGCCTGTTCCTGTGCTGTAGTTGTCGTTGTTCTCTGTTCTTTGTTCTTTAAGATTATGCCCACAACTGAAGTAAGGCTCATTGGTCTTTAGTTACCGGGGTTATCTCTACTCCCCTTCTTGAACAAGGGGACAACAACATTCTATCATTATTCGGAGTGGCCCCTGTGTGGTATTTCATTAATTACAATGGTCCCAGTGCAATATTTGATTATTTACTGTCGTCGCTATGTAGTACATCATTATTTACAGTGGTCCCTGTGCAATATATGATTATTCACAATGGTCCCTGTGCAGAATATCATTATTTACAGTTGTCGGTGGATAGTATATCGTTATATACTCTATAGCCTGTAACAGGGAGGTAGCCATACTCAAGGGGTCAGGCAAGAGGAGCTAAAGCAAATATCACACAACCAATTATTATTTGTGCAACATCGATAGAAAATACAAAATTAGTTTTCAGTCCATTAAACACAGCAAATAACTAAAAATATTTCATTGCATCTTTCTCTGTGATTGTAAAAGGATTGTTCATTGCAATAATCACAGTCGGTTTCTAATTATTGTTCAGACCATAATCAAATTAAGATTGTTATTCAGTGGAATAGCATCTGTAAGTCCTTTCTTTTAAAATAAATCGAGAGTAACCAATTATTTTTCTCCAATTAAGGGGCAATTTAAGGTGGCCAATCCACCTACCCTGCACATCATTGGGTTGTGGGGGTGAAACCCACTCAAACAAAGGGTGAATGTGCAAACTCCACACGGACAGTGACCCAGAGCCGGGATTGAACCTGGGACCTGGGCGCCGTGAGACAGCAGTGCTAACTACAGCACCACCGTGCTGCCCCTAGAATCTGTCATTCCTGATCACAAAACAATAACATCAATTAAAATGCATTTGTTCAGCTCACAATCACAATCGATGTTATTCTCCCTCGGCAGCATCTCCAATCCCGCCGGCAGCGCTCCCATGTCCGCGAGTTTCCCGATGGGGTGGGGTGGTCACAATGGGAAACCTCATTGACCGACTGTGGGAACGGAGAATCCCGTTGTGGCGGGGGTGAGCAGTGCCGGATAACGGGGCTGGCGGGACGGAGAACCGGATACAGGACATTAAAACAATGATCATTTTCCAAGAGAATTATCATGGCAAGGTGCTGATTAATCCATTGATCACTAACGGTATCAATAAATATTTTAACTTCACACAATAATATGTATTTAGAAATATTTTCCATGTCTATGATACCAGCAATGATATCTCAGGATTTAATTCCATTAATCACAGTTGTGCCATAACTGAATAGGGTGAGAATTCTCTCTGCCTGTTTTTACCAATGAAAACTGAGCAAATGGGGCAGCACGGTAGCATAGTGGTTACCACTATGGCTTCACAGCGCCATGGTCCCAGGTTCGATTCCCGCTTGGGTCACTGTCTGTGCAGAGTCTGTACGTTCGCCCCGTGTCTGTGTGGGTTTCCTCTGGGAGTTCCGGTCTCCTCCCACAAGTCCCGAAAGATGTGTTGTTAGGTGAATTGCAGATACTAAAATCTCCCTCTGTGTACCCGAACAGGCGCAGGAGTGTGGCTACTAGGGGCTTTTCACAGTAACTTGATTGCAGTGTTAATGTAAGACTACTTGTGAAAGTAAAGATTATTATTAATAGTAGTAGTAAAGATTTTATTATCAATTTAATCGTTAAACACATGATGCCTTTTCGTCCGCTGTCTGGCCCAGAAGGTGTGGGATTTCCTCTTCCAGTCTCTCAGTCCCATTACCTCGTGTTCGTTGTTCAAGGCAAACACTTGTAACATATACTATTAATTGCGATTTTGAACTCCTGTCACAGCAATACCTGATTTAAATGGTTATAACAAAGAACAAATGACAAATATAAGTACAACATAGATATTGGCCCTTCGGCCCTTGCAGTTTGAGAGGAAGAAGCTGGAGTCAGATGGAACGGTATTACAATTAAAGAGGGGTAACTACAAAGACATGAGGGAGGAGCTGGCCAGAGTTGATTGTAAAATGAAGCATAAAGGGACTTGGGAGTCCTTGTTCACGATTGTCTTAATGTTAACGTGCAGGCTCAGTCGGCAGTTAGGAAGGAAATTGCAATGTTAGAGTTCATGTCGAGAGGGCGAGAGTACCAGAACAGGGATGTACGTCTGAGGCTGTATAAGGAACTGGTCAGACCCCATTTGGAGTACTGTGAGCAGTTTCGAGCCCCGTATCTGAAGAAGGATAGGCTTCTCTTGGAAAGGGTCCAGAGGAGGTTCACTGCAATGCTCCCTGTAATGAAGAGCTTCTCATGTGAGGAATGGTTGAGGACTCTGTCTCTGTACTCGTTGGAGTTTAGAAGGATGAGGGGGGATCTCATTGAAACTTACAGGATACTGCGAGGCCTGGATAGAGTGGATGTCTAGAGAATGTTTCCACTTGTAGGAGAAACTAGAACCAGAGGACACCATCTCAGACTAAAGGGTCGATCCTTTAAAACAGAGATGAGGAGGAATTTCTTCAGCCAGAGGGTGGTGAATCTGTGGAACTCTTTGCCGCAGAAGGCTGTGGAGGCCAAATCACTGAGTGTCTTTAACACAGAGATAGATAGGTTCTTGATTAATAAGGGGATCAGGGGTTATGGGGAGAAGGTGAGAAGGTAGGATATTGAGGATGAGAGACATATCAGCCATGATTGAATGGCGGAGCAGACCCGATGGGCCTGGTGACCAAGTTCAGCTCCAATGTCTTCTGGTCTTATGACCTTCAATGTCCAGATCGGTTTGAAATGTTGCTTTGGGTGTCTGCCTCCATTATTCTTACAGGAAATGAGGCAATGAAAGGATGTGACAAACAAGCTGGAAATGACATTGAGGCAGAAGCTGAGCAGAGATTATATTGAATGTTG